>NC_139222.1:122449409-123019409 GCF_055691185.1 Crinia signifera
GACAAACTCCAATGGTCAGAACACATAATTTCAACAGTACCCTCTATGCCATCAACAAGGGTGGCATTATGAAGAACATAAAATATAATGGAATTCATAGATTCTTATGCGTATAAGCCTGGTGGAAAGTTAGTCTGGTATTATAAAGGACACTGCATTTCAATAATACTTGCATATAGGACAAGTAGCCAATTTAACCCCCGAATACATGGCATATATTATTGGCTTCTGACCACACCTGCAACAAATAAAAACTTTTGTAGAACACATAAACTCGCTTATTGGTAGACCACTATTCAAGTAATTGTTGATTTATTTTTAGTCACTTGGGGAAGGAATTTCACACAATAAATGTTATGAATAGGCTATAAAACCACTATAAAAACAAAGCTTGTTCAAACTGGACCATGTGTCTATTTTACCAAGGACAAAGGTAAGTTTAAACAGTGCAACCAATCACAAACTCTTATTCTCCTGCAGTGACTACTGTATTCTAGCATGGGCAAATGACATAGTATTCGGGAATACAGTCTAGAATGTGCCAGTTTGTTTTCACTTGTTTATTCACCATTTTCTGAGAGAATAAAAAAAAAACAGTCAAGATTGTGACTACGCGCTAGGGATTCCTTAAGTCTGAAATTATCACAGTAGTTTCACTTTATGTCACAAACCTTGACTACTGATGCAATATTTGCATTTAAAACTACAATTTACTTAATTATTATGTTTTAATAAATACTTAGGCTGTTCATAGGATAGTTAACCGGATATAATAATTAATCAAACGAATAACTAGAAATAATGACAGCAGACTTAGTTTATGAAATTTTAATGAGGTCACTGCTTTTAATTGAATTTGGGTTGCAGTGGCTTAACTATAAATTTAGCTCCCCCCTGCCAAAAAATTTGTGGCGCCCCCCCAGTCCTTCCTCCCCCCCCCAGTAGCTCCTCCCTCCTTGTCCCTCGTCCCCCCCCCCCCCCTTCTTCAGTAAAACATGACAATGGTAGACTGGTTACCTCGGCCACCGTGCGCCACCATGTATAGTGCTGCAGCTTCCCAGGAGTGACGTGCACCCATGCGGCATAACAGGGAGGACATCCCGTCCATGGTGCTGACATACTGTAGCCTTCCGTCACCAGGGGATACTAGCGTAAGTGTGTGCGGGCAATGACACTGGCTGCCCTCAGGCGCAGAGGTGACGAGGAGACTGGGGAGCGGGGTGTGAGCTGTCACCTACAGTACGCAGCTTTAGTACACAGCCACCGCCGCCTGCTACTACTGAGTGACAGCAAACTGTGTTTTCATACAGGACAGCAGGTATTTTTCAGTGCATCCCAAGATGCTGGCTCCCCAAGCCACAGCTGGGGCTGCCACACCATAGTTAAGCCACTGTTGGGTTATATGATTAAATGTGTTCTAAAGGTGCCCATACACCACTACTTTGATGTCTCACAGAAGTGTATGGCCATCCGATCCCCCTTAGTCGCCCAGGAAGGTCACATCTCATTTGGTCCTTTCACATGTATCGCATACGACCCCATTCCCTGTTGCCGGGAGGGGGCAGTCAAGTTGGAGGTCAGACGGGCAGCAGGTCCGACCTCCGACTCAGATCCAATACGCATCAGATTGGGTTGGATTTCATACACATGCGATTTTGGTCGATTTCACCCGATTTCTCAGCCAGATCCATCAGAACCGGGCCAAAATCAGGCCAAAATCACATAGTGTATGGGGACCTTAAGAAAGCATTGCAAAACACATATCTAGCGATGATATAATTCACTGACAATAGAGGCATGTACAGCAAAGTGATCTATGAAGCTTTAGCTGTGATTTACTAAAGGTCAATGTTTATTCATTTTTTTATTCATTTTAAATCAATAAAAATGGACCTCTATCAAATATATTAATTTATTTACATTATTTATTTACAATTTCTTATATAGCACAGCATATTCCTTTGCGCATTACAATTGGAAACAACAGTGATAAAACTGGGTAATAACAGACTGACATAGAGGTATGAGGGCCCTGCTTGCAAGCTTAAAAATATATCCCTAATGGTGTGTACACATGGTCGATTAGGCTTGCTATTCAGTCCCGATGTGATCAGATCGCATCGGGATCGAATCGCATGGCAAGCCACCCGACATGCATGCGATTTTGACTATATAGTGCAGATCTGCACTATACAGTCATTGCTGCTGTGTCTATCTGGGTTTCGATTTGTGCTGTCCCGGGATAACGCATTGGGATCGCAAGGTAAAAAACCTGTGTGATCTGCATGCGATCCCGATGCGATTTTGACTATATTGTCAAAATTGTATGCTGGATTGTACTGTGTGTACACCCCATTACACTCCCCTCTCTATTAGCCTAGCACTACCTATGGCCCAACCATAATGTAGACGCTCAAGTCCTTTCTTTGGGCAGAGACCGCTTGCCGTGTGAAAATGAAGGTGTTCCACAGCTACCATGCCACCTATTGGCTGGTGGTAAGCTGAGCTGACTCCAAATGCGTTTTGAAAGATAACAACCTACCACCCAATGACCTTACAAATCTTACATTTTTAAATATCTCCTTTAAAAATTGACCATCCCTTTGTGGCTTAAATGCACTTGTCTTCCCTGACTGATTCAGGATCATCATAACATATATCTGAGTGCCACACCACTAAACCTCCTAAGCTGTGAACTTACTGATAGAAGCATTTGCACTTAGACGAATGGGCTTTCACTGATTCATTGTTGAAGCTCAGCTCTCGAGGGAGCTGAAGATGCTGACCCTCTTTGGCAATCCTTTGGTGAATGCCAGTCACACATGGCACAAAGGTGGGGAAAACATCAATTTGCCAATCTGTTATAATGGGAGCTGTTGAACACAAAACACTTTCCTTTTTGTAATGTGCTTTGTTGCACTCTAGCCACCACTACTGGACTTCTGGTTGAAGCTACTTTGGCCCAGATTTCATATGCTGGGTCATCTCTAACCACACTTCTACAGCTTTAAACCCTTATAACATAATAGTATGTCCATCTTGTTTCTTACAAAACTATTCATTGTAAGAGCAAAATTGACCCTTTTTATTTTACATTCCTGCCATGGATTAAGTGCATGTATATTTAAAATTTAGCCAGTTATTATAAAATCTATAAGTCTTTCCTCACCAATGCCCCTGGATGCCTTAGCCCTCATTTGGGAGTTTAAACATGTTGACAGAGGGATCTTTTGCTATCCCTTCTTTAACTCCCCTACATAATCCCCTAGTGATTGCCAAATTGGCACAATGCACCAGATCACTACCACCATTCGGCTGCCTAAGAGAAGGAGAAACTTGCATAACTATAGCGCTTCTATGTGTTCCCTTAAAATGCCTCTCTAAGAGCTGCAATATATTGTGTAGCCTACTATGGGAGCCTGATGAAGTAGTACTAATGCTAGATAAGGAGCTGGTGCAGTGCATGTGATATACACACTGATACTGGAAATGACTGTCACTTCACCTGCTACCTCTGCAGTGACACTGCCCATTGAGGCCAAGGCACTTATGAGTCTCCACAGAGAAAGATAATTCAGGATACTCAGAAAAGAGTGGAGGAAAGGAGGAGATGGGGATGACGCCCTGGCTTCTTCATCGCTCGGGGCATTCCTAAGTATGTACAGTGTCCTGAACCCTACCCTGCCTGTGCTGTATTGTATTAGGTTGATGGAAATAAGGATTAAGCAGATGGGAAGGTAATGATGGGTGTGTGCACTGCAGCTTGTGCCGATAGGTTGAAATTTGCTAGAGGCTGTGCTAAAACCTGAGAAAATAGTGCACGAGAAGGGGACATCAAAATGACAACAGGACATAACCAATGTTATGGCCACTACAGTGTTATTGGCAGCGTTCAGTGACCCTTGGGACCTGTAGTATGAGGGTGGGGTCTCCAGTCCTGTGAGGGAGAGCTGGAGAATCCGCCCTCTTGCCAGAGAGTAAGCAGCAGACAATAGCACCCATAGTTAACACAATGGTCAAAGTTTTAATGTAAGACTAATATCCATGTTTTCCTTTTTATAGGGGCAATTGGATAGGAGAAGCTCCGTACAAGTTGGGAAAACCATGCTCGGCATGTCCACCCAGTTATGGAGGCGTGTGCAGCAATAACATGTGTTTCTCTGGCGTTAAATCCAATAAACTTAATTGGTTTTAGATAAATGATATAAGAATGTTAAGATCAGTCATTTTGTAAAAGCTAACAAATGAATGTCTCATTTGTGTTGTGTGCAAGGTAAGTAGGTTGGAGCTGCAGTACAGACAGGCCACTTTTTATTATAATTCCATAGATAAATGCCTGCCACTGTACAATAGAAATTATGGGGTCCACATGTTGTCTTTACATTTTAAGGGGGATATCCAATTAGCTTTGATACTTTACCGCTGCTAATAGGTTCACTGGGGGCTAACCTATTAGCCCCAATGCCAGCAGCATTATCCCCTGATGCTGACACATATAAGTTAGTATGCTTTGCATCCAATAATTTCCAATAAGCGGACACGTATTATCATGCGATTGCTGGCCCATTTTTTGGGGCTGATAAAAACGGCCTCTAATATCAAGATAATTACCATTGGTCATAACTCATAACTCGCAATATCATATTATTTTTACCAGCCAAAAATGCATTGGGGCTAATGGGTTACCCCCCAAGGGCTTAAATGAAGCAATGTTTTAGGAAAATAAAAAAAAAAAAAAACAGAATGTAGAGTGGAGAACAGTGAGTAGGCTCGGCCATTAAAGTCCTTTGTGGATAGTCTAAGTGAAGGCAATTTACAGCGCACATCCAGGGGAGTAATTTTCTAAAGGAGGTAGGGTGCGAAAAGCCGCGATTTAGCAAGTCACATATTTACTAAGGATTAATTTGCATGGAAGTTTCCCAAATAACAGTGGTATCAGTGGGAACGCACCTCTATTCACCACTTCAAAAAACCAACACGTCAAAACCATTATAGTTAACACTAGATCAATCAGAATGCTAATAAAAGGTCACCATCTCAAAAAATTTACAATCCCAGGCAACGAATGCAAAATTTCTCTAGAACTCTCTTCCCCAACAACTGTGCAACCTCCTCAACCACACGCCACCACCAATGCACGTGTTACCAGTGGTTTATTTATAACAACACTGTAATAACACTATAGCATGTGCATTTTCTGACCAATCGGAAAGGGTTGCTCTTATTAGTTGCTTTACAGCGACTTGTGGTGAGTATTATGGTGTGACTTGTGGTGGGATCTAAGGTGTGACTTTCAGTGCAGATTGATTCATGCTTAGCATTCATGCGATAGCTGATAAATTAACATAAGACACACACGCCTGATCATTAGGGGCAATAACATACAAGTAAGGGAAAATTCTAATCCCACCCAAAAATGATTCTTAGTAAATTTCCCATCCAGTGTTCTTCATTACTGAGGTCTACAGTGAAGGGACAAATAACGCAGCCATTTTGTTAATACTTCTTGCAGCCGTTTTGTTATCCTGTGAATTGTGTGTGAAAAACCTTTAAAGTCTGAACTCCAACCAGATTTGGCACTGTGTAGAACCTTTCAGTAAGCTGTGAATTCCTGATTTTGACTTTGTTAGCCAACTTTTACTGTATGTATGTACATTCTCTCACTGGGCGGTATTCAATGAGCTGAATCGTTGGTCACAGCGATTCAGTTTTTTCATTCGCCAGCCAATCGCCGTTTTTTTGCTGCCAATCGCCATGCATGGGGATTCGTGTGGAGTCGCCGAGTCACCCTATTCAACGTGGCTGAGAATCGCCGGCCCTAACGGCGATTCTCAGCCAACCCTGCGTTTCCCAAAACAGCGTCAGTAATGTCGTCAGTGTTTAAAAAAATGCAGTGAAATGCAAGAGAAATGCAAATTACCCTGAATAAACGCTTCCAATACTGCAGACGGCAAAATCGGGGTAATCTGCACAAAGGGCAAACGAAGGAGTGAGGTGGGGAGGAGAATCATGGGTAAGTGAGGTGCACCATGGGTAAGAACAGTGCTTTGTGGGAGAAAAAAAAAATACCTCAAAAAATTAAATATATATTTGTATAGCACTTCTACGACCATCACATCACACAAGGGCAGCAAATAATAATACATTACACTTGCACAGTTAAATAGAACACTTAAAACCAATTATTTGACATGTTCCTATCAAAGTTCACCAGAAAAAAATGACGAGGGACACTCGGTGAGGAACGGCGATATGTAACAAGAAAAAGGAATCGCCAACTTCACATTGAATACACTTTTGGCGATTTCCCTCGACTACCGTCGATTCCCCATGCAAAATCCTATAGACTAAAAACGGCGATTTTTAGAGAATTACATTTGGCGATTGGTGCTTCATTCACCGGTCCTCAACGGCGATTATAGGTCATTGAATAGGGTGATTCGCTTATACAGCTCATAAAATCGCCGGCACACATGAAAAAAACACAGAATCGCCATAAAACTTGGCGATTCTGGCTCATTGAATACCGCTCAAAGTCTTTGTTGAAAGCACTTATATTTGTAAATTATACGTCAGCGATACTAAAATGAATAGTGACTCAAAGTGAAGACGCATACCGTGTGTTCCTTTTAACAGTAAAACAGATCTAAGGTGACTTAAATAACAAATGTGATCATGTTCAGTAAATTCACCATGTACAGATATTTACCCAGTGTGTTGTATATACTGTATATCCGTCAATTGATAATAACTAATGACATGATGATGTTTCTTTTTCTGCTGTTTAATTTTTTTTTTAACTCTCAATAAATTTTTATTGAAAAAGATTACAATACAAACCATGTGTGAGCTTAATTACATACACCATTGTGCAGGAGATTTCCTGAAATACAGATGGAGCCCCTGCCATCCTTGGCTCCCCGCTGGCGAGCACCGGCGGCAGGGGCTACACTGAACTGGGACGAGCGGGGATGCTCCGGGCAGCGAGGGGTACCTGTAACGACCGGAGGCAGGATCCATTACCAGGGGGCGCACAAGCGTCTCATGCGCCAGTCCTGCAAAGATGAAGCCAGCCATCTGTAATAGCAATCTTCAGACTCCCAAAAGATTGGTTTGCAGGCATGGGCAACCGGATTCAGTACGAAATCCTGGCGGTCTAAATCCCGATGCCGGAATCCCGACAAGGGGGGGCCGTGGATCGTCCCCCCTTGCGGGCTTGCTGTGCTCACCACGCAGCGGCCCCGGTGCCTTGCTACGCTCGGCACACTATTTTATTGGCATTGCGGCGGTCGGAATTCCGGCGTCGGTATTTCGACCACCGGGATTCCGACCGCCAGGATTTTGACTTCATCCGGGGCAACCTGTGGCTCTCCTGCTGTTCTGAAACTACACATCCCAGCATGCATTGCTCCCATACTCAAACACCCAGCATCCATCTTTGACCACCAGCCCCTAGTAGTACATTGATCAAGTCCTCACTACTTACATTTAAGCTGTAATGTGTATTGAAGTGTGGTATTAATTTTACCTGTAATCTATTTCTGTTATTTATTTACTGTAATGTTAAGTTTTGTCTTCCTGCACTGTTCCTTTGTGCGGTGCTGCAAAACACTAGTAGCGCCTTATAAATAAAATAATAATAATAATTTCCCTGCACTGGTTATGAGGCACTCTGGGGCAGATGTATTAAGCCTGGAAAAAAGATAAACTGGAGAGAAAGTGGAGAAAATGTGAAAGTAGATAAAGCACCAGCCAATGAACTCCCAACTGTCATTTTCAAACACAGTTAATTGGCTGGTGCTTTATCTCCTTTCACTTTACCTCCATTTTACTGTATCTCCAGTTTATCTGTTCTCCAGGCTTAATACATCTGCCCCAATGATCCCTAAAGGCCCCCGTACATTAGTCCGACTTGTCCTTAGGACAAGTCGGACTCAATTCTCCTGTGAGCCGCCCGGGAGCTCCCCGGGAGGCTCACATACAATTTGGCACTTGATGAGCCAAATTTGACATGTGATAAATAGCTTGCGATTTATCACATGTCGGGGAGTAGGGGGTGGGCGGTGAGGTGCAGGGGGCGGCAGTGATCATCATCAGGGTGGAGCAGTGTGACGGGCAGCGGGTCCCTGAGCGCTTGGCTGGCAGCGTCGGCGAGTGCTGATCTGGCTGGCAGTGTGATGATCACGGTCTCTCATTCAGCAGCGCTGTGGGACGACAGATCTTCGCAGGAGGACCTTGGTGAGTTGGATTTGCTTCCACAGGTCCCCCCATGGATTTCTTCGGACCTGGACCGGACGCCGACACAGACGCCGCTGACATGGACCTGGATGTCGATATGGACCAGGAGCAGGACACCAGACCAAGACCCAGGGACCTACCTACGGGCTCAAGATAGGTAAGTATCAGTATGTATAGGCTTTGGATGTATTAAAGTTTTATTTTTATTGTGTCAGTGTGTGTTTATTTGACTATTTTTATTACTGTGGAACTACAAGTGCCAGCGGGCCCTTTAATGCCACGCATGCTGGGACTTGTGGTTCTCCAAGTTCCAGCTTGCGGGGGAGGCTTGCTGGGACTCATAGTTCCACAGTAAAAGACAATAGTTTTTATTCTTTTTTTTTACACTAAAATCAGCCGCACAGGGTCATCAGGGACAGCACCAGGCTTCAGCCTGGTCAGGTAAGTCCTGGAGGGGGGACCCCTTTATTCGGGGGGGTCCCCACTCCCCCAGGGCCCCTGGCCAGGCTGACTGGTCAGTAAGGTGATGTTTTGCTGCGGGACCTTATATAATAAGTGTCCCCCGGCTGGTTTGGCCTGGGGCTATCTCTTAAAATACGGGGGACCCCTAGTCATTTTGTCCCCCGTATTTTGGGAACCAGCCCCGGACCTGGTTTAAAAAATCAGGGAACCCCTATTTGTCAGGTTTCCTGATTTTTTATTACTGGCCCGGCTCTTTCAGCCTGATGCTGGTTACAGCTGTGGGGGGGACCCCACGCTGTTTTTTATTTTTATTTTTTTCTATATATTTTTTTTTTTACACCTTGCAGCCTGCACGGATATGACTGATCCGTGCAGACTGCCTGTAGGAATTCGTATTAGCTGCCGTATATACGGCCGTTAATACAAATTAATAAGACATTGGAGGGTTACAAAGCAGTCGTATTTGACTGCTTTGTATATTCCCCTCCGGAACACGACTTTGCATACGACGTATGCAGTCGTAGTCATTCGTATCAAGAATACGAATACAATTTTTGTATTCGTATTCTTAGTAAATTTCCCCGTAACTATGGAACAGGACCAGAAAATATGCACCAGGGCACTCTCCAGTCCACAGTTTCTCCAACACTATTTAGAGAACTCAAGTCCTATTCTACAGTACAGTATGTAGTTCATCTGTTGTGTGGTATAAACCATGTACTACCTTGAACATCATTTGGACATAAATATTAATTATAAATAATGTTACCCAGTTCTGATCCATCAAGGACATTTTAAGAATACAAGGCAAGAACATTCCAAACCACACTGATACGCCACACTCAGTAACCATCTTTGTCCGCATACTCCTCTCTATCATTGGCCTCAAGCCTCTAGTGGTACTGTATGTTGATTGAGTCCTCACTACTTATATTTAAGCTGTAATGTGTATTGTCAGGGCCGGCGCCACCACTAGGCAAATCTAGGCATTTGCCTAGGGCACCGGCCACTGGAGGGCGGTATTTCGCCCCCCTTGCCGCCCGGGTACCTGACCTGCGGCGCTGTGCATATAATGTGGGTGGGTCAAATCGCACAGGATAAATATCTCAATTCTTATAGCGTAATTTAAGAGAGACCCCCCTTTTTTTTTTTTTTTTTTAGCTGTATGCATGAATCTCTTGCGTAATGCTAGGGGGTGTGCTACCACTGGGACAAAGGTTAGAGATAACTGGAAGGGGAAAGGGGCAGTTTGTCACGGTAGTGGTGCACCGCAGTAAATAAGAACGACTTAAAAATTAACTTTTAATAGTTATTCACATAAAACAAAGGATGCTGCGAAATATGACAAACTACATATAACGGTACTTATGTAATATCTGGGCTCCCGATTTTCTTATGAGACCGCGTCCCCTCGCGGGGCTCGCTGCGCTCGCCACGCTTCGGGCACGGTGGCTCGCTGCGCTCGCCACACTATATAAAATCAACTCCATGCGTAGTTGGATAGTAGGGGTATAAAAAAATGGGGTGCAATTAACATGGGAGCCCAGATAACACATAAGTACCCATATAACACATAACACGGACAAGTGAACAGATAGTGCTAATTAAAAACTAGGGCTCATGCGGCGTCCCTTGCACTCAAAATCCTATTTATCATGAATTCGTCTCTACCCTGTGTGTCGGCTGAATCGTCTCTTGACACCAGGGGGACGTGTTAAGTTAGTGGATATAGTCCTGTCTGTATGTACGTCTGTTATGTCACAATGTTGTCGTGTGCAGATGTTATGATTGGTGCCACAGTATTAATTACTCGCTATGGAGGTACAGCGTGAATCACAGGTATAACCAGCTAATACTGAGAAAAAATAGAGACTGGAATGGTACGTTCCAAATAATAGTTTAAACAGCGGGCAGAGGTTGCCTAATATGTGCTGCTGCTCTATTGTAGATAAACCAATTGAGCTGGTATGCTGTGTGTCGAGTTATAATATTTTTTATTAAGTAACGAAATCCTGAAGTGACCAAACGCCAAATATAGGGTAAGTATCAAAATAGTGCCGTATGGAACTCCACAATAATCACTCTACAACAGAGTTGTGGTGAGTTCTCTAGTAGGCTGGTCAAGTATAATACAGTATTAGGTAGAGAGACCGTGCATGCCGCTATCTCCTTTGAGTAACTGTGGCCGACCTTGTGGGTAAAACCCTGTGGATTTAGGTACGGTCCACCTGAGGATAGCTGGCGGCGTTATACCGTTTAATACTGAAAGTGGTGCGCTCTGTGTAGCGGCTGGTTTTGTGCAGCGGGCAGAAATTGCCTAGTGTGTGCCGCTCAAAACCATGTAAGTCTGGCCGCTAAATTGGCTATGCAGACATAGCTGCAATTTGTTACACAAACAGCAAGTACCCTTTATTGGCGATGGTCAGACGTATGGGAAATTTCAAACAGCGGCCGTATGGGGAGCCACACCGTGCGCTCTGCATCGGAGATGTGGACAGTTAGACATACGGCTGCTCAAATTCACTCGTATCACGCTTGCATAAATCGCCGTATTATATGGTATTGAGTAGTGAGTATGAGTGTGCCGCAATGACCTCTTAAATGCTGTAACCGACCATGAGGGTGAAACCCTGTGGCTGAGGTACGGTTCTCACAGGGTCAGCAGGCTACACTCCAATACTCATACTGCACCAACACGTGAACATGAAGACATAAATCAATTTAAGCTAAACATTAGAGTCCTTAAAAGGACTAGTATATCAGACAGGAATAAGGCAAAGGGAGCGTCCGCACGGCTATGGTGGCCGGCGTACGCTTCGCAGTTCTTCTTCAGGGCAACCTGAAGAAGAACTGCGAAGCGTACGCCGGCCACCATAGCCGTGCGGACGCTCCCTTTGCCTTATTCCTGTCTGATATACTAGTCCTTTTAAGGACTCTAATGTTTAGCTTAAATTGATTTATGTCTTCATGTTCACGTGTTGGTGCAGTATGAGTATTGGAGTGTAGCCTGCTGACCCTGTGAGAACCGTACCTCAGCCACAGGGTTTCACCCTCATGGTCGGTTACAGCATTTAAGAGGTCATTGCGGCACACTCATACTCACTACTCAATACCATATAATACGGCGATTTATGCAAGCGTGATACGAGTGAATTTGAGCAGCCGTATGTCTAACTGTCCACATCTCCGATGCAGAGTGCACGGTGTGGCTCCCCATACGGCCGCTGTTTGAAATTTCCCATACGTCTGACCATCGCCAATAAAGGGTACTTGCTGTTTGTGTAACAAATTGCAGCTATGTCTGCATAGCCAATTTAGCGGCCAGACTTACATGGTTTTGAGCGGCACACACTAGGCAATTTCTGCCCGCTGCACAAAACCAGCCGCTACACAGAGCGCACCACTTTCAGTATTAAACGGTATAACGCCGCCAGCTATCCTCAGGTGGACCGTACCTAAATCCACAGGGTTTTACCCACAAGGTCGGCCACAGTTACTCAAAGGAGATAGCGGCATGCACGGTCTCTCTACCTAATACTGTATTATACTTGACCAGCCTACTAGAGAACTCACCACAACTCTGTTGTAGAGTGATTATTGTGGAGTTCCATACGGCACTATTTTGATACTTACCCTATATTTGGCGTTTGGTCACTTCAGGATTTCGTTACTTAATAAAAAATATTATAACTCGACACACAGCATACCAGCTCAATTGGTTTATCTACAATAGAGCAGCAGCACATATTAGGCAACCTCTGCCCGCTGTTTAAACTATTATTTGGAACGTACCATTCCAGTCTCTATTTTTTCTCAGTATTAGCTGGTTATACCTGTGATTCACGCTGTACCTCCATAGCGAGTAATTAATACTGTGGCACCAATCATAACATCTGCACACGACAACATTGTGACATAACAGACGTACATACAGACAGGACTATATCCACTAACTTAACACGTCCCCCTGGTGTCAAGAGACGATTCAGCCGACACACAGGGTAGAGACGAATTCATGATAAATAGGATTTTGAGTGCAAGGGACGCCGCATGAGCCCTAGTTTTTAATTAGCACTATCTGTTCACTTGTCCGTGTTATGTGTTATATGTAGTTTGTCATATTTCGCAGCATCCTTTGTTTTATGTGAATAACTATTAAAAGTTAATTTTTAAGTCGTTCTTATGTACTGCGGTGCACCACTACCGTGACAAACTGCCCCTTTCCCCTTCCAGCGCTGTGCATATATAAAGCTGGCGGCAGCGGGGGGTCCCTGCACTCAATAAGAAATAACGAGCGCTATCCGCAGAGCTATGCGGAAGCGCTTCTGTTTTGGAAACACTGGCCGCACGCTGATTGGCTGAGATTCAGCCAATCAGCGTGCGCTGTGCGGCCAGTGTTTCCAAAACAGAAGCGCTTCCGCATAGCCCGGCGGATAGCGCTCGTTATTTCTTATTGACTGCAGGGACCCCCGCTGCCAGCTTTACAGCGCCGCAGGACAGGTACCCGGGCAGCAGACACCGTGGCGCCCCCACCCCGACTTGCCTGGGGCGCTCTGGTGTCTTGCACCGGCCCTGTGTATTGTACTGTGGCGCTCTTTACCTGTACTCTATTTTTGTTATTTATTCAATGTAATACTGTTTTGTCTCCCTGTACTGTTCCTTTGTATGGCGCTGCGAAACACTTGTGGCGCCTTATAAATAAAATTATAATAATAATACCCTAAGGAGGAGATTGTGGAGATTACAGAGTATATGGAGGTGGAGGGGAACGATGCTATCACTTTAGGTGTTGACTAAATTATAAATCTGTAACTGTTAGGATACTTTGAGCAAGCCAATTACATAAGTGCAAACCGGGTATTAATGTAGGAAACTGTCAGTATGGAGCTATTGGAGGATGGGAAAGAAAAGTAACCAAGTAATCTAATCTCTTTATCCCAACTGGGAGGGTGCCAAAAACGCTATTCAGAATGAGAAAGTAGGGAGGTATGTATGTGGCCTTGGTCCATAATAGATCTTGTAGAGTAAAAAAGACTACACATATACTGTAGCTTTGATATCTACACAGGTTTAGAAGTGGGGTTGGGGGGGGGATCCTTTAGTTGATCCAATAAATAGGCATGCTGATACATTTAAAGGTTAGGGGCAGACAGGGCATGTTCATGCTTAGATCTAAATAGCATTCTAGCCAATCCATGCCTTACCGTTCCAAACGAAAGATAATAGTATATAACTTAGTTGAAAAGCTTATTGGGATTTAAAATGGTATACAGTAGCTCAGAAAAGAATACACAATTTTGGGGAGTAGCTTAATTTTAGTAGAAGAGAATCATCCTATCCAAATGATCTCATAGTTTACCCACACCTTAGTAAGCATGGTGAATTGAGAAGAAATGGCTGGCACTGTAATTACTAGGTATAGTATCCTTCAATTGCATCAGTATTTGTATTGCCAAATACCAGAGACAGACAGGTAGTAAGCCAGGCAAAAGGATATTGAGCTTATAATAGGAAACTACTAAGTACTCTTGAAGAATAACATGAAGGGTAAGCAGGTAGATTTAAGGTTTTCAAACAAAGGTATATTATGGGCTTATCCTATGATGAGACTGACAAATATAGGAACATTCAAGGGATGTAGAGAGTCTACGTTTTTTTCTGCAAAGGGTTCCTTAGCTTAGGCAAATATTAGGATCAATAAAGGACACCCATAACGTGTCCCATTGGTAATATTAAAACTATGTGAAAGCTGTTTAACCCTTTGAGTGCCAAGTAAATATATCAAAATAAGTGTGAAAATTGGCAAGCAAACAATTCTATTCATCTTTATGACCTGTAATGTTTAGTTTAGAATAGAACTCACAACCAGCTTCTGCTAATTATGATGATATGTGGCATGCCTACATTATGTATGTAATTACAGATGTATCTGCATATGAAATGTTATGCTACAGTGTTTTACTGCCAAACACTGTAACATAATTTGGTATGCAGATACAGCCCCAATTACACACAGATTATAGAGATGCTGCTTATGATTTTAATCAGAAGCTGTTTATGCGTCTGATTCCTTTATGAACAAGACACATTAGCAGGATAAAGTGAAAGATGGCATCTACGGTACATGAGCTACAGAATTTTGAGAGATGAAAGTATACTTTTGACTGATTCTAAGGTTCGAAAAGCTCTATTTATGTCAGACTTTTTTATTTTTACTTGAATACTTTTTATTGTTTTTTTTTAAAAGAGAAAATGCCACATGTGGCCAACCACACTGAACACAGTACAACCACCTACATCGCTGCTGGTACATGGACTATTTAGATAATAATGCAAATGTCCAAGAGGCGTGTCCAGTTCGACAGATGTCCATAGTGAGTAGTGCGTATTGCGCTGTGGTTCAACACAATATGGCAAAGAAGACACGCAGAAAAAAAACAGACATTAATAGTAATAACGACACAAGACATTTTATGGACAACGAGGCACCTGCTTACAAGACGTTGTTGTTACGCTAAATATGCCGTACTTGCGAACACCCGGGGGCATAGACAAACAAATACCCAGCCCGCAAAAACAGGTACATAGGCATAAACAAACATAAATTACACTACCTTGCCGCTTTATATGACCCATTTATGCTTAATGGCAATAACAAATCCAACCCAGGTTTCGACTAGACCCCTATATAGCCTTATCCTACTTAATTTCTAATCAGTAAACAAACATAGTATATGTCGGGATACCTGATGACAACACTACATATAGTTAAACAGTGTTATAACAAAATTACCTGCTCCGTTATCCTAATCTATACAGTAATCTTAATATTAATAAAAGGTGCTATTTGCCGTTTTGTACTTCCAACTTTTGTGAATATAGTGATACAAAAAAAGATATTTTCATTACTACATTGACTATATATATTTATTTATATTATTAGACCTATTGACTTAACTTAAATTAAACTCTACAGTGGTGTGGCTAGACGTTAGCCATCTGTGCCAAATCTTAGTGTAGTGGCTTAAACGATTTCTACGTAAATATATATACCTTTCGTGGATGGCTGTGAAATTAACCAGTGATATCCAGGCTGCGATGTCAGGACCTTCCTTAGAGAGCCAGGTCCTAGCTATCAGCAGCTTTGCCAGTGCACAAAAATTAAATACGTACATTTTATCGTGATTATTAATTGAGTTACCCTTATATACATTTAACACACAACATTTACAATCCAACACAGACTCGGGAATCCCCGTGTTTGTCAAAGTTTGTTGCACCTTGCCTCAAAATGCCCTAAGGGCTACACATTCCCAGGTTAAATGCCAAAATGAACCAAGTTCCTGTTTGCATTTGGGGCATACAGGCGAAGTACAGCTGCCCATGCTGACCAACCTAGTGGTGGACATATATGATCTATGAAAAAGGTACAGTTGTACCTGCTGCACCCTTATTGAGTTGGTCACGGAGTGACCTGAGGTCATGGCCATTCCCCACTCCATCTGTTAGGGGCCTCCATCTACCGACCCTTTTTCTTTAAGCTTTACCAGCCCATCATCGAACCCAGCTACCACCAGCAAATTATACAGCCTTGAGACGCCCTTTCTCTTGTTACCCACTTGCAGGGCTTTCTTTATGGGTGACACTGAGAAGCAGACCGCTGTGTTCCTAAATTGGGCTTCTAGTGCGCTTCTCATTTGCAAAAATCTAAAGAAAAAATGTCTGGTAAGCTTAAATTCTATCGCTAGTTGCATAAAGGACTTCAAAGTACCTTGTTCATAGAACTGACTGAGGGATCCCAAATCTCAACTGGTTGCAGTGCCTTCAGTTCTTTCATAAATGTATAGTCTGATAAGGGGTGATCAACCTCTATATCGGAAAATTTAACTAACTTATTTGCTTCCCTCCAGATCTTTACTGCTTGTCTTACCAGCGGTGGGTCATTTTGGAATATACTGCCCATCAACAACCGTTGTAGTGGAGTAAAACTTAAATTCCCCTGGTCTACCAATGATTTAATTATACCACTATCCGTATTTTCCATTACCCAGTCGCACAGCTGTAGTAGCTGTCCAGCCAAGTAGTAAAATCTAAAATTAGGGAGTGCAATACCCCCCTGATCCTTCTTCCTCATCAGAGTACTGATTTGGATCTTTGCTCGTTTATTATTCCATATAAATGTCAATATTAAACTATTAATCCTTAAAAAGAAAAACTGGCAAATACACTGGCGACTGCTGCAACACGTACAGGAACTTGGGTAATATAATCATTTTTATTAAGTTGACCCGACCTATAACGGTAAGCGGCAGACGACTCCATGATTTAAATTTCGACATAATAAAGGCCACCAATGGTTGGACATTTAACTGCACAAAGTCGAAGGGGTCCCTAGAAATCCAAATTCCAAGGTACCTAAATGACTCCGTCCACCTTACTGGCAACGCCATATAAGGGTGGGAGACCGTCTGCGGCTTTAAGGTGAGGATTTATGTCAGACTTTACAGAGCCATTTTGTTCTGACTTTCTAATTCGGACTCCATTGCATCAGCCAAGTTGTACATTTAACAAGGGGAAAACATCTGGATGTGACTTTTACCGGCCGCTCTTGTTTTGTGTAGAAAACATCCAACATTTTTTATGAACTTGGGTGCTATTACATTGTCCAACTTTGCAAAATGAATGATTTATGTGGAAAATTCTGACATTTCGTAAATTCAGTCCAAAATCGTCTCCCATTACATTCTTCCCATTGTGTTTAATCATTATAACCATAAATTTGACAAAAAAATCTCCATTTATACAAAATAATTTAAAACAGTCAACCATAACACAATCAGATCCAACAACAGACTTTATACAGCAAGTAAAACATGTCCTTTGGTTAACATCCCCTTGCATTACATTATATACCTTATACAGACATCCTGAATCAGGACTACTCTTGCAGTTTCAGAAAGGCAAATCATGTATAATGTCTAATGTTATGCCCGGTTGCTCGTTAACCACGGGTCACAATCAACATCTTCTGGTTGGCAGTGCCGCACAGCAAATCAGATGACGTAATGAGTGACCCGTAGTGTAATGAAGGATGGGACAAAATGTAATTCTGTCATTTACATTGTGCAATGTGTACTGTACAAGCAGAGCAGACAGCTATGGTCTGGGGTGAAGAAAATCACCCCCAACTACCAGCACCATTGCACATATGTCCAGGGCCGGTGCAAGTCCCCCGCCCGCCCCAGGCAAATCCCCCCCATGCCGCCTGCACCTGCTCCTCTCTGGGGGGGGATTTCAGCGCGGCACCACCCGTGCTCTGGGGTGGTGGGGAAGGGTGCGGACGATACTGCGGCATGGGGGGGGTACAGGCGATACTGCGTCGGGCCCCGCAACCCCCCATGTCCAGGGGGGGGCAGCTTTGATTCACGAGCGGGATGGGGGGGGAGAGGTAGGCTCACTGACTCACCTGCTCCCCGCTTTCTATGGTACCTCTCTATGGTACCTCTCCTCGGTGGCTCAGTACCGCCCTCCTGAATATGTCCAGTATATCCCTAGCCCCCACCCCAGTTACCACCCTGCTGTTGGAACCATCTACTAATCTACCAAGAAGATTAATACTTGGATAGAGCACTGCCAAGCTATCAGAAGTCCATAAGAAGCAAGCACTGTCAGTTTCATGTGACCATATCACACCTACTATCGCTCCAATACATGTAATCATGTACAACAGAAGAGATGGACTTGTTTTGAAAATTCTGCCATAACTAAATTTCCTTCTCTATGCCAAGTTGCATTGGAAATTAGCATCAATTTTATTTCACCTCAGAACAGGCCATTTGGCAGAGGAGAGACGCTCCAGCAATACAATTTATGTGGCATAAGGTTGTCTTCCCAAAGTTCTCTCACTAAAAAGAGACTATTACTTTGACACAGTGGGTCCTTAATCTTCTAGACATTTATAACACTTTTTATGGAAAATAATCAGTTTTGTTCCATTAAAATGCCATTTGGTTGACGTCTGAGTAATTTATGTCAGTTTTGCACCGTTAAATATTCACCAACCAAGAATTATTGCACGATCAATACCTTACTTGGGCCTTGACAAGGTTTTCATTTTCACCATTTACAAAGGGCAAATTCTTGCACCTGCCAATTGTCTTCCCTTCTTTTTTAGGAAGACAAATTGTGTGATTAATAAAACTAACTTGATGGGGAACATGAGAAAAATAATAATTATTTAAGTGCACTGTTTGTGCGGAAACTAAACATAAATAATGGTGGGTAAAATGGGTATACAAATACAGACAGATAGCAGAGGTTACACAGGCTATCCCATAATTATCCTAGTATTTGTATTTATTTATTGAGTAAAGTCGTGAGGAGGCGCAGCAAAAAGCTGTGTTTGAGTTTCAGGCCTTAGCGTTGCTATAGTGACAACAACCTTGTAGATTGGTCACCATAAGAGACTGGTTACTGTTTAACATCTCTTTCTACATTAGCCATGATTAAGAGAATCAATATGATAACAGTACAACACACTACCGTGCCTTGTTTTACAACACCTCGCCTCACAGCTCTCACCTGGACCTGTTCCTCCATGTCGGCTGTTAACTCTTTTCTGAACTAGATTCAGACTTGAGACATGGTCAATGTCAACACCGAACTCAACTCCAGCATGGAAATCACATACGGTAAGGGGGCACAACCTTATTGTTTTTATGTTGTTTTTTTTATACTGTATTTGTTACTTTTAAGCTATTTATGAAAATTCATAATGCAAAATGTCTGATAGCAACTAAGCTGGAAAATAGACAACCTCTATAAATGTGAGTTGAGTTTATGTGACAGAAAGAACATGGAAAATATTTCTGGAGTCTTCATTTATTTTTTAAAACAGAATAAACAGCTTGTATCTTGGTATATCGTCTTCTTTAGAAAATGTCAGCGTTCTGCATTTCAGACAAGACATGAAGAAAATAGACTTTGATCTTTAGTCTCACGTTTTCCCTTCAAAGCTAAATATCTGCAAATGCCGACTTTTTTTTTTTTATTGCGTTTTATCACAATATCACCTAACACCATGGAAGATTGTTGTCAGATTTTACGCTTGCTGCAGGGTTTTAAATGATTCATTTAGGGGTAATTCCATATAGTATATTGTGAAGAGGAGGATAGGTTTATATTACTAATATGAGAAGTTTGTATTATTACAATCAAAAGCAATGTATTTTGACTAATATATAAGTACGCATTTGGTGTTTTTCCCTATACGTAAGTCAGTATCGTACAACAATAGGGAAGTATTGAACAGAGGAAGTACACGCCTTATTTCAAAAAAAGACCAAAAGCAAATAAAATTCTGAGGTTAGCAAACACATTTTTATTGAAAAGTTAAGTGCTAGAAAACATGAATGAATTATTAGCTTATTCTTAAATCAACAAGACACTTGGTGGTGCAGATTACTCCTAGACAGGAAGGAGATTTAGAAACTTCTGTTTTTAAAAAGTTGATAATATATTTAGCTACTGCAGCCAGAAACCACAAGTGTATTCGAGTATTACTGGGCCAGATAATGTTTTACGATATAAGCTTGTTGGCTTCTATTTATTTGCTCTTCTGGAAACTGGAAACATTAGCAAATATGATGTAAAAAAATCAGTATAATGATAAATTAATATATTTTACACGCACACACACGTGTATTTAAGCACAGTACATACAGTAAGTACAGAGCCAAAATGCATGTACAATGAGTACAGAGCCAAAATAAATATTCGGGATGGTCACAAATACATATCTGAGAGGCTGCACTATTTACGCCTCCACACTTGCATTGCTATAGCATTTTCAGTTGGAATATCCAAATGTCTTGAATGATTATTACTGTATGATTATTATTTCTTGTTTTGGTAAAGAGCTGCAATTTTATGTGTATACCTACATACTTGCCTAGTTAAAGAGTAGTAAGTCCTTCCAGATTCAATTTCACCTTCTTCTGAAGAAGGTGGGACGGGGCATTACCTGTCGTGCACAAGAATGCAATTCGCAAATCTTGTCATTGTCCGGTGGGGGAGGGGCAGCATGTGACACAAACCATGGCATCACATACCTTGCTCTTGGACCTTGTCTTCAGGATCTCAGTGGGTTTACAGTTCTCTTGGCACATCATACATATAGTAGCATGCCTAAGAAACTGAAAACAAGCTGACAATATCTGAAATGCCCTATAAAAATATAGTACTACATTTTTTGTTGGAATGTATTTGCATTGGATGCACAGCAGTTAGCATTGGTGTCTGGCAGAGGTAAAACCTTGAGTTCAGTTCATACCATAGAGCTACTGTAATTACATGGAGTTTGCAGCCCTCTTTTAATTGCCTTCAAGTTGCAGGATCTGGTGTAATTCCAAAGACAAAGACTTAAAGCAGCAATTAAAGTCACTTCAAATCTCTCTGGTCTTAACCCCTCCCCCTTTTTGGGTGGTCAAAAGGATTTTTCAAATGTATGTATATTATTATGTGCTATGAGTTCTCTCTCTCTCTTTACATACACATTATGCATAGCTGATTGATCAGAGCGAATGTACAAATAAGGGGAAGGGGAGTAATAAATTAATTAATTTAATTAAGGGTGGGCTGTGTTGGGGGGGGGGGGCATTTCCCCAATCACCCCCCCCAGATTTCCCATAGTTCCAACAGATCATCTACCCGTTTTCCCCAGTCTTAAAGCATATGGGTGTTTGTGTTTGTAATAGAAAGACTGATGTTAATGAATAATAATTTCCTGATGATGCCGTAACCCTAACGAAAGGTACCCTAAAGGTGCCCATACACCAAGGGGAGAAGTCACATAGGATCCCCCTTGAGCCGCCCTGCAGCTTCCGAGGTGGCAGAATCTCATGCTATATATCGTATTTTGGATATGATATATCGCATGTGATCCCAACAAGGGCTGCGACATCTGACAAATCCATAGTGCCGCCCGTATGATCTACAGCTCCAATCAGATGCGCCCACAGGAACGCCCATCGAATTGGGAGCTCAAACACACGCAGTTTAACACTTTTCATCTGATTTATTGGACAGATCCCGTCGGAATCAAATAAAAAGTGCCCAAATCTCACTAGTGTATGGACACCTTCACAGTAAGTTTTAAGGCTATCCATGGTTAAGAACAGTTAATTAAATAACATTGAGTGAGTTGCTAATCATATCACCTGTGCTCAAGTATTGCTATCCTTAAAACGTGGCCTGTTAGGGAGACCTGAGGACTGAGTTTGGGAACCTCTGTTTTAAATTATTAGATAATATGAATTTTGGATTTTTACCAGTTTCCTGACACAAAGCATGCATGTTGGCATTGTTAAAACTGAATTTAACACAGAAATGAATTACCAAACGGGGCATATCCAGCATGTAATTGCATGTTAAGGTAAAGAACATTGTTTTGCTAGATAGTACATGCTGTACTTGCTTTTATCGGTTTTATATTTTCCATGTACACTTAAAAATATGTTTTGCAATGGACTCATGGACATTTCATTTGGGCTACTTTGAGCAGAAGGTCTGTAGTATTGCTTATATTAATTGCAGCAAGAACAACAGTCTACCTCTAGTTGATGCTATTGTAAAGCATGAGTGGTTTCGGAATTACTCGGTTCTTTTTATCAATCTATCACAAGTAAGAATTTGTTGGGATTTATTGGGTATTCACGAAAAATATGATAAAATGATGTTTTTGAGACCCTAGTAAAACTTAGTAAATTTTAACCCACTCATTTTAAAGAAGATAGAAAAAATGTCTTCAATCAACTGATGCTTTATGCACTACAGTCTAGTGTAACTAGAACTTTGAGGACAGCATAGCATGAAAGTGCCCCCAATGCTTCTAGAAAGGCATCTCTCCATGCAGCAGGTTTTCTTTTATGCCTCATAGTAGTGCCTCAGTTCACATTAAGGGGGAAATTTACTAAAGGAAATTTGTAAAAAAAATAGGTGTATTTGTATCCAGAAATACACTTATTTTTGACATTTACTATCCCGAAAATACGGCAATTCGTATTCGTATTGATAGCACATCAATACGACTACGAATTGCCGTATTTTCGGGATAGTAATTGTCAAAAATAAGTGTATTTCTGGATACAAATACACCTATTTTTTTACAAATTTCCTTTAGTAAATTTCCCCCTAAGCTACTTAGTAGTAGATTCAGTTCAAATTATCCCACATTGTAGTGCCTTCACATTATGCCACACTGTAATGCCCCCAGTTCACATTATGCCATACTGTAGTACCTCTAGTTCATGTTATACCACACTGTAATGCCCTATGCCACACTGTGCTATCTCCAGTTTACATTGTACCACACCCTAATGCCCTACGCCACACTGTGGTACCTCTAATACACATTATACCACACTTTAATGCCTTAAGCCTCACTGTGGTACCTCTAGTTCACATTGTACCACACTGAAATGTCCTACACCACACTGTGGTACCTGGAGGTCATGTTATTCCACACTGTAATGCCCTATGCCACACTGTGGGACCTCTAGTTCACACTATATTATACTGTTCTGCCCCCATTTCATTAAACTTTAGTGCCCCTTTTTCACATTATGTCACACTGTAGTGTCCCTTGTTTATAATATGCTACACTCTAAGGCCTAGACCCATATTATACAACTCTATCCTGTCCCTTGTTCATATTATGCCACACTTTAGTGCCCCTTGTTAATATTATGCCATTTTGTAGGGCCCTAAATCACAATATGCGAAAGTGTACCCGACGTCCTTTAGGAAAGAGCACCATCCCTCTGTATTAATGCAGAGATCGTTATCTATTTCACCTCTCTTTTTATTTTTTGGTTTCAGTCATAGTATTCAATCAATAACTTTTATTGTTGTAATAAGTGTTGACAATCACATAAATACTATAAATCATATAAAGTGGTGCTACATTAGTCAACAATTTGTAGGACTTAGTGGCCAAAGTAGACTGTATGTGGTAGAATGGCAAACTGCCACTGCAAATGGTAATTAATTAAATAAAATGCTGGATCTTTCTGCTGCTTTCAATCATGGTGCTGTCAATCATGTCCAGAGAATACACAAGCAAGGCACTGTCAGTCAGCAGATTACACTTTTCAGCTGCACACCATATCGCTGGCCTTCGGTCTTCTCGAGTGACCAAGCCTGTCTTCCAGGCACCCTACTATATACAGTTCAGCCACTGACTGCAGCACTGGCCTATGGCCTTTACTGCCCCAGCCTTCCCTGTGGCCCCATCCTCTGTATTCAGGATGTGGGGCCCTGGAGGGGTGTGTGTTTTGGGACTTTATGATTGGCAGTTGGAATGTCAATATATCAGGCTGTACTACATATGAGAGAGAGGGAGTGGATCTAGGGGCATAGGATAGAGGGAGTGTCTCCAGAACAAGGTGAGAGGGATGGAGAGAATAAGATGTCCAGTGGGTGAGGGAAGCAGACCCACCTTGCACTTCAACCACTGGTAGGAATAGTATCAAAGAAAGAAAAGGATGTCTATATGCATAAAACATCAATAACCCTCTGTTGTAACATTATCTTTCTACACAGTTACTTCTATACTATACAATTAATATACTCTCAAAGTTGAGAGCCCCAGTAGATAATATGCTATCACCAAAAGTTTGTGGTCTTTACAATTAGCAGTGACTTCATGTTACATGCTCTGGTCCTTGTTACCAGACAAAGTCCTTCCAGTCGGTCTCATACTAAAGAGTTCTGGGTACTTGTGAGTTATCCGGGCGTCCGATTTTAAAATCGGGTCGGATCGGGACATCGCATCGCATCGCATGCGACCATCGGATGCGATGCGATGCGATGACCCGATTTTTCCATAGGAATCAATGTTAAAATGGACTGAGTCCATTTTAACATGGAATTCAATGGGAAAAAGGGGTCCTTTTCATACCCCTACTATCCAAGTGGGCATGGAGTTGGATATAAACCTGTGGCGAGCGTAGCGAGCCACCGAGCCCGAAGCGTGGCGAGCGTAGCGAGCCCCGCGAGGGGACACGGAATACCGTCCCCTCGCGGGGCTCGCTTCGCTCGCCACGCTTCGGGCTCGGTGGCTCGCTACGCTCGCCACAGGTTTATATCCAACTCCATGCCCACTTGGATAGTAGGGGTATGAAAAGGACCCCTTTTTCCATAGGAATCATTTTAACATTGATTCCTATGGAAAAATCGGGTCATCGCATCCGATGGTCGGATGCGATGCGATGCGATATCGTATCGCATCGCATCGGATTGTATGCCTTAACTTAAGGCATACAATCAAAAAATCGGGAGCCCGGATAACTCACAAGTACCGAGTTCTGTTTCAGCCTACAGTATATAATGGATGCATTCTCTGTGTTTACAACTTATGGATGGGAACATTCATCTTTTATTGATAACATGGTGGAGATGGGAGTAAAGGTGTGTACACACGCATCAATTTACTTTGGTCCTATTTGCTTTCGATTTCCCCAATTCCAACCCCTTTCGACTTGGCCTTTGCTTTCCATTCAATTTCACATTCAATCTGCACTGTTGCATTCGCTATCGATTTCGATGTGCATTCAAGGCACAGTGTACACATTCAATTTACTGGATCGAATTAGATATTTCCTTGCCTGTACAGTCTATTTGGTACTTGTTTCCTATCTGGGCGCCCTCTAAGTTAATTGCGCACCATGCTATTCTCCGTAGAGAAATCGGATCGCATCGCATCGTACACATACACGATATTGAACGATGCGATGCGATGCGATCCGATTCGATTTCCCATAGGAAACAATGTGAAATGGCTCAATTTAGCCAAATTCTCATAGGAACAATAGTAAATGGGCCAAAAACACCCCTGAACATTGAAATGTCCCCCCAAAAGTAGTTGACGCCACCCCGCCATCAACGTGAACCCGAAGCGTGGCGAGCGCAGCGAGCCCGCGAGGGGCGGCGGTACGCGTCCTCCGACCTTTTCATGCCCTACTATCCACGTCGGCGTGGAGTGAGAATAGAATAGTGTGGCGAGCGCAGCGAGCCACCGAGCCCGAAGCGTGGCGAGCGCAGCGAGCCCCGCGAGGGGACGCGGATACCTTCACAGGTAAACGCGTCCCTTCGCGGGCTTCCCAGGTGTCCGCGTCGCCCGCGAGGGGACGCGTATAACTGTGAAGGTATCCGTGTCCCCTCGCGGGGCTCGCTGCGCTCGCCACGCTTCGGGCTCGGTGGCTCGCTGCGCTCGCCACACTATTCTATTCTCACTCCACGCCGACGTGGATAGTAGGGCATGAAAAGGTCGGAGGACGCGTACCGCTGCCCCTCGCGGGCTCGCTGCGCTCGCCACGCTTCGGGTTCACGTTGATGGCGGGGTGGCGTAAACTACTTTTGGGGGGACATTTCAATGTTCAGGGGTGTTTTTGGGCCATTTACTATTGTTCCTATGAGAATTTGGCTAAATTGAGCCATTTCACATTGTTTCCTATGGGAAATCGAATCGGATCGCATCGCATCGTTCAATATCGTGTATGTGTACGATGCGATGCGATCCGATTTCATTACGGTGCCGTACGTAGAAAACCTGGGCGCCCAGATAGGAAACAAGTACCGTCTATTTTTCTATTCGATATAGAGAAAACGGGAGCACGCATTGAATCGAATGCATCTTAAAAACCGTTTCGATTCAATTTTACTCCTATAAGCAGAACTGAATCAAAAACTTGCCCAAATCAAATGCATGTGTACACCCCTAAAGTTAAACAAGTCAAACTAGTTTGAATGGTCCATCATAATGCTTCACTGCAGTTCATTAAGTCGTTGATCCAGCACTGGTGGTACTAATCTATTAAACCATTCATGTTACAGATCTAAACCAGTGACTTCTTTTATCATTAATTTTATGATGACTGGAAAACTGGGGAGGTTCCTGTTAAGAGAAGATAAAAATAAAATTTTACTAGAAAAGCATATATTTAAATGTAAATCATCACATTGTAAATGAGCACTAATTATTTTTTAACAATTTGCTACTTTTAAGTTATCAGAAAGTTAATTTATGAATCTTGAAATGTGGATTATTATCAGATACTTTCCTCTGCCCAAATGCAGCCTGTTTGCTTTCCATGCACACACATAAGACCATCTCATTGACTTGCCACTTTATGAGAAAACACTTTGAGGGGTACTCTGGAATATGTTTGCAGCCCGACTGATGGTCGGGCTGTGCGCATGTGCATTTCTGCGTATGTGCATGCACTGGGTGAGGGGCAGAGAGGGGCGTGGGGTGGCGGGCAGCCCCATTACCATATGGGAACGTCCAGCTTTTCATGGGCGTTCTTATGAGAACGCTGGGTGTTCTCATGGTAGTGAGGCCGTGACGCGGGTGGGGGGACAGGCAGCTGACAACACCAGATGTCAGCTGCCCGCCCATTCTCCTATAGGGTGCATGGATATGTAAGCTTGCCTCAGAGCAACCTTAAATATGCGTGCATGTTCCACATCATTCGATGGTTGCCAACCAATGAATGATGTGGGTGTTCCGTGTGTGTGGGAACACAAGCTGCGAGGGGAGGGGGGGGGGCGGCCCGGCATTCGCTGGGCTGGGTTTGGTGGACTTACAAGGCTGCAAATTCGCAGGCTTGCGAATCAACCAGAATAACCCCCTTTGTCTAACATTTTGCAGGGAGTGTGCGGTGTATCAGTTAGAAGTCTTAGTTTTAGTTATTCTTCTTAATTTAATACTTTTCTTCCCTCACAACATTACATTGCTGGAGGATCATCTACTGTACATATTGAGTAAAGAAAGAAAGGGAAAAATTAGATGTCACGCACATACTGTATATTTTACTGTCTTAATGGCAAACATATTTTTATGAATGCAATTGTGCAATCCTTTATCACATAAAAAAATAATCCCATTAAATGTTAAAGTGAAATTTGTACAGTAGTGACAAGAAGTCATTCTTACATACACCAGTCATACCAGTCATATCCCTTCCCGATGTGCCAGGTTCAGTTTGACTCACCCACACTGAGAGCTGAATTTACTAAGGGCCCAGTTCAGACCAGATCAGACTGGCTGCAAGATACACTGTACGCATGTGCATGTGCGACCCATCACTGGCTGTTCGCAAATTGTATGACAACTGGCGGCTGTTTGGAGGAGGCACGCTCGGTCATTGGGAGGGAGGGTTGTTTACTTCAGCAGTGGCCTCCTTCTCCCCACGGCCAACGCAGCGCGGAGTAGGTCTTGGTTTACTTGGCGCTGCGAACAGGGGCGAAAACCATTTGATGTTGAGTGTTTTCCAATGGTTTTCCCCCTATGTGCATGACTATGAACGTATTTGCAGCTGTGCACGTGGGCGGAATTTCGCGTGTGCAGGTTGGCGTTTACCTGATCGCTGGGCTGGTCTGAATCACACACCTATATTCTGCCATTTTGGCCAATCTGCAACTCGGCTGGGTACAAATGGGATCGGATCTGTTGTGTGTCCAAGAATGTAGCTTATTTACTAAGCAACCGAGTTTTCAGGATTTGGATTTTCCTATGGTGAAGTAATTTGTATTTGGCTGCCGAGTTAACCATATGATGCTTCTATGTGTAATAAACAAGAAAGAGTAAAATAAAAATAAAAACATTTAAATGCCAGGGGCCCCCCTCTTAAGTTTAACCAGACCCAAGCTCTTTAAGCCACCTGTCATTCCAAAAATACACACAAAAAAAGTATGGGTTCCCCGTATTTTAAAAACCAGCACCGGGCTCTTGGGCCGGTACTGGTACCAAAAATTAGGGTGTGCATTGGGCACTTTTCGTGAAACGTGTTTTGGGTCTGTATCTTGGACAGTGTTTTGGGTCTGGATCTGTTCTAAAACACCATAATTTTCTTGTTTTGTGTGATGGGTTCTGATTTTTTTTTTTTTAAAGCATACAACCTTCTAAAATCGCAGAATTTTTTTTTCTTTGCTCCTACACTATTATTAACCTCAATAACATTCATTTCCACTCATTTCCAGTCTATTCTGAATACCTCACACCTCACAATATTGTTGCACCAAGGTAGCTGGATAACTATGCAAAGCGACAAGTGGGCAACACAAAAACTGGACTGATATGGGACACTTACTAGCACACCTGAACTGATATGGCACACTTAGCATCACCCCTGGACTGATACGGCACATATAACATCACCTCTGGACTGACATGACACACTTAGCATCACCCATGGACTGAAAAGGCACAGGTAACATCACCCCTGGACTGATACAGCACAGGTAGCATCACGACTGGACTGATATGGCACATTTAAATTTAACCCCTGGACTGACATGACACACTTAGCATCACCCATGGACTGATAAGGCACAGGTAACATCACCCCTGAACTGATAAGGCACAGGTAGCATCACCCCTGGACTGATATGGCAGCTTTAGCATAACCCCTAGACTGATAAGGCACAGGTAGCATCACCCCTGGACTTATCAGCACCTAAGAAATTATATTACACACTTCACTCACCCCAGAAATTATATGACAGACTTGGCTGATTCCAAGAATTATACAGCACAATTGACTGATCCCTGGACTGACCAACACCCCTGGTATGATATGGCACATTTAACAGCCCTTGAAGTTTAAAAAAAAAAAAAAACATTTTTTTTATAAAAATATGGGGGGCATATGGGACAGCTGTACTTATATGGGACACTGGACAGGGCAGCTGGACTGATATGGCACACTTAACACCCTTAAAACACTTAACACCCCTTGCAGGTAAAAAAAAAAAATTATTTTAAGAACAAAAATGGGGGCAGCTCCCCTGGACTGATATGGGACACTGAGCAGCACAGCTGGACTTATACAGGACACTGGGCAGCACAGCTGAATTGATATGGGACACTTAACACCCCTTGCAGGTAAAAAAAATGCACTTTTTAAATTTTAATTAAAAAATTGGGGGGGAAGGGGGGGCGCTCCCCTCGACAGATATGGAACACTGAGCAGCACAGCTGGACTTATACGGGACACTGGGCAGCACAGCTGGTTTGATATGGGACACTTAACACCCCTTGAAGGTAAAAAAAAAAACACATTTTTTATTTTAATAAAAAAATGGGGGGCAGGTCCCCTATAATGATACGGGATACTAAGCAGCACAGCTGGACTGATATGGTACACTGGGCAGCAGAGCTGGACTTATAGCGGGCAGCCCTGCAGTAAAAATAAAAACCGTAGTTGCCCCCACAGCAATCCCATATTGCAGCCCCCCTTAGTAGTGCCCCACAGCAGTCCCATATTGCAGCCCCCCTTAGTAGTGCCCCATAATAGTACCCTATACCTAGTAGTTTAAATCATAGGAGCTCCCCCTTAGTAGTTGTACTCTGGACATTAATATACTGTAGCTTCCTGAATTAATATACTGTAGCTTCCCATTCAGTAGATACCCCTTACTAGATGTACCCTTTCATTTTCCCCATCATAGTTGTCCCCCATCTGCAGCCCTAAGTTAGGCACCCATCCATGCAAACGGAGGGGCGGGGGGTGACCCATTATCATATGGGAACGCCCAGCATTTCATGGGCGTTTCCATGAGAATGATGGGGATTCTCATGGTAATAGGCTGATGATGCGGGTGCGGGAGACAGGCAGCTGACATCTCCAGATGTCTATGGGATACGGTCATTGCGTCACCAGCAAGTTGTTAGACAGTGATTAGTTGTTAGACAGGTCGACATGTGTCTAGGTCAACATGCAGGAAGGTCGACATGAGTCTAGGTCGATGTGGGTTAGGTCGACAGGATCATTAGGTCGACATGGGGTTTTTCACAGTTTTTTTAACCAACATGTGCCTACAGGTGGTATTTCAATGCCCTACCATCCACTAGGGCGCGGTGGGAGAATAAAATAGTGTGCCGAGCCCAAAAAAAAACCATGTCGACCTTTTGACTGCTGACCTAACACATGTCGGTCTAATGACCCTGTCGACCTAACCCATGTCGACCTAGACACATGTTGACCTAAATGCATGTTGACCTAATGGTGTCGACCTAACGACTGTCTAACAACTTGCTGGTGACCAACTGATCCACACCCATGTCTGCTGCCCGCCCACTTCCCTCCAAATGTGCACGCAGATCTAAGGTTGTTCTGAGCAACCTTAGATCTGTGTGCACGTTCCACATCATTCAATGGCCGACGACCAGGAATGATGTGGGTGTTACCCCGCAGGCTGAAAATGGATGTTTATGTAAAACATCCATTCGCAGCCAGTGCGATTGTACGCACCTTGCGAATGGTGGGCCGGCATACCACCATTCGCAAGGTGGGATCTGGTTCACTTGCAAGGATGCTAATTCTCATCCGAGCGAATCCACCAGAATGCCCCCCTATGACTGACCCGTGAATGCTTCTGGAAACAGAGCTGGTCTATTTGCCATTTGTATTTTGAGCTGAATTAATGCCCGACTTTGCTTATATGAATGATGGTAAATTGTCCTGTTGCCTATGGAAAGTTCTGCTAAGTTTGGCCAATGGTCTATGAGTCGTACTTGTGTTTTGTACCATAATTTTCATTCATAATTGAGCAAAATTGCCCAATTCTTTAGTAAATTTCCAAAGTGTGATTCCCAGCTGAGAATGAGACGCATTCCACCTTAGTACATTTCCCTGAGCATAATGTGCACCTTATTAACACTAGTTACCTATTTTCCTGGACAAAACTCAGCTAGACTGCAATGATCATTTTGATCGGTAATGAGGCGAAGCAGGAAGGGACACTGACAAGATGTATTAACATCTTGTCAGTCGTAAACTCCCCCCTCAGGCTATTTCCCCCTCCTGGAGACAGCGTGTCAGTTCAGACTGATGCGCCATCTCTGCCGGCTGGCATATTGGGCATGCGCGAGATCTCGCTATTATCACAAGATCTCGAGTGCAGCCCAGAGCCAGCAGCAGGGCTATTGTTGTCCCTGCAGTGGGGATAGGACATGATAGCCCTGGGCTGATGAAGCTGGGGGGGATTGAAGGGGACAGCTATGCTGAACGGTACTCGGTGGGCTGGCTCTAACGCATGTTAGGTGCACTGTACATACATTAAAAAAACCTGTAATCCCCCAGTTAACTAGCGTTAAATGCAGCATATGCACTTAATGTTAGTTTATACATCTGCCCGTGTATGTGCGGAAACTCATTTCTATGCAGTTACAGCCAAAGCCGGACATCTCTTGTACAGATTGAGTGGTGTTTTGCTGCACCTGTGGTGTGAAGATGAAGGCACAAAATTTTAAGAAGAATTTGCTAAGCTACACTGCTCCTCATGGCTCACGCCAGGCATCTTTTGCCATAAGGTATATTGTAGCTAGATGCGTGATTACTCTCCAGCACCTACAAGAGGTATGCCTCCTAAAAGGTGTATCTGCACATTTGTCCATGTCTACTTGTGCTGCAATTACTCAAACATGCATTTACTGTACTCTGACCACACTTGTCTGCACGGGCTGCACAGTATATGGAAAAGAGACCAAGTCATGTTATGTGCTATGATTTTCATGCATTAAGCATTTCTCTATTTCTTTTTTAAAACACAATTTATTGAAAGAGTCACCATACAATTGATGACCATGACAAAATACAGTAACAGCAAATAATTAACAATAAGTCAGATTACAATAAAGTGATCCAGTTTTAAAAGTGTAAATCAGTAAGGAAAAAAACCTTGCAATAGTGGTGTGCCACACTGTCAAAGGGAGTAGTGCAAAGAAAATTTTTGGGAAGGCAGAAGATTTAGTAATAGAGAAGTAGAGAGAGAGAGAAAAAGAAAGTAGGAAAAAAGGAGGTACTGTACTTGTGTATTATCCGGGCGCCCAATTTTTTCATCGCATGCCACTACTAAAGGCATGCGATGCGATTTTTCATTGTAAAGACCTGATTTTTAATTGTATAGTCACCCATGGGTGATTTCATACCCCCACTATCCAACTATGCATGGAGTTGAGTTTATAAAGTATGGCGAGCGCAGCGAGCCACCAAGCCTGAAGCGTGGCGAGCGGGCGCGGATTACTTTACATGTATTCTGCGTCCCCTCACAGGGCTCGCTGCGCTCACCACGCTTCGGGCTCGGTGGCTCGCTGCGCTCGCCACACTATATAATATCAACTCCATGCGTAGTTGGATAGTAGGGGTATGAAATCACCCATGGGTGACTATACAATTAAAAATCGGGAATTTACAATGAAAAATCGCATCACAAGAATTATATGCCACTATATTGCATGCGATGCGATGCAATACAATAAAAAAATCGGGGGCCCAGATATTACACAAGTACCAAAAAGGAAGAGTGGTTGGCAGAGTGACCTCCACACAAGTCTTAAAAAAAATAAAAAGGGGGGGGGAGCCATTTCTATATTTGTATGGGAATATTAAATATACTATTTTATCCTTTATACATTATATTAGTATCACCTGAATGTAGTAAAGGGCATTTGGAGCAGTTTACTTTTCATGAAGAACTACTCCAAACCCTTTCATTCTCTTTTATTTTTAGTGACCAGATCACATTTCCCATGCTTATAATGGAAAATGCGATCTGGCTATATATTTTTTTAAATGGTCCAAAATACAGCAGTGTGCCCTGTGACAGGGCTCACTGTGATATGCCTACCCCTGCACAGCTTTTTCTGACAATTTACAGAGAAAGATATGCTAGGCATGCCACCCAACTGTCCCAATTTTCATGGGACAGTCCCCTTTCTTTCGCAGTGTCCCACAGTGGGAGGTGGGAGCAGTTGTGGGTCCCCTCTGTCTGTAGCTGCTCTGATCAGTGGGGAATAGACACTGTGCATGCGCACAGCGTCTATTCAGTGAAACAGAGGGGCTGGGGGCATGGCCGCGCAAGGGTCCCAATCGGAAGGTATGGTGTTAGGATCTGGTCAGTGTGATCATCTGTGTCTATCTGGTTGGGGGGGGGGGATTTTGCAAAACATGTGAACATGAAAAGTGGTGTTGTTGCCAGTGGTTGCAACACAGTTCAAAATTCAAATAGAGAGGCCAGTTAGGAATGGCAGTTGGTTTGGCTCCATTTGAATTTTGAACTGTTCTGCAGCCCCCCCCCCCCCCCCCCCCTTTTCTGGACCTGCCAAAGGGTGTTGCCTATATCAACCAATCATATGTTGTCTCTCATTACTTTCTTCCATCCTAGAAAATAATAGACATAGGGGGTTATTCTGATTCACACGGAAAGGCACAATCACTCTAATAGAGAAAACCATATGCACTGCAGGTGGGGCTGATGTAACATGTGCGGAGAGAGTTAGATTTGGGTGTCTTATTTTTTCTGTGCAAGGCAAATACTGGCTGCTTTATTTTTACACTGCAATATAGATATCAGTTTGACGTACACCCCACCCAAATCTAACTCTCTCTGCACGTTACATCAGCCCCACCTCCCTGCAGTGCATATAGTTTTGTCCATTAGAGAGCGATTGTGCCTTTCCGAGTGAATCAGAATAATCCCCATAATCTCATTGGCTGCTATAGGCAACATCACCACTTATCATTTTTAGAAGCTAATAATAGCGTATTGCCAATTTATTACAATATATTATACAAAGGGAAATATATCAAGCCTTCGAGAGTGATAAAGTTGACAAGTTGTCCAAAGCAACCAATCAGCTTTGAATTGTTATTTTAAAGACTGTGCTAAAAAAAAATAGCACAAGGGAATTATTTGTTGCGGGCAACTCCAAGTTATCACTCTCCAAGGCTTGATACATCGCCCCCAGAGTATGTTTGCATACCAGCAATTGTTCCGCAGTGTACAATAGTTTCATTATCTTATGCATTACTGCATGGGGAATTATTCTCTATAATGCAGGTGTCCAGGAAGTTATCGGTTACTTTTATATCGTGTAATAAAACTTAGCTATGTGTCAGGTGCTTTTATTTACATATTTCCCCATCCTCACCTGATAATTTGGTTTGTAAATTATAAATACACCAATACCATGTTTATTACATGATCATTTTCTGTCAAATTCTCTCATATGACTTATATTGCATTATATTATATTGCATTCCTTTATTTGTTTAAAGTTTGCTTAGATGTTTGGGTTTATGGCATTATACAACACGCCTGAAGATCCTGAAGAGGGCATCCACATCTGTTATGCAGAGTGTTGCTTTGGCGAGAATGTGATTAAAGGTTATTGTATCATCAAGGGCCTTATTTTGGTTCACTCTTTCTGACAAAATCCTTCTTAGATGGACAAAACCATGTACACTGCAGGGGAGCATATGCAAAATGTGCAGAGAGAGTTAGATTTGGGTGGGGTTTTACTTCAAAGTGAGATCTATATTGAAGTGTAAAAATAAAGCAGCCAGTATTTTCCCTGCACAGAAACTAAATTACTCACCCAAATCTAATTCTCTCTGCACATGTTACATCTGCCCCCCTGCAGTGCACATGGTTTTGTCCATCTAAGAAGTATTTTGTCATTTTGTCAGAAAAAGTGAACCAAAATAAGGCCCCAAGACCCTGAACTTGCCCCTTCAGTGAGGAAGCAGGCGGGATCTGGGAGATTTGTCCATTCCACCAGTAGTCCGGGAGAGTTTCCCAAAACTTGGCAGCCTCATGGAGTAGGCAAATGTACAGCAAAAGTCTATCCATTGTGCTGGTTGCTCAGAGAGGAAGATAACACCAGCTAGTTATTCCAGAGCAGACTTTAATTGTGGAGGGACAGATTTAGGCCTGCATGCATTCAAGGCAGACAGGTGCAAAGCCAAGGAGTAGCACTTGAAGGAGCTCCCAGGCTATAAGGTGCAGTTTTATAAACAGGACTGGTGATGGCACTGTGCACCAACATATTATTGTTGAAGAGCAATGGTATGGTAAATCAATACAAGGCAAGTGTGATTGCACTCCTATAACTACAGTAACAAGTTCTGCACACTACATTTTCACTGATCTGAACAAAATGGAGGACAATAAGGACGTGAAGATACAGTACATAGTATACCATTTACTTTTATTAACTATTTCTGAGACAAATTTTGTCTAAAATATGTCGTATTATGTGGAAAACATGTGAAATAGTAAGGGATTAGATTTAAATCCTACTTGGATCATGTAAAAAAAAATCATAGTATAGTACTGCAGCTGTGTAGTGAAGATGTTTTATGCTATTACAGGATTTATGATACTACTGTATTTTTTCAAATGTATTTATTGTACAAAAATCTTTAACATTACATATTTATGAACAGTTTCTTATATAGAGCACACATATCCTGCAGCACTTTACAGAGTATAATTAAACATTCACATCAGTCCCTGCCCCAGTGGAGTTTACAATCACAAGCCTACCCATAGTTGCCTACACTCCTGCATTCTGCAGGAGACTCCCTGAAATAACAGCAATCTCCCTCTCTCCCTCATTAGTCTAGCAATCTCCCTCATTTCACCTAGCCCACATTACACTGTTACATTTTGGGGGAAAAGGGAATGGGAGACAGATACATTTACATTGAATCCTCAGCACCATTTCCCAGCACTTTAGCAAGGGATGCAGTCAAAATCCCGACGGTCAAAATCCCGAATGGGTCATAATACCGACAAGGACAAAATCCCGACATTTAAAATCCCGACAAGGACAAAATCCCGACATTTAAAATCCCGACAGGGTCAAAATACCGACATATAGAATGTCCAGGTGAAACAGTCAACATGACTTTCCGTCGACAGGTCGCAAGGTCGACATGGGTTTTTTCACTGTTTTTTGAGCCAACATGTGCGGACAGGCGGTATTTCATGCCCTACCATCCACTAGGGAGTGGTGGGAGAATAAAATAGTCTGCCAAGCGCAGCGAGGCACCTCGCCCGAAGCATCGCAAGCGATGCGAGGGGCTGCGGTTCACGTCCAACTGTGTCCATGCCGACTGTGTCGACATTTGGGTAAAAAACTAAATGTCGGGATTTTGTCCTTGTCGGGATTTTAAATGTCGGGATTTTGTCCTTGTCGGGATTTTGTCCTTGTCGGTATTATGACCCATTCGGGATTTTGACCCTGTCGGGATTTTGACCATCTGGATTTCATACCGAATCCTTTAGCAAGTATAGTAGATCTTACTACCTGCTTTGGGGCTCATCTACATTTGGTTACAAATCATATTAAAAGATTCCTCTCAGATGTAGCAGTACACACCCACACTTCTAGGTGCCACATTCACAATCTCATGGAACTAGACATGCCCTTTGGGTGGAGCATGACACAGGGCCATCTTAACAGCAGTGTGGGCCCCTGGGCAAAGTAATGCACTGGGGCCCTTACCCATTCTCCCCTCCTAGGGGTGGGGGGTGCTATCAGCAGCAGCTTTGATGTCCCACAGGTGGCAGGGGGTGCTCTATCTTCCACTCAACATGTAGGACCTGGAGCAGTAACTTCTGCTAATTACTTCTTTACTGCACAGGTGGTGGGAGGGAGAACACTAACATGAGAAAGGGGGCACTGAGCTGAATGAAGGGTCCCTTGTAAATGACTTCCAGGGAGGTAGGGGGTGTTTTATACGCAGAGGAGGGTTGGATAATGGAGTGAGTTTAATATTTGTCATTTTCCGGTGGAAGGGCAGCTTGCTTGACTGCAGATATCGCCATTATCTGGAAATAGATTTCTTAGCCTTCAGGAGGTGCTGGGGACTTGGGGATCAGAGATCAGGAGCCAGAGCAATCCATTGTCAAAAATATAATACTGTACACCAGACGTTTGGAGCTGGAGCAGGGACCGGCTACTGGAAGGCTGATATCTCTGGTTCTGGGCATGATAGAGACAAGACGCTAGTGTCGGCAGAAAGGGGAGAGTCCCAACTCTAAGCTCTAAGCCAGAGAGAACCTGAGAAATCTGACTGGGAAGTGCAATTAACAGGTTGGATGTGGACTGCTGCTTTGAATTTGGATATCTCCAGTTCCCCAGGGCTAATTTTCAAAATTCTGGTATCCCTGGAAAAAGGGGATCCTCAGCTATCAGCATAGGGCCCATATGAAAAGACGTCCCTGGCATGACACGCCTCCTCAATGGGGCGCTGTGCAAAATTCTATTTCCAACTATAATAAATATAAGCCTACCACATGTACACACACAGACATTTTAGGGTTAATGTGTTGGGAGCCAATTAACCTACCGGTACATTTTATGGGAGGAAACTGGAGTACCCGGAAGAAACCCATGCATGTATGGGGAGAATATACAAACGCAGCACAGTTAGGGCCATGGTGGGAATCGAACCAATGACCTCAGAGCTGTGAGGTAGTAATGCTAACCATTACACCATCTGTACTGCCCAAAATATCTTGCTATGTACAGTATGCTTTACACATAATTCTCTTTGCAAGAGGTATTGTGGGTAAATGTGCCCTATATTAGTAACAGTACAATCCTACAATCCAAGCTGCTCATCTCTTTGCTGGGGGAATGGCTAACGCCCCCAGACAGAAAGTGAGCAAACATAAGAATAAAACACATTTCTATGCTCCCCTTGGCACCAACAATTTGTGTAGCCTTATGTGGAGAATAAGCTCATTTGTAGTAGTCACAGCTAGGGGGCAGTACAGGACTGAGCCTCAGAGGATATCTGCTGTCTGCGGTCTGATCTTGATATATGGAATATTGTTCTTTTTATTCTAAGTTATCACCCCAGGATGCTTTTAATAGACTATATACCTCCCAGTATGGGATGGGCTTATCTTGTTGCTTAGTAATCGTTGGACCTTTATGGTATACAATATAATATATACAGACCTCTGGCTATATGTCACTGCTCTGCCGAAAGGAGTTAGTGGAAGGTTATGAGCTATATTAGTGCAAAAAAACAGACTACTGGAATATGATATATATATATTTTGGAGGAAGCAGGACGGCACTCACCCGGATTTCATAAAATAAATAAGAGACCAAACTGTGGTAACCAATTCCAATGTTTCAAATCTTTAAATCCCTGATGAAAAATCTGATTTAATGATTTGAAATGTTGAAATTGATCACCACAGTTTGGTCTCTTATTTATATAATATATATTATTTATTTATATAATCCGCTGCAGATGGATGATACACTGTGAGTTCCATTACACTTTACTAAAGGCCTTTTTGGAAAAAGGAGATCTGTCCCTCTGCCAAATGAATTGATTTTAGAATTTTTTTATGAAAATCAATGCTGCATAATCGCGCATCCTATTAGGATCCACCTGAGGTCCTTTTAACATATATTGGAAGTCGTTCCATGTGTAGTGCCTTTACACACTGCACAAACAACATACTGAAAGTCACCTCTGAGGAAGTCAGTGTGACGAAACGCGGTGGGTGTTTCTTTGTGACATATGAAGGCGACTAACTTTAAACAAATGTTAAAAAGTTTTTAACACATTATTTTAAGAGATGTGTATTAAATTGTCTAAACTGTGATATGTGTCTATAAATCATTATAGTTTTATATCTAATATTGGTGGTGAAGAGTAAAGATAGTGGCGCACTCTGTCTCTGGTTCCTATCTATCCCTGTCTTTCCCCCACTAACAGGGGGACAAACTGAGTTGCAGCCGAAAACATTCTTTGATCTAGCGCATTGAAGGGGTACCCCATATTTATATATATATATATATATATATATATATATATATATATTATTGAATGCAATAATTATGTTGTTCATTAATTTGCCAATTAACATGATAGCGAAATGATTCATAGCATACTGTATGTTACTTGGAGGAGCTCAAAGAACATTTCAGTGAAACCCAAAACAAAATCAGTTTAGCAGTTCTTAAGTTCATTTTGAAAATAAATACAAATGAACAATTTAAATAGGCCGCTAAATACGAATACAAATCTGGCAGAATACGCCCGCCTACGCCATCGGCCAAATACAAATCATTAAATATGGCAGATAAGTAAATCTGCCCGATTTACGATTCGTATTTCGGTAAAAATACGACCGATGGTAGTCATATTCATTTGTATTAAGAATACGAATACAACTCAGTCATATCCGTATTCTCAGCATGTTACTCCATAACTGCATTCTAATTTTTGGCCACAAGATGTCATTACAAAGTAAATTTCTTATGTTGTGTAAAAAATAGCCAAGTTCCATAATGAGATGATTCAGTAATGCCTATGTTGCTCAGAGGAGCTTAAGAAAAATTTATGTGAAACCCCATCAAAATTGGTTGAATAGTTGTCAATTACACATACATACAAATAAACAAGTTTATATATAAACCAACATGGTATAATGATGGATCTCTGTGAAAATGGGTATGGCGGCAGCACTGGCAGATGACTGCAAGTAGATATCTGAACTCTAAAATTATCGCTATTCGCTATCCTGTCGCAAATCCATAAGCAATTCCAGAACAATCAAATGATTATTTACGGTGATGGAATGGGATCATTGAGTCGACCACATGTTGGTCAACAGTCATTAGGTCGACACTGTTAGGTTGACTTACTGCAAGGTCGACAGGTGTCTAGATCGACATGGCTGGAGGTCGACAGGTATCTAGGTCAACATGGGATATGGTTGACAGGTGTTTAGGTCAACACATGCGTTAGGTCGACATGGGTTAGGTCGACAGTCAAAAGGTCGACATGGGCTTTTTCACAGTTTTTGTCCCAAGTTTTGACACAGTAGACATGTACACAGTTGTAAGTGCACCGCGTCCCCTCGCATGTCTCACTGCGCTCGGCACACTATTTTATTCTCCCACCATGCCCTAGCGGATGGTAGGGCATGAAATACCGCCTGAAGGCACATGTCAGCTCAAAAAACAGTCATAAACCCCATGTTGACATTGTAATTGTCGACCTAACCCACCATGTCAACCTAACACATGTGTCCACCTAGACACCTGCCGACCTTGTCCCATGTCGACCTAGACACCTGTTGACCTTCAGCCATGTCGACCTAAACACCTGTCAACCTTCCAGTATGTCAACTTAACGGTGTTGACCTAATGACTGTCGACCATCATGTGGTCGACTCATCGACTGTATCCCATGTCATCTGCGACAGGCTGATTGAGGCGGTACTTGTGTACTAGCACGGCGCCCATCGCATCGCAGACCATATTGCATGCGATGCGATGCGATATCGGCCGATGTTCTACAATGCCATACAATGCGATGGGATGCAATTGTAAATTGTATAAGCACCCTAATGGGTGCTTACAATGCTTAAATGCACCCCCACGTCACCCCCCAAGTATAAACGTGAACCCGAAGCGTGGCGAGCGCAGCGAGCCCGCAAGGGGCGGCGGTACACGTCCTACGACCAGAGGCGTAACTAATAATTGTGCGCCCCCCTGCCGAAAGTGCAGGGGGGCGCCCCCCCCCCCTAAAAAAAAACAAAAACCCAAGCAGCGGGGAGCCGTGGCGCGCGGGGGGGGGGGGGATTGCGGGGGGAGAGCGTGTGTGTGTGTATGTGTGTGTTTGTGTGCGTGTGTGTTTTACCTTGGCCCGCATCCGTCCGCGCCGGGTCCCGGTTCTCCCGGCTACTGCTGCTAACGAAAGTGACACTTGGAAAATGGCTGCCCCCATACAGCAGACGAAAAACTGTCTGCGGTATGGGGGCAGCCATTTTCCAAGTGTCACTTTTTGTATCAGTGAGAGCAGCGCTGCGGCAATAGCCGGGACTCAGAGCTGGGATCCGGACGGTGCACACAGGCAGCCAGACAGTGACTGTCGTCCCGCAGCCCCCCCGGCGCCCACATACCCTCAGCGCCTCCCCGCCACGGCGGGGGCTGCGGGACGATAGTTACGCCAGTGCCTACGACCTTTTCATACCCCCACTATCCACTTTGGCGTGAAGTTGATTTTACAAAGTGTGGCTAGCGCAGCGAGCCACCGAGCCCGAAGCGTGGCGAGCGGATGCGGATACCTTCACAGGTATCCGCGTCCCCTCGCAGGCTTCACAGGTATCCGCGTCCCCTCGCAGGCTTCACAGGTATCCGCGTCCCCTCGCAGGCTTCACAGGTATCCGCGTCCCCTCGCAGGCTTCACAGGTATCCGCGTCCCCTCGCAGGCTTCACAGGTATCCGCGTCCCCTCGCGGGGCTCTCCACGCTTCGGGCTCGGTGGCTCGCTGCACTTTATGAAATCACCTCCACGCCGACGTGGATAGTGGGGGTATGAAAAGGTCGTAAGACGCGTACCGCTGCGCTCGCCACGCTTCGGGTTCACGTTTATACTAGAGGGGTGGCGTGGGGGTGCATTTAAGCATTGTAGGTGTAGGGTGCTTATACAATTTAATATCGTATATGGGTCAAAATCGCATCGCATGCCATCGGGTGTATGTAATTATCGTGGGCGCCGTGCTAGTACACAAGTATCATTGAGGCTTCCTGTTAGTGAAATTGCTTGGGGATTGCAATTACGATCCATATAGTATTTCTGTTGCTGTTTGGGTTCGCTCATGCACACTTCTATATGTAAGTATGCGCAATCAAAATTCGCTCAATCACATCAGCGGTTAATGATAAATCAAGCCATAAACTTGAGGTCTGATTGCAGTTTTGAGAACTGATGGTATAGTTTATCACCAAAAAGGTTGGTGTTAGTAATTATGTTTTTCCCATGGCTATAACTAAAGCTCATAAAAAAAAAGAAAAGAATGTCATGTAGTGGTACAATCAACAAAATGTCAGATATCTATGGAAAAATATTTGTTGAAAATATTTATCCAGACACTTTATTGCATGTAAACCGTGAACAAAATATTTGCTGTGCTGGATGTGTGGACCAGTTGGCTGTTTGCACACTAATTCACCTCAGATTTGAAGAAAAGTGGGTAAAGGATTATATAAAATTCTGTCACACTTTAACTCGACTAATCCCCTTGCCCTGTCTTCGAGTTCATCTCATGGCTCCTTGGATAAATAATGAACTAGTTTAAAAATATATAACTATCTGACAGAAGGTTTGCTGAGTGATAACATTTTCAGGTGGCTTTAGTTATTATCAATCCTAAGCCACTTGCAACTTCATGGTGTTTATCTAAGAGATGGTGGTTGTAAAACAAAGTTGTTGAGGCCTTCTCAGCTGGTCTTCAAAGGTTTAGTGCGATGGATCAATACTTTTTAGCACAAAGAGGTGTGGCTGCAGTTAATTGATCAGTTACATAACACTCTCACAGCTATCTTTTTAATAATATACCTATCATCCACATATACAGGAGGCCATTTTGTGTTCTGCAGGACCAATATCCATCTTTTCAAGATCAGACCCTACTACATTTATTATTTATTTATTAACAGTTTCTTATATAGCGCAGCATATTCCGTTGCGCTTTACAAAGGAGACAGTGATACAACAAACAGGGTATTTACAGACAGTTAAAATGTAGGAGGGCCCTGCTCGCAAGCTTACAATCTATAGGGAAATAGGCATTGATCCATAAGGATAGATACTGTATTCTTTATTGCATCAATTCCACCAGAATGCAAGGTTCTATGACTGGTTCTGGAATTTGATAAGCTTGCCTGAAGAGATTAGCTTTTAGGGAACGCTTATAGGTTTGGAGACTGGAGGAGAGTCTACATGACTCTTTATACAGAATATGATGCAACAGGCTTGGTTTATTAATTTCATTTCACGATAAGAATAACTGGTTAATTGATGTTACAAACAAGTCTCCAGAGGTGTTTACAAATTTGAAATACAGTAGTAAAGCCATACCAACTGACACCAACTGTCTTTGGTGTGGCTCCCCTATTTAAACTTATGACTGCGATGCATAACATGGATTGGTGCTTTCAAACATGCCTGGATGCTAACTTTGTTAGTGTTCCCCTTACAGTGGATTGCCTTTTATCTAAAGGCCCCCCATACGCTAGCCGATTTTGGTCAGATTTCAGCCAGATCAGTCGGATCTGGCCGAAATCGGACCAAAATCGGCTAGTTTTGATGTCCCCTCAGATCCGATGCGCGGTCCCGTGCGCATCGGATCTGCGTCGGGTGGTCGGACCTGCTGCACGTCCGACCACCCGACTTGGGACCTAGTGGGGAGGCGGTAGAGGGAGCAGGGGGGGCTGGGGACGCTGCGGGGGACACAGGCGGCATAGAGCCGGGCAGGGGGAGCCGGCAGGAGCCGTCAGTACGGAATAAAAAAAAAAAGCCCATACAATGAATGGGCGGCCTGTGATTGGCTGAGCGCTCTCTGCGCCAGTCAGCAATTGGCTGAGAGAGCGCTCAGCCAATCACAGGCTGCCCATTCATTGTATAGGCTTTTTTTTTTCTAGCACTGACAGCTCCCGGCTCTATGCCGCCTGCGTCCCCCGCAGCGTCCCCAGCCCCCCCTGCTCCCACCAGCAGCCCTGCTCTGTAGCCCCTCCCCCCCCTGCTCCCCGGGTTTTTTACATGTGATAAATCGAGACGATTTATCACATGTAAAAAATGGCACATCAAGTGCCAATCTAATCAAGCTCCCCCGGGGAGCAGCCGGGGAAGCTCAGGGGGAAGTCGGGGGCGACTTGTCCTAAGGACAAGTCGCCCTAGTGTATATGGGCCTTTAGCTCAAGCCCATGTACATTGTAGGAATTAAAGGAGTCCCCAATACAGTAGGTGAAGGGCCATCAATTCAGCCTCTAGCCAAAGGCAGAGACACTGAAGAAAAACAGGGACAGAAAGTCACTGAGGTTTAAATAATGCACAGTCCACTTTATCTGACTTTATTATTCTGTACATAGAAACATAAATATGACAGCAGATAAGAACACATGGCCCATTAAGATGTTAGGGTTGAGAGTGAGGGTATTAGGTTTAGTTTGGTCAATGGAGTTATGGTATTAGGGATAGGATATTTTGGTAAGTTTGTCAGTTTATTAGGTATTAGGGTTTGGGGTTATTATTATTAGATATAGGTTAGGGTCAGAGGTCAGTGTATTATGTCTAAGTGTGGGGTATTATGGTTAAGGTGAGTAGGCAATTATAGTTACAGACCCACCTATACCCTGGCCTTTTGATTGGACAGGAGAAATTTTATTTAAGCTCAGCCATGGGCTAAAGCCAATTGCAGAAGATTCCAATCTCTAGGAGCATCTTTGGTGGAAAGTGATGCTCTCCAGAATTGGGGTGACCAGAGGCAGAACTCTGGGAGGCAATGGAGTCATCTGCCACCGGGCTCCTGCTCCCAAGGGGGCACCTCTCCTCCCCCTGGAAGTTTAAATTAGTCATTTAAAAGCCAACGATATAGCTTCTGTGCCTGAGTTCTGAAATATTATCTCTATCGATCTATCTATATTTCAGGGTTGCCGACCCTCCCGGATTCAGGGGGGACCTCCGGTGTCCCCCGGATCGCGGCATTAAAAAGCCGCAATCCTCGATCTCAGAGGTGGGGGCGGAGCTAAAATGACACAATCGCATCATTTTAGCCCCGCCCCCTCCACGGAGATCCCTGACTTCGCTGGTTTACCAGCATGGGGGCGGGGCTTAGTGATGTCACGCGTAAGCCCCGTCACCAATATATATCTTGCCTCCGGGCAACTGGAACAAACTTACGCCACTGGGGGTGACCCTTGCCTCCTAAGAGGCTTTTTGGCTCTGGGGGTCATTGACTGCACTGGGGGGCATACTGGGTTTTTGCATTCTGTTTGAGCACAACCCTGGGACTTTCTAACACAATAAATGGTCTTCAATACAGTAGACCTTGCACTGTGATTTTCCCATATCCCTGGAGTACTGTAAAAGGACAATACTTCCTCTGCTACCCCTACACCTCATGTGAAGTTATGTGTGGACCACATAGTACTGTAGATGACTTTAATCTAAATAACAGGAAATACGTTATTTAGCTGATGATTCCTTCAGTTTTTCACAGCAGTGAATGGGTTAAAATATCACTGTGTTACGCTGCTACTTTAACACCTTCAACAAATCTGGTTATGAGAAGAATTAAGGGATTATTCTTGTACAGCAGAATTCTCTGCATCCAAGAAAAACAGACTATTGTTCCTGTTATGTGAGTGGATTTATGGGTAAGAACTCACAGCTGTATTTCTTCATCCCTGATGCAGACCCCCTTTGGAGAGATGTGTGGGAGTTCAGACGATGATATCCTCCGTGCTATCGCCAGGTACAAAGGACAATTTCCTTTCTGCAATTAAATCTATTTACTAAAAATATTTCCATGTAATACCCCTCCTGACATAGATTAGAGTACACCAAGCCTGTGTTAGTCATGGTTAGATCCCAATGACACATTTGTAGGTAGGGTTGTAGACAGTATCAGAACCTTCTAAAGAGGACAGGTGGAGACGATGTGCATAGCAACCAATAAGCTTCTGTCAGTCATTTTATTCAATGCACTTGATTAATGATAGCTAATGTAGCAACTGCTTGATTGATATGGGCAACTTTTCCACCTGTCTTCCTTAAAAGGCTTGATACATCAATCCCAGACTTCCTGCAACAATTTTTTTTCCAGGGAAGGGTAGTTATCTAAGCACTGCAGCCAGTGTTGGACTAGCCCACAGAGACACAGGGTAAACCACCTCCTTTAGGGAACAGGTTCTAGACTGTGCAATTTAATTTTACATTGTACAGAAGTGCTACCTCATACTGCACAGGATTATGGTGCGTTTGCTACAGCGCATTACTAGAACTTATCTTGTACATTGTCATGTGTGCACTAGCAGTAATATATATATATATATATATATATACAGCATGAAGCAGGCGGCACTCGGAGACTGTCTTAAATGCGTGAAAAAAACTCTCTCCTCCTCCACCGCTCCTTACCTCTCTTCACTGATCTCTATCCACACTCTCTCCCGTCCTTTTCGCTCCACCGCCGACCGCCGCCTGACCTCTCACCTAATCACCTCCTCCCACTCACGTGTCCAAGACTTCTCTCGCGCTGCCCCCCTGCACTGGAACAACAGGCTTTCTGATTCCCTTACCTCCTTCAAGCACTCCCTCAAAACCCACTTCTTCCGACTAGCCTATCCCTCCTCCTCCTAGCCTCTTTTGCTCATCCTATCCTGCCTTTCCTACCCCTCCATCTGTTCCCACCCGTTCCTACTTATCCTATTGTCTTTTGTTTGTCCACCCACCTCCTTTTAGTCTGTTAACTCTTATGAGTAGGGCCCTCCCTCCTCACGTACTCACCCTACCTCTTTACCTCACCAGTGCTCCTGCCCTGTTCTTCCCTTCCTCTACTTCATCTTCAGTCTCCTCGACAATTTCGACACATACTTCAGAACTGATGCTGATTTTAGTTCTACCAGCTATACCCCTATTTATGCTGTATTTTATCAACACACCCTGTACGTTACCTTGTAATTTGTTTTTTGTTTGCTATGTAAGGCGATTCGGACACTTTGTGGCGCCTAATAAATAAATTAACTACTAATAATAATAATAGGATTAGTATTAAATGCCAATGTTTTAAGTGCCATCTTTTCCTGCTGATTCAAATTAGGCCGCTGTCCCGGGGTGGTTTGTAAGTGCAGCTCACTTTGTTCATCCAATATACAGGAAAAAGTGTGGATAGACGGATTAAAGCTTTGTGGCTCAAACTTTGACCTCGGTAAGATTTTTTTCAGTTGAGCAGGTAAAGTAGATGCAGTTGTGGTATCCTCTTTGACAGTTGTACTTTTGGCAAAAAATTCTTTTAGCTTGAGTTGTTGATTAAGTTTGAATTTTTCAACTTCCCATTGAAAGGGATTATGATTTTGGGAAGGTACAAATGACAGTCCCTTCGATAATACCTGAAGTTCAACACTGCTCAAATCATAAGTAGATAAATTAATTACTGGGGTTTCCGGTTTTTGGGGGGACTAAATGCTACCATACCTTCTGTGCTTAGTCTATGTACATGTAGCTTAGATCTAGTAGCCACACTATGCCATATGCCGCTAACCCCTTTCATTTTGAAAGGATCAATAATGCCGTCTTGCAATGTTACAGAGTCTGGGCAGAATAGGTTTAACCAAATTACAGCGGTGATCACGCTATTGATTACTGCTAACATATGCCACTCAGATGTATAAACTATAGTGGTACATGATATTTTATATTGTTATTTATATACACCATGTACTATAGTGGTACATGATATTTTATATTGTTATTTATATACCCGGAAGACGCTTATACAGGGTGTATAAAGTAAGTGTATCTTTGTTCGTACGTTTGATTGACCTGAAGAAATTGCCCATTAAAGAGGCAATGAAACGTTGTCTAACAATGTCTCGCTGAAGTCTTGTTTTTACAAATCGCTTGGAGTGCGGGCACCCGGCATAGCAAGTCTATACAGGTAGAGCCTGATCCTTGTATATATATATATATATATATATATATATATATATATATATATATATATATATATATATATATAGAAAAGGGAGTCCAAACCGCGCACAGCCAAAAGTAATTAAGAGTGCGTCCTTTTCTTTCTTAGTAGTATTTGCAGCTTTCTCCAGGGAACCAGACCACGGTTCAATATCCCACAAACATGTAAAAAGAAATGGAGAGGGAGCGCACCATGAGCATAAAATTCAATACTTTACTTGAAAGTGTAATAAAGCTCACATACATGAAAGTAAACAGAGATCTGCTTGCCAGAATAAACCCCCGCACCACGCCAACAGCTTCAGACCGGGACCAGCCGTAAACCGTCTGTGGACATCAGGTAGGTCAGGAACAGAATTGCACAGCGTCGTCAATCAGGCCACGCCCAACCGGTTTCGTCATAGGTAGACTTCGTCAGGGGGTGTTTCTATTCAGTGTGCAGGTATGGTATATATAGCTGTTATTCAGCTGGAAACAATTGACCCTCTCACGATCAATCAACATCCTAGCTCTGGTTACAGCATTATAAATCACTCAACATATATATGGCAATATAATAAAATTTACAAACATAGTAATAAAAAGAAGAATTGATACATAGTATGACAATTTACAATAATAAAAAAGTTTTATACATATATAGGTAAACAATTTATAATAACATTTAAAAACAGTTTTTTTTTTTTTTTTACTGATAAAACACGTATCTGTGCAAAATTTAGCAATTTAGACCGATGTTGTTCGTTTACTAAAGAGAGGAGCAGAGAGAACAGACGTTAATGACACAAGCAATATAAATAAAACAATCAGAAGATTTTCACTAAAGAAAGTTGCGAGGCTGACTTACACCCAGGCAACCCACCGGCGACACACTATCGACACAGCATCTGAGGTCCGCAGACCCAACACAGCGCCAGAATCTGGCCGCTGGCGATCGCTGGCGGAGAGGCGCCCCATCTGACTGAGACGCGCGTGCGTCTCACACGCACGCACGTCTCAGTTTCCCGTCAGCAGGGGGACGGGAACCCTGTCTGTCTACGCTTCAGGGAGACGGACAGGGTTAGGGCAGGGCGGCGGGGACCCGGGGCGACCCTCGGCGAGGCGGCGGGGACCCGTGGGGAGCCCTGTTGTAAGGCGAAACACGCGCATCTCGTGCGCACGCGTCCCCTTACGACAGCTGGCGGGGGATGGAGGCTGGCGAATCTTCCGCCATCCCCTGCAAGAGCGTGGGGCGATGCATCTGTATATATATATATGTATGTCTGGCACTCCTTTCTGCAGCATGGGGCTAATAGCCAAGGTGCCTTCTTTCCCTTTCAATAGAACTCCATGGTGTCATTTACAAGAAAAGAAACCCAAGCGTTTTTTTTAAAAAGGGGCTTTATAAATAAAGAATTGCATCTTGAACGAAGTCTACGTTTCATTGTTGAACATCAGAATCCCACTTCAGAAGATCAATGATTGTGATATCATGCATATTATTTATATGTATTAGGTGGTACTGTTAGAGCGCAATCCAGACAACCCCTCTTTTCTTATATAAATATATATATATATATCTGTAGGCACCTTGATAAAGTGGCAACACAGCCACGAAACGTTGGCATATCTACGCCTCTGTGTATTTCTTTTCTGAGCGAGTGCCGCCGCCCCCCCTACACCCTGTGTTCACTGGACCCCCCCGGAGGTCGTACAGTTGGAGGGCACCGCCAAAGGGAGCTTAACCCCTTCCCCCTGCTGGGATCATCAGCCTCAAGGAGTGCCGCACCCCCGTTCTTATATATATATATATATATATATATATATATATATATATATACTTGATAATTAGCCAAACCTCTGTGGCGGTTGGACTCACCCATAAATATGGGCACCAACCACTGCATTCCCCCTTCTTGCCAAAGTCCTTCACTGACTGCAGCTGTAATCTAAGGCAGTGGTTCTCAACCTTTTCCAGCTTACCGCCCCCTTTGGTTAATGGCCAGTTGTCCAGTGCCCCCTAACTACTTAACTATATTTCATCCCCCCCCCCCTTCCCGCTCACAAGGTGGGACGTTTTTGTTAGCTGACATGTCAAAAGTGAGCGCAAAGCCTGTTTAATTATACACACACACACACACATATACAAACACACATACATATATACACACAGTAAACATGTACACAGCATAGACACACATAGTATACATGCACATAGTATACACACCCAGGCAGTATACCTGCACACAACATATACAAACACACATATATACACAGTATACATGCACACACAACATATATGCACACACAATATACATGCACAAAGCATACACAGTATACATGCACACAGCATATGTACACACCATTAACATGAAACGCAGCAGGACCCCTCCCTCCCCCAACAAACACACACCTCTTCCCTTTACACATGTTATTCAAACAATTCACACAAACTGCTGCTGTAATAGGGACATCATGTAACTCCACTGAAAGTACTTGCCTTCCTTCACCCCCTGAAAATATGTAATTCCCACCTGCCTGCTGCAGAGTCACTGGGAATGCTGGTGACAACCACTGCCTCTCCCAGCTCTGTAACTGTTTCAAAGCTCCATGTTAACTTTGACTGTTGATCTGCCAGAGAGGAGCTGTGTGATGATGCTGCTGCTCCCCCTACAGGCAGCCAGCAGCCACACAGCCAGGTTCTTCTCGGCAGCCATGTAAGAAGGAAGAAACCCTGCCTAAGCTCTCCGATGGATCCGCTGCCCTCCTAAAAATGTCCACTGCCCCCTCACCGCCCCCTTTCGTTGCACTGCCCCCCTGGAAATCAAGAACGCCCCCCCAGGGGACACTACAATCCAGGTTGAGAACCACTGATCTAAGGCACCTTTAGAAAACAGAAGAAGGAGCTAGAAGCAGGAAGCTGGGCACCAGGCAGACGACCTTTCAAACACCCCACAATTTGGAGGCATTTGGAACTATGGCAGCACCAGTCCCGCACCACTAATTGCTGCCCTGTTTCAGACTATGGAATGTTTGACATTATAAAAAGTAATGATATCTCAGAAAGAATAATTCCACCCAAATCAGCCAAATAGTTTGACATGGTCCCATTCTTACTTGACTTGGAATTCCACAATAAGGATGAGCATGGATCGGGGGAATAGAAAGCAGAATGTTATACCCATTTAATATTGCAAATGCTGGGTCGCACCCGAGATTTGGGCACAGGTCCGTCCCGGGAGCAACCTGGCATTTGTGAGGTGAGCCCCACACATTGACCAATAAGCTGGGTCGCTGACATCAGAAAGGGAGTGGGGTGAAGCTGCCTCCTCCATATAGTGTGAACCCTGCACAGCAACCTGGGTCCAACTCAGGATTCACCCTCCTTCTAACCCGGGTCGGAATGCCGGGATGCTGGACCTGAGTATTTTGAAAAGGCCCTTTCACAGCACACGTAGACCCGGGTCGGATCCGGCTTACTTGTGCGATTTGAAAGGGGTCCCATCTGATATGCAGATGTTTTGTTTAGAAGCATCACTTTCCGGTTGTGCTCTGTGTATGAATCAGCAGACAATGACCCCAAATATCTTCTGACCCTCTGTACAGTGTTTGTGTTATAGGTACAGTTTTTGTATGTGAATTCAGTTATTACACACAGTATGACTGATTTACAATTATGACAGCATCATGTTCTTTTATTACTGCAATTGGTATGGTTATAACTATGAGGTGCAGAACCTGCATTTCTATTTTGGGATGGGACATCGTTGTATTTAGTAAAACATTTATATATAGTGACACACATATGCATCTAAAGCTTTACTATACAACTGATTCATTTATGTAATACCCCGTTCTCACTGCCGTAAAAACCCAGGTATTTGCCAGGGCAAGCAGTAATTTCCCGTGTCCTGTCTCAGTGTGAAAGGGTCTTCGTGAAATTCCCGGATGTTATGCCCTGGAAATTAGACACAGGTTTTTTGCAGGGTCTTTCCTGGGTAATACAGTAATGGGTTTATGGCAGTGTGAACAGCACAGACCTGGATTTTTCTCACAAAATGCAAAAAAGCAAGTTCATTGGGGGATGTAATCCTGTGATATGTAACAGCCAGACAATAAAAGCTGGTTTTTAAACAGCCAATCAAAGCAATTTGTACAAATTTCCCAACACTCAATCAAATTCCACACACTTGTTGGAAGGCAGACCACGGAAAGCAGTGTGAAAGGGGCAGACACAGAAAATTCCCGGGTCTGAGGTGCAGTATGAAGGGGGTCTGTTGAGCTGAGAAGCATACATTGCTGGCAATATGGTCGCTGAGCTACCATATTGCCAGTGATTTGTATGTGCTCTGGGTGATAAATCGCTGGGTGCGCGCTCTCATGTTCAGCCCTTTATTGTCACTGCTGCGACCAGCTATTTCCCCCTGCGGCTCCCCCGGCAGAGTCTCCTTTTCATCAGCGACCATCTCTGGTCGCTAATGAAATTGGGACACTGAGCAATATACTCAGCCCAAGGATGAAGTGTCTTCTCTTCGCATCTTTCACTTAACACTTAACTACCTGTCCACTGCTGTAGAACCTATAACCCTACAAAGCAGCTGCTCCTTGTCCCAGGTGCTCATTTCTCATGCATGTTTTTGCTCTCACTCTAGCACTCTCTTGCACATGCTCATGCTCTCTATCAAGCATTCTTGATCTCTTTTGCATACCCCCACCCTCAGTGGCGCCGGAACGGGGGGGGCGAGGGGGCAGCTTGCCCCTCCCAAAATTACTGAGGCGCCAGTATGTCCGGCCCGCCCGCCTATATTACAGCCGCCTATATTAAAGAAGTATCATCCGCCCGGCCGCCTATATTTCATACCAGGCGCCGGGGATGGCTGCTGCTGCTGCCGCCGGGGAGATGTGCATAAGACGCGCCAGCCAATCACTGCCGGCGCATCCCCTCCACATACACTGTGATTGGCGGGCGCGTCTTCTACACATCTCCCCGGCGGCAGCACCAGCAGCCATCCACGGCGCCTGGTATGTAATATAGGAGGGCGGGTGGGCGGATGATAATACCAGAGGCGTAGCCATCACGCCCGCTCAGGTGCCCAAGTCAGTGCGGCTCCCCCGCCAGCTGCCGGCTGCCCGCTGCCCCCAGGAGACGTGGTATATTTAAAAGTCACTCACATCTCCCGCTGGACCGCGCTAGCCAATAGGCGCTCGTGGTCCAGTAGCCACCAGTTGATTGCCTGCTGGACCGCAAGCGCCTATTGGCTAGCGCGGTCCAGCGGGAGATGTGAGTGACTTTTGAATAGCAGCACTGTGCACAGCAGGGAGCCGGGAGCGGGCAACCCCGGCGACAGGGGGGAGGGGGTGCGCGGAAAGCACCGCTGCTGCTTTGCCGACTGTGGGTGGGGTGGGGTGCACTAATCTCTGCACTATCCTCGCCCACCCACCCACCCTGCTGTGCACTATCCTCGCCCACCCACCCACCCTGCTGTGCACTATCCTCCAACACCCACCCACCCATGCACTATCCTCACCCACCCACCCTGCTGTGCACTATCCTCACCCACCTGTGCACTATCCTCACCCACCTACCCTGCTGTGTACAATCCTCACTCACCCTGCTGTGCACTATCCTCACCCACCCTGCTGTGCACTATCCTCACCCACCCACCCACCCTGCTGTGCACTATCCTCACCCACCCACCCACCCTGCTGTGCACTCTCCTCACCCACCCACCCTGCTGTGCACTCTATCCTCACTCACCCACCCACCCTGCTGTGCACTATCACTCCCACCCTCCCTGCTCTGCACTATCATTTACTCACACCTTCCCGCCCTGCGAGCAAATTTCAGTCCCCCTTGGCAACGAGCAATTTCAGTCCCCCTTGGCATCGAGCATGAAGCCCATGGCATCGAGCATGAAGCCCCTGGCACCGAGCATGTAGGTAAGTGGCACTTATGTGTTAAATGTGTAATGGACATTACGATTTGTTAAATAGTGTGCGATGGGCATTGCGGTGTGTTAGTATGCGACGGGCATTGCGGTGTGTTAGTATGCGACGGGCATTACGGTGTGTTCTATAGTATGCAATTGGCATCATGTGTGGCCTTATGTGTAATTGTCATTATGGCATGTGGCTCTATGTGTAATTGGTATTACAAAGTTTGCTAAAATGTGCAATGGGCATTACGGTGTGTGGTATAATGTTGGGCCGTGCCCACTTTTCACGGAGCAGGAGCCTCACCTACTACAAATTGGGGGGGGGGGGCGCGAAACATGCCCTTGCTCCGGGCACCGTGGCACCTAGCTACACCACTGGATAATACATAAGTAATATAGGGGCGGGCGGGCGGCTGATAATAAATCAGTTATATAGCCTGGCGGGCGGGTGGGCAGCTGATTAATCAGTAATATAGCCGGGCGGGTGGCAGGGAAGATGTGCGCCCGCCAATGCTGCTTCTCTCACCCTCCCTTCCCCAGTGACTGACACATCCAGGGGTTGTCATTTACCCCTGGATTCACACCCAAACAGGTTTATGTAATTATGTCTGATTATCATAATCAGACATAATCACATAAATCTGTTTGGGGGTGACACTGCCACTTTTTCCACTTTTTACGAGTAAATGACAACCCCTGGATTAATGTCAGTCCTGGTGTCTCTGGCCACATGTATATGCCGCTGCCCGGTGTATAATGCCCACGTGTATATGCCGCTGCCCTGTGTATAATGCCCATGCGTAAATGCCGCTGCCTTGTGTATAATGCCCACGCATATATGCCGCTGCCCTGTGTATAATGCCCATGCATATATGCCGCTGCCAGTGTGTATAGTGCCCGGGGGTAACATATAGCAATTTAGGGGGCGCCAAAATGAGATTATATCTTGCCCCCCCCAACCTAAAAACGTTCCAGCGCCTCTGCCCACCCTAAAAATATCTTTCAATTACTATTCAAGAATTTGGTTATTATTCATATTCTGAATTACAATCAGGTGCAGCTGCAACTCTGCTGATTACAATGATTCTTAATTATACTCTTTCACTGATGAGTGAGATGTACTAACCCCAAGTGAAGAGCTTGCTCCCAATAGGTAATGCTTCTAGAACTTTCTCCCGATAGACAATGCAATCTATAGATGACTTGCTGGATTCTTACCACAGAGCTCATCCACACTCACTAACTGCTCCTAGTCACAGAGCTATATCAAGCTGCACACACTCTACATAATCCCATCCGTCATACAATTTTTTAAGGAGTTCTATAAAAACTCCCATCTTTAAGGGCCAGATGTACTAACCTTGAACAGTGGTAAAATGGAGAGTGGTAAACTACCAGAAAATCAGCTCCTAACTACCATGCCATAGACTGGGTTTGAAAAATGGGTACTCTTTACCTAGAACGGCGCCCGCGATTAGAATCGCGGGCGTCGGGGGTAAAAAATCGCGGGCATCGCGGGTAAATCGCGGGTACATAAAAATCGTGTACCCGCGATGACCGCGATTTTCCCATAGGGAACAATGTTAAAAAGCCTGATTGACCGCGATTTTACTTTAAAATGCCTCAATGCCCGCGATTTTCACATAGGAATCAATGTTAAATTGGCTACAGAGCCCAAATAGGCAGAATTAACCCTTAAATGTCACCCCAATTTTTGTACGCCACCCCACGATCCACGCCAACCCGAAGCGTGGCGAGCGCAGCGAGCCCGCGAGGGGCGGCGGTACGCGTCCTCCGACCTTTTCATGCCCTACTATCCACGTCGGCGTGGAGTTGAAAATAGAATAGTGTGGCGAGCGCAGCGAGCCACCGAGCCCGAAGCGTGGCGAGCGCAGCGAGCCCCGCGAGGGGACGCGGATACCTTCACAGTTATACGCGTCCCCTCGCGGGCTTCACAGGTATCCGTGGCGAAAAGCGGACACCTGTGAAGCCCGCGAGGGGACGCGTTTACCTGTGAAGGTATCCGCGTCCCCTCGCGGGGCTCGCTGCGCTCGCCACGCTTCGGGCTCGGTGGCTCGCTACGCTCGCCACACTATTCTATTCTCAACTCCACGCCGACGTGGATAGTAGGGCATGAAAAGGTCGGAGGACGCGTACCGCCGCCCCTCGCGGGCTCGCTGCGCTCGCCACGCTTCGGGTTGGCGTGGATCGTGGGGTGGCGTACAAAAATTGGGGGGACATTTAAGGGTTAATTGTGCCTATTTGGGCTCTGTAGCCCATTTAACATTGATTCCTATGGGAAAATCGCGGGCATTGAGGCATTGAATGCAAAATCGCGGTCAATCAGGCTTTTTAACATTGTTCCCTATGGGAAAATCGCGGTGATCGCGGGCATCGCGTCGCGGCCGTTTATGTACTGCCCGCGATGCCGCGATCACCGCGATGGGCGCCGTTCTAGGTAAAGAGTACCGAAAAATGAAAGATAGGAGCTAATTGGTGGTTGGTTTATCAGTCTCCACTTTATCACCTTTCAAGGCTTAGTACATCTCGCCCCAAGTAAGCTAATCAAATTCCCAAATCACACATTTAACCCATGCAAACTTAGATTTATTGTATACTCAATAACTTTATGTCCACCACACCACCATTGCTGTTTGATGGGATTAGTCCAACTAAAAACTAATTTCCTGATCTGGTTAGCCAGGTTGGGTACAGGATACAGGAGCTTGGCATTCTGGTGGTCAGAAGACCGGCAGCGCCATCTCAACGCACAGAATCCCAACACCTGCTAGAAAAGTATTCTATCCCTCTTCCGCACCCCCCTAGTTCTCCGCACCTGGAGCCGACCCCTAACCCCCACACAAAGCCTAAACATAACACCACCACCACCACGCCCCCCCCCCACCCCCCCGCTTAACCCTAACCTCTCCAATACCCTAAACCCCACACTCCACTCCCAAAACTCCCCACCCCTCCTGTGACCTAACCCTAACCAGCCCAAAAATACTTTGCTGGTCAGTGTGTGCCGTGTCAGAGTACTGATGCAGGTCTTCTGACAACTGTCGGGGTTAGTAGCAACTGAAACCCCCTGTATCAACTATAGATGTCTATTATCTAAGCCTTTGAGAAAGCTAAAGTGAAGAGAGATAAAGTACCATCAACCACCTCCTGTTATTTTTTCAAACACAGCCTGTAACATGGCAGTTAGGAGCTGACTGCCTGGTACTTTATCTTTCTCACTTTATAAAGGGATAAGGGCCAGATGTATCACGCTTCAAAAAGTGATAAACAACCAGCCAATCACTCCCAAATGTCATGGTACAGGCTGGTTTTACAAAATGACAGGTAGGAGCTGATTGGCTGGTTGTTTATCACTTTCCACTTTATCACTTTTTGAAGCTTGATACATCTGGTCCTTTATCTCTTTATAAAGGGATATTCAGACTGTGGTACAGGTAGATGAGTTTCAAAGCCCTAATAGCTTTGAACTTTGAAATCCAATCATTTTCTGATTAACCCAATAAAGATGTACACATATTTTGGATATTTTGCATTTCTTCAGAGGGTTTTATATTGATGGGCAATTCTAGTCCCTTCAGTGTGTTCAAGTTTACTTAGCAAGTTTACTTAGCTGATTTAGCAAATTTTGTATTTACTTTTAATGATTCAACCGACCCCTGACTTTTCCAAAGTTGAAATGTAGGTAAATATATTTTTGCCAGCATGAAGGATTTTGCAATGACCTACAGTAAACTGAATCTGTTATTGTTCAACCCCAAAGTCAAACACTGGAGTTTTCAAAAATAAGGCAAAAACAGTAATTGTTTAACTTCATCATTGAAGTTAGATGATGCAGTTAAATGGTTACTACAATGTAACTATTGCATTGAGGCTTACTATCTGGGGACAAATGTAATAGGGTGTGAGAATCATAAAGTGAGAGATTTTGGGAGGGTTTTCCAATTTTTTTAAAGCAGCAATCAATTACATGGCAAAATCAACCTTTTCAGTGTAAATCAGTGGTTCCCAAACTGTGTGCCGCGGCTCCCTGGGGTGCCTCGGGACACTTGCAGGGGTGCCTCGGGTTGGTCGTCAAGGACCATTCAAATTATTTATGATCAATTATTTATGGACAAAACCAGTGCTGGTGGCTGCCAATCATAAATATATGTACAATCAGAAGCAAATCCTGCCCTTTACCACATAACTGAACCTAATAAGCACATATAAATACAATCTACTTCATTTTATATATTTTTTTTAGGCCTAGGGGTGCCTTGGAAAAATTATGGTACTCTAGGGTGCTGTGATTCTAAAAAGATTGGGAACCCCTGGTGTAAATGATTGCTGCTTTAAAAAAATGGGAAAACTCTCCCAAAATCTCTCACTTTATGATTCTCACACCCTATTACATTTGGCCCCTATTATGTGCTTTAAAATAAAAATTTTAGGGGGGCTATTCATCTTTAAAAAATGCCTGGGTAGCTGAGCAACACTGGTGGGAGCAGTAAGCAGTGATTTTCAGCATAGCCTGCCACTTGGGGCCGCCACTAGGAACCTTCAGTCCGGTGCAGAGCGCCAAACCCCTCTATGTCCTAGGCTTGGTGCTCTGCAGGTTGCACTGTGTATTGTGCATGCCTGGCTGAGGGTCGCCGGATGGGGGAGACTGTGTGCGGCCATGGGGGTGGGGGGGGTGGAAACCATGCCGCTGTTGCTGTGGGCAGCTGCCCGGGCCCCTCCAGATGCCTGAGCCCAGAACAGCTGTACCCACAGCACCCCCTGTGGGTGGCCCTGCTTGGGGTATTTAAGATGTGTGATCTGGAATTGCTAATTCAAGCAGGTGCAAATTTGTCAAAAAAAAAAAAAAGAAATGGCCCTGACATGCTGAAAGGAATGGTACATATGAAGAATCCCTAAATCCTGCAAAAACATTTTCACATGCACCTCAATGCATGCCTGGTAACTAGGCTCAACAACCATGCCTGTTTTAATATATAGCAGTAAGTGAAAACAAGTTATTTTACCATGAACACCCATTTTCTCCTACATAAGAGTCTTTTGGTCTGCGTTTTATGCCTAAAATTGCATGGGCTGCTGCAGAGTACTAGTCTCCAGGCTAAAGTGTGCCAGTCACCCCCTGCACCACCTCCTGCACCTAATTATGCTTAGGTTTGACTGAAGACACACTGGGGGGAATTTACTAAGAATACAAATATTTTTTATGAAATACAATTCGTAAATCTGCCGATACAAATTCGTATATAGGGCCGCTAACTACAAATACGAGTCAGCAGCCTGCATGGCTCAGTCATATCCATGCAGGCTGCAGCGTAAAAAAAAAAAAAGAAAAATAAATAAATTATTGGGAAAAAAAGGTACGTGAGGTCCCCCCCACGGCCATAACCAGCCTCAGGCTCAAAGCATCGATCCAGGTTTTAAAAAATCAGGGAACAATTGAAGTAGGGGTTCTCTGTATTTTTTAAAACCAGCACCAGGCCCCATGGCTGGTCCTGGTTCCAAAAATAAGGGGGACAAAGTGATTAGGGGTCCCCCATTTTTTGTGAACCAGCACCAGGCACAACAAGTCAGCAGGGTAATGCCACAGCCATGGGGAGACTTTTTAAAGTCCTCCCGGCCAAAGCATTAACCCCTTGACTGGTCAACCTGGGCAGGAATCCTGGGGAAGTGGGGACCCCCCTCTCCAGAATTTACCTCACTCCTGACTGACCACTAGGCAGCCAATAGTGCTGTTCGGGAGGATGAGCAGCAGGATGTAAACACACATCCTGCGTCTTCTCCTGACAGTTCGTACTGGTGTCAGGTGATTTTTTTTTTTTTTTTGCCAAGACCCATGGATGTTACTGGGAATGAAGATGATGTGATCTACACCAGAGGATCCCCGTGAGTATGGATTCCTTCCACATGTACCCATAATGGTTTTCTTCAGGACCAGCGAGGACCGAGACCAGCTTTAGGCATTTGCCAAGGGAGCCGGCCATTGGAGGGTGGAAGTTAGGTGCAGGTGTTCCCCCCCTCGATGGGATGGAGGTGAGCGGCAACTCTCCCCCCTACCCGTGGAGCGACTTCGTGGCCGCCGCCACCGCATCGCCCATTCCCAACCGCCCATGGTGTGACTCGGCGCCCCTTGCCACATCGCTCGCAATCCCCACCCCGTGGAGCGACACATAGCCCGGTGCCCGTGGAGAGATGCGGCGGCCGCATCAACGCCGGCCCTGTGGACAGTCCTGGAGTTAAATAGGAATATACTAAAATATATACAAATGGTGTATATTATAAACCTATTGCATTTGTATTTCATAGTCCTGAAAACAGACATTATATCAATATCATGTAACACCCAATCACATTACAGGTTTTATCTTTATTGCACAATATGCAGTGAAAAACATAGTAACTGTAATGTGCAACAATAAGTAACTACTTTATCTGTTGTTCTGTGTATATCAATTCCCAGTACCCAGAGTAATTAAATATATTAATTAACCCTAAGAAGACTGAAGTAGGGCTAAGGTCAAATTGTGAACACTTATTCAATAGAGGGCATCCAGAGTGGGTGGTTTATTATTACAGTTTGCTGTGTAAAAATATAGAATATATACAACTCAACCTACTGGAATTTCTGGGATAGAACATTACACTACAACAGAATATCAATACTTAATTATATATTACAATACAAAGGGGATTATGGATAAAGCCAGGTCTGGGTAATAAGCAGCCCCCAGCTGTTGATGAACTACACATCCCAGCATGCTTTGACTTGCTATTTGTCCATGCTTAAATTGATGAAAGGCATGCTTTAATGTGTAGTTCATCAACAGCTGTAGGGCCGCTTATTGCCCAGCCCTGGATTAAGCCTTGTAGAGTGAAAAACTGGACCGAGATATAGTAGCAGCCAATCAACTCCTAACTGCCATGTTACAAGCTGTGTTTGAAAAAATGACAGCTACAGAAGGGCTAATTGACTTCTTTATCTCCATCAACTGTATCTCCCTCCTACGTACATAGGGGTCTAATGTACCTTTCAGATTCTTAGGTATACTTGATTAGTAAATTTTACAGCACAATTATTATTATTATTATTAGTAGTAGTATTAACCCCTTCACTGGTAATCCCGGGCTATGCCTTAATGCCCAGGCTGGCAAGCCCGGAATATTCTCGGGATTGCCAGTGATTAGAGTCGGGCATCGCTGAACTCAGGCAGCTTCAGCGCTGCCTGCTCCCTCCCCTCCACCGCGCCCCCGGCCGTTGGGGGGAGCGGGTACTAATTACCTGAGCCCGGGCATGCTGGAGGGGCCCAGCGGGGGCCCTGGTCTGACCCCCCTCCCCTTCCCCCTCCATCCCTCCCGGGCAGCAACACACACCTACAGCATGTTCTGTGCATGCAGGCTCAGCATGATGGTCTCACTGACAGCGTGAGAGCTCATGCTGAGCCTGCTGTCAACACAGCACATGCTGTAGGTGTGCTGCTGCTGAGGGGGAGGGACACAGTAACACTCCCACTCGAATTGAGAGTGTTTTATCAACCCCTAAACATTTTGTGGGTGTGGCCTAATCATGCACCTCCTGCAATTAGGCCACACCTCCAAAAATTTACCATGGCCCGGTATACCTCTCAGTGGCCCTGGGTATAGCATTACCTGAACATTATTAACTTTCCTGTGCCCTCTATGGTGTATGAGAGACAATTAGCAATGTTAATGGGTGTGGAGTGCTCTTGCCTTATCACCTGGGCAGGCACTCTGTGGTCATGATTTGGGATTAAACTGCCCCCTTGGTTTCTATCTATAAAGCTGCTGCTTACTGTAGCTTGCCTGGTGAGCTCCCTACATGCTTGTAATATTCTTATTCTTGTGTAGATCTCCTGCAACACAATAGCATGATGAGGGTACAGTCCAGCGACAGGCAGGTCTTACATCAGTGGAGCATGATGTTATATCACTGGTACAGCATCAACTAGAATTCCAAGAAGGAAGAGAACAGCGGAAGGGGAGGTAGAAACAATGCTTTCAGTTTGCTTGTAGCCTAGGAAAAGTCAAATTATAAACAGCATAGCCCTTTACTAGGCAGAATTAAGCAGTGGGGCAGATTACAGTTCCTACATTTGTGTCCACTAAATATCGGTTTTAAGAAATCATAAGGGTTTTTTCTCTAAATTGAAACTATAGCTATTATTATGTGATTGAGGGGCAGATTTATTAAGCTTGGAGAAGAGATAAACTGGAGATAAAGCGGAGAAAAGGTAAAAGGAGAAAACGCACCAGCCAATCAACTCCCAAGTGTCTTTTTCAAACACAGCTGATTGGCTGTGCTTTATCTCCTTTTACCTTTTCTCTGCTTTATCTCCAGTTTATCTCTTCTCCAAGCTTAATAAATCTGCCCCTGAGTGTAGCGATCCTTTACATTCGATAATTAAGAGGCTTTAAATAATGTATAATCTTAGAAACAAAAATATGGTTACTTTTTTGGGGATTATTCCATGTACTAAAAAAGTTGTTTGGGTTTTGTTTTAATGAAAGGGCCCTTTAAGTCAATAGGTTATTTAAATTTGGCTTTCAAATAGGTTGAAATAAGGTTTGTGTGATGTTACTATAGATTCAACAAGACATTGCACAAATGCCCTCTACCCTTTATTCCCTGATAAGAACAGAAAGCTGTACCTGTCACAGGGTGCAGCAAATCACCATGACCAGACATATGACTCTGCTTATTGTTTAACCTAAGCAGCACAATTTAACATTTACGTTCTACGATCTGTGTATAGTTCGTCTTATTCACATGAAGTAGAGGAGATAGGAAAATGTATGTATTCAATAACTTGCAAAGGCAACAGTATAACCTTAAAAAGTATATCGTCTGGTTATGTCAAATACAGACAGAGGGCACTCAGCAATAATCTCGAAAAGAAGAATATTTTAATACAGCAGAATAAACGTAAAGTTGACGTTTCGAACCAACACGTCCTTTGTCAAAACGAGCAAGTTACAACTGTGCAAAAAGGTGAAAGGCAGCCAAGTGAGCCTTGCCTGGGGTGCCCCCCTAAATGGTCTTTTAATTGCTACCTAATCAGCAGGTGTGCGGTAAATGTCACTCGTCCACACGAATCGATGAACATTATTTACAATAAATTCAGCAGAGAATATCTTACCCATAACATCTATAACCAGGTGTGTCAGCAGTGTTGATACAATGGAACACAGGCCACACCAGGCCAGCAGAGTGTATTTCTGCCGCCCAGATCCAGTATGTTCCAACGGCCGGAATTAGAATGGCCACCAACCCAGGGCACAGAGTTTGGGAACCACTGTCATAGTGCCTTATTAGGAGCAGGGCCGCCAAGATTATAGCCGGACCCCGGGAAAACAGAGGGGGCTTGGCTACCGGTGGGGAAGGGGCACCCCGGAGGGGTTTTAACCATAACCCCCATGAAAAATAAAAATAATGGGGAGGCAGGGAGATGACAGGCTGCCGCTGCAGCTTTCTCTCTGCCCAGCTCAGCACACTGCACTGAGCATTGTGTGCTGAGCTGGGGAGAGACGCTGTGCTGCTGCAGCATCTCACTCCCCACTGCTGGCTCCCTGAAACAGAGGAGCAGGACCCAGGGCCCCTCCAGCAGACCCAGGCTCCAGCAAAAACTACTTGTTCCTCCCCCTCTTGATGGCCTTGCCTAGGCAGACAGCACCTCCAAAACATATATATATATATATAAAAAAAAATTTGGTGCCCTGAACAAGGGTGACTAAAGCAGGGTTTTCCTTATACTGTAGCTCACTTGTCACATAAATAAACACAGCTGAGACAGCCATTCTGTAAGTTGAACTTGTATGTATGAGAATATGCCAATACTCTAATTAGCAATTTTTTCAATGAGACACCAGTCTGTTAATTCACTATTACCCATAGACATTTATATAGTCCCTTGGAACCAGCACCATCACAACAACCAGCATCGCTAAGAATGCAGCCTATCTAGTCACTAAGAACCAGCATACCTGAGAATGCAGCCTATCTATTCACAAGGGACCAGCATACATGAGAATGTAGCCTATCTAGTCACCAGGAACAAGTATATCTAAAAAATGTAGCCTACAATATCTAGTCACTAGAAATCACCATCACTGAGATCGTTGTTTATCTAGTCATTAGGAACCACCATCACTGAGAATCCTGTTTATTTAGTCACTAGTAATCACAATCACTAAGAATGCAATTTATCGAATAACTAAGAATCACCATCACTGAGAATATAGCCTATCTAGTCACTAGGAACCAGCATCACTGAGAATGCAGCCTATGTAGTCACTAGAAATCACCATCACTGAGAATGTTGTTTATCTAGTCACTAGAAATCACCATCACTGAGAATGTTGTTTATCTAGTCACTAGGAACCAGCATCACTGAGAATGTTGTTTATCTAGTCACTAGGAACCAGCATGACTGAGAATGTTGTTTATCTAGTCACTAGGAACCAGCATCACTGAGAATGCAGCCTATGTAGTCACTAGAAATCACCATCACTGAGAATACAGCCTATCTAGTACCATGAACCAGCATACCTGAGAATGTAGCCTATAGTATCTAGTCACTAGGAATCACCATCACTGAGAATACAGTTTATCTAGTCACTATGAACCAGCATTGCTGAGAATGCAGCCTATCTAGTCACTACGAGTCACCATCACTAAGAATGCAATTTATCTCCTCCCTAAGAATCACCATCATTGAGAATGTAGTCTATCTAGTCACTGGGGACCACCATCACTAAGAATACAGCATATCTAGTCACTAGGAACCAGCATAACTTAGAATGCAGCCTACAGTATCTAGTCATTAGGAATCACCATCACTGAGATTGTAGTTTATCTAGACATGAGGAGTCACCATCACTGAGAATGTAGCCTCTCTAGTCGCTAGGAGTCACCATCACTGAGAATGCAGCTTCTCTGGTCACTATGCGTCACCATCACCGAGAATGCAGATTCTCTAGTCTCTAGGAGTCACCACTCACCATCACTGATAATGTAGCCTATCTAGTCACTAGGAACCAGCATCCCTGAGAATGGACCCTATCTAGTACCTAGGAACCACCATCACTGATAATGTAGCCTATCTAGTCACTATGAACCAGTTACATGACAGAGAATGCAGCTTATTGCTCCATTACATTTCGGAGGAATGACCAGGGTCCAATAGGAGATACAGGTATGAATCACTCAGACTTAAGATCCTAATTTTCCAGAATATTTTGGTCACTAACATGACAGATACCATAAATGCAATCCTTTTATGTACCTCTTAAAAGTATCAATTGCCTCAAGTGTTACTGGGCCTTATTCTAGTTCACTCTTTCTGACAAAATCCTTCTTAGATGGACAAAACCATGTGCGCTGCAGGGGGGGGGGGGGGGGGCAGATGTAAAATGTGCAGAGAGAATAAGATTTGGGTGAGTTTTTTGTTTCTGTGCAGGGTAAATACTGGCTGCTTTATTTTTACACTGCAATATAGATCTCACTTTTGAAGTAAAGCCCCACCCAAATCAAATTATCTCTGCACAAGTAACATCTGCCCCACCTGCAGTGCACATGGTTTTGTCCATCTATGAAGGATTTTGTCAGAAAGAGTGAACTAGAATAAGGCCCACTATGTGTAGAGTGTTAACAAAATATTATGACAATAATTTTTTGCCTTCTGTCCTCTCCAAGCAAAACAAACAGCCCCATAAACATCAGGTTGTCTTAGTTTTACTAGTTAAACAGAGCTTGCACATATTGTACACAAGATCACCACATGATCACACTACTACTACACTTGCTAGTATCTTAAATGTGGGGATTTGTCTATGGCCCTTATTCAGATCTGATCGCAGTACACATTTGTTCTCAAAATGGGCAAAACCACTACAGGTGGGGCAGATGTAACATGTAACATGTATAGAGAGAGTTAGATTTGTGTGAGTTATTTTGTTTCTGTGCAGGGTAAATACTGGCTGCATTATTTTTATATTTAACTCTCTCTGCACATGTTACATCTGCCCCACCTGCAGTACACATGGTTTTGCCCATTTTGAGAACAAATTTGTACTATGATCAGATCTGAATAAGGGCCTATATAATAATATTCTTGCACTTCTAGAAGAACAAATTGATCTCCAGCACCATTACAAAAGTGAACATAGTACAGAGTAGAATAGAGTATACTGTCCCAAAAAGTTATAATCTGCTATATATTAATGAAACAGCATCTTAAAGGCCTGTGTTTAGTCAGCATCAGTAGAATAGGACTCACAACCCCTGTTACTGGACAGTGGGCACAGAGCACTTTACATATAAAAGTATACACATTTACATTATCTAGTCACTGTGGAACTTGATAACCCTTAAAAACATTGCATGCAATATAAGAAAAAAATTATCTGTTACTTACCTTTTATATATATATATATAATATACTGTGTGTGTTTGCATCTGTGTGTATGTGCGTGTGTGTATGTATATATATATATATATATATATATATATATATGTATATATGTACATATATATATACATATATAATGTATATATACATTTTATTTTACTGCTCTTTGTAAATTTGTCCACTACACTTGTGACATGAGCTGGGCAATGAGTCAAATCAGAAGTATACATCCCCTGGCTAATGAAATATTCTAGTCCGCTATAAAACCAAATATATTTAATAAATTGGTAATGAGTATTTGCCTATTTGGATCGGAGATGAATAATATAGCAAATTGTAGGCTTGTAAACTGTGGACAAAACTGGAAGGCAACTCACCTGCCCTTCCTATGGTTTTCAGAAAGTAATAAATCCTCAAAATGGTCCTAAAAAATGAGCCCCAGTTCTGTACTGCTTTCCAAGAGATAGCTGCGTGTATTCCTGACACATGCCGTTACCAAACTAAGAACAGTACAAACTTCAAAAAAGGATAAATAGTTAGTTACTTGGAATGGAGTTTGGTCAGTGGTCGGAGATCCATATTCTACAGCATGCAGGACTTTGTCCACAAACTGGAATTTGTCATTTCATTAGGACAATAGGGAAAGTTCTCTAGCTTTAAGGAAGAGCTGAACTGTTCAATTCTTTTTCTTTTTCGGGAGTTTTGATCTTTATCATGTAGATGTATCTTGATATCTGAGACTAAAGCTGACACCAAGGTGGCAGTTTAAATGTAAACCTTCAAGGTATAAGACATATGTAAACAGATATTTCGTGCATCTCAGGCCTTGTGTACAGTCATCACTATTTTTGCTAGATACATAATGATGAAAGCATTAAATTTTGTGTCAGTGAGAAGCAAACGTTTTAAATAATACTTATGCACAAAGCTGCTGATGCAGAGCTGGTAGCAAAACCTGCATAGATGACTGAAATAAGAATGCACATAAAAGTAGTATTTCTGCCCATTTGCGGAGCGGTTCACATCTCGGGATATGTCTGGTTCCGCATTTGCATTTGCTTTACGCAGGGGAATAAAGTGAAATATCTGAACAGGCATAGATGCGCGTTCCTATGCGGCATTTATGTGATCATCCCTTACTGTGCTCAGCCTGCGTTCATAGACTCCTTCCAGTGTTGGGTTAGGACATGAACAGCTCTCTGGGGCAATGCAGTGATTGGGGCCAAGGCTTAGGTGGTATGGCAAGCTTCCACAGGGGGGCTTGGCCAACCATTAGCGAGGACAACATGGATACTACAGTGTATGGTCTGGGCCTCTTTATAAATATATAGTACATTATATAGTACATTAACTGAATATATACATATATATAGTACCATTAACAATAGCACTCCCAAAATGGCCACCGCTCCATAATAATTGTTTCCTATGATTTGTTGCCATTTTGGAGAGACATTGTTAACGCAGCAGACCTGAAAGACCCTGGCTGCCGGCAGCAGGCGGGATTGGAGTGGACAATTCTTTACAATAAATATGTATGTGGGGGTCATCCGGGGCGGAGGGTGTAGAGGGGCTAAGTATTTTTTGTTATGCTAATTCCTCCGGGGTTTTCCCCTGTACCCCTGTGGGTCAGTATGACCCTGAACTTACCTTTCTTTTGGACCCCTGTAGTCTACAGAAAGGATCAAGTGCTAAAAAAGTGAATTCACAATGTTCCAACCACCAATGATTTAACCAAAGATCTAAAATTATTATTTAATTTGTTGATGTTTTTTTTAGAAAAAAAACATCTTAATCTAAAATCGTATTAGATATATTTTATATAAATGTTCTTAACCTTATCCAGTTATAACCATCCTCCCCCCTGCCAACTTCTGAACAGTTTCTCCACCGTAGGGTATCATATACCATCTTGAATGGAGTGTAAAGGAGTAGGACACGAACATACTGTACTTCCTGAGTAAGGTGTCCTACTTAGTAAATATGTATACATAATTCAAAAATATTAAATGTTATAGTAGCTTTTATTAATTATTCAATTAAATTGGCTTTCATCAAAGCAGTGGGTGTCGGGCTGCCATTGCTTTTGTGCCCTCACCCATGCTCCACTCGCCATGCTATAGGCCAGGTGCCCTGCTCCACCAACCTTGCACTAGGCACACCTTACTGTTTCTAATCAAAGTCCACAATATGATAAAGTATGAAAATGGCCTCCAAAAATCATGGAAAACTCCTGTCAACTCTTCCATGTGTCGACAATAACAAAAGGTAGCAGACTAGCTTTCGAAGCATTTGCTTTGAGTCGGCTTAATATTATTTTCTATATATCAGATTCAATTTTCCTATTGTTCGTCTTTTTACTAAAAATATAACCAATTCCCATGCTGATTGTGCAGTATTTCTGATCATAACAAGAGGTTGTTCAGATAAATTATCAGCATCTAAACAGCTTAAATATTAGCTGGTAATGACTGAGCAGATACCAGCAAGTCACATGTACAATTTAGAGATACCACGCTTTATAATTCTTATCAATTCATGCTGGTAATAGTCCCACCAATGACCTGTTACATTGACACTATCATATCAATTATTAGTTGTGCATTTAATTATAGTTATCACCTTGAATAACCTGAAGTGATATAAGACCACGAGAGTATCAATACTAGCAGGGTTTGGCCTAATTAATATACTGTTTGATGTGCCACATATATCACTTAATGAACAAATCTGGTCCGTCAATGTGGATGTTTCTGATAAAATTGGTAAGCCAGTTCACAATAGGTGATCCGATCCTAAAGGTGCGTACACACGGTACGATTTAGTGTGCTAGATTGTGAACTATCTAGCCAGTTTTTAATAGTATGCTAGATAATGCACTATGGGCCTTATTCTGGTCGATGCGTAAATTTCCGAATTCTTTCGGATGGCGTTTTTTAGCCGTCTGCGCATGCGTGGGCAACGCTATGCACAATTGCCACGCAGGTCTCCGTACTCACTAATACCGTACAGAAATGTGCACCGCATTCACTCTGGAAATATGGGCGTAATATGGGCGTCATTCGGAACTACACAGGGGCGTAGTTTCAAAGTGGGCTAAACTGGGCGTAAACATGGGCGTACACGAGGGAGTGCACTAATTCTGGTAGGCGTGCATTCGGACAGAACACTGACTGCAAATGAACCAAAAGGAAGAAAATATGCGGTCTCCATAAGCAAGTATTGCTTTGCGGACACCACTCGGTCATGTGCTAGGCATTCGGATCGCCCAATTAGTACTGCCGCACCGGAACCAATGTAAATAGTTTAAAATATTTATCACTTGCAAAAGGTAAATACTGTATATAGATGTATGTTATTGTAGTGTGCACATCCTTGCAAGACACAAATGTAATATTATTGTACAGCAAATAACATTATTCAAAAAACAAAATACACACACACACTGTGTTTATAACTGTTGGTAAGTGAGCTTTAGTATGTGTTAGTAATAGTTTTGCGGAAATACACTGCATCGGTGCGTACGGCCAGCTTCCCGTCCGTTCTGACGCTGTAAGACCGTGCAGAATCTGTGTGTGACCACCGCACACGCAAGGTTTGGATGTAGTCCATAAAGTCTTAAAGAGTGAGTCCGTCCGAATGTGGAGGACCTGTGGGCGTTTCTTCTTACAATGTCCGCACAGCGTGGCGTGCGGTCCGCTCCGAAAGAATTCAGAAATTTACGCACCAACCAGAATAACCTCCTATATCTTACCATGTGTATGCACTATCTGACATAAGATGCGCACACCCGCAGGTCGTGTGAGAGAGAGCTGCTCGGATGAACATGCAACTCAATTCTGTCTAGAAAGCATAAGATAGTATAGTGTAGTATAGCTGTGACTTCACATCGTATATGATATCTTATGCACATTGTACATTATTTTAAGCACAAATCTTATGCTTTCGACTACCTAGACCAGTGGTGGCCAACCTGAGGCTCTTGAGCCTCATGCGGCTCTCCCCCTTGTAAAGTGCGGCTTCTGCTGCCCGCTGCCCGTGCCAGTCCCCACTGCTACCGGTTCCCTGAATCCCTTCTCCTTCTGAGGGGAGGAGAGCGCGCATTGCGCATCTCTCTTACCCCTTACTGTGCATCCTTGTGGCTGGGCCGTGGCCAGCAGCCAATCAGGAGCCGGCCAGCGAGCTTTGATTGGTGGACAGACCAGTCACAGGGAAGTGAGGGGGGAAGGAGACGTGCGCTGTGCTTGTGTGCTCTCCTCCCCTCCCCTCAGTGACATGACAGGAGTCGGACTGCAGGGGGACGACAGACTGTCCTCTCCCTGCCTGGCAGCAGCTGCAACAACTGAGTGCTGCTGATGGGATATTTGCACTGTGGGGGCATATCAGTTTGTGGCACTGTGGGGGCATATCAGTTTGTGGCACTGTGGGGGCATACCAGCTTTCTGGCACCGTAGGGGCATACCCGGCACCGTGTGGTGCATACCTGGCACCATGGGGGCATATGTATATATGGCACTGCACTATTGGAGGCATATTTGTATCACACCCACCAGTGGCGTAACTAGCATACAGCAACCCCCGCAGTGGCTTGAAGGAGCCGGGGGTCTGCAGGGCGCTCTCCCTGACTTGCCTTCAGTTCTCTGCTGCTGTGCAGGATAAGAGAGGGCACTGGGGTCACGGAGGTGCACTGATTTATTTATTCTGTATGCAGTCCCGTCCTCCCTAGTCCTCTCAGGTCTGCTAGAGCTCACACAGTCACACACTGGATTAAGGGATAGTCTGTAAGCTATTTTCCACTTTACAAGTGTATTCATACACTCTTGATTACACTTGTATAGCGGCAAGTAGTTTGCAGACTGTCCCTTACTTCCAGCGTGACTTCTGAGACTTTTCTTACAGGGTGGACTCCGGAGCCTGTAGCACACTAGCATGGAGCATAACGGGTGTTTAAGAGGGGGTGAGTGTCACACAAAGTGTGTCACAGTGTGTATGTATATCCCATTAACTATGCAAAACCCAGGTGTCATTTTTTCAAATGTATAGATATCTATATTTCATTTTTTATTTCATTTGTTAAATTTCCCTGTTTTGGCACTCAGATGAGGGTGGGGGGGGCGCTCCAATTATTTTTGGCAGGGGGGAGCAAAATTTATAGTTACGCCACTGACACCCACCCAAGGGGTCAAAATAGACCACCCCTTTTTTTGGCGCATTTGCGCCTTCGGCGCGCGCATGATGTCTGCTCTTTAGCTTGACTACCGATATTTTTCGGCTCTTTACCTCTGACCGGTTGGCCACCCCTGACCTAGACGTTGCTAGGAAATAGTATATAATATCATACGTAACATAAATCGTACCGTGTGTATGCACCTTAAGTCACCAACATTGGAATTGTCTGGCTCCTTTTGGATTAAAGGCCCACATACACAAGACCAGCTTTACCATTAGACAGCTGCCTAGGGCATTTGGATCTGGGGGTATGCACCACCAAGTCTGCCTATCAAAAAATCAAGGATGTCTATGAGGATCTTGTTGTAGTTAATGCAGATGGCTGCTATGGAACTTCTAAGACCTCACCTCCATACTTTACCTTGAGGTCTAGTTCCCTACTTTGCTGTCCCTCCTTGTGCTTTGTTGTGGGTGGCAAAGGGAAGTCTCCAGGGAACTTGTCCACCTTCCCGGGGTGGGGCTGGGATGACCACCCAATTTTTGGGTGCCTCCCTGATATTCCTGAATGTTAGGCAAGTATGCCTTAAGGGGTCGAAAAGTAATATTAATGGCAGGCTGGGGGTATCAACTGACCATACACTGCTGCGAGAGATCGCAGTAGTGTATGGCCAGCTTTAGACTGGCAGAATAATCATACACACAATACTATTTACATAGCTAAATTTATGACTTCGGATGGGATGTACTAAGATGAAAATGTGGTAAAACCCCGTCACCGCAAGGCAGGGTATCACCACCTATGGGCTTCTATCGCCTCCCGCTGCTCGCCGCCCATCACAGTCTCCTACCCCCATCCTCGTCCTCCGTGCTGCTCCTCCTCCCCCAGCAGCATGTCACAGCCGGGGATGTCCTTCCGGCTGCAGGGGGGAGGAGGAGACGCCGGGGTCCGCCGCAGAGCCCAGGAGGTGACGGAGACCACATCACAGGTATCGCCGGGGGCCTCTATCACTGCACCGCAATGCTAGCCGCATATGTTAGTACATATGCACTAGCATTGTGGCAGGGGCGTGGCGAGGGGCAAGAATGTATGTTATTACATCCCGCCCTTCATCTCCTGGCCTGGAAGTAATGTGGAAATTAATTCTGAATTGTTCTATGCACCGTAAAAGCACTTACATTCAATGAAGCATATTTATACTTGCAAAAATCAAACCTGCAGCATTTCAGAATTGTGTTAGCCAGGACCTGATTAAGAGTTCCAACCACCCTAGGCGCACTCAGAAATGTAGCCCCCACCCAAAACCCCCTACCCCACCACCAATCTTTTCACTCATATTCAGCTACTAATCTGTGACAAGCTCGGGCCTCAGCTCCTTTCATAGTGCCACTTGCCATCCTAGCAATGCTGGCATATATTAAGTCTCCCTGTGGTTTTATTATTTCAATCCCCTTAGCTCATGTCTTCATAATCCACATAAATAATGACACGCACAACTGAATTGCTCTAAAAGGGTCACAGACAATTAATTAAATTAATTGGAATTGTCATTAAAGGGTGGTCAGAAGAAGCAGTGCATACCCTTGGTAACAGCATCGATATTTGATTTATTAAACGGGATGGAATTCGAGAAAGAAATTTGGCCATCCCCTTATCGTATATATATCCCCCAGCCAAGAATGCCACCCATTCTTCTATAGGCTAGCTACCTTGCCTTACAATCCCCTCCTGCGCACGTGTGTGTGTGTGTGTGTCAAAAAGAGGTGCAGTGTACAGCAGTGATATGGGGGACACATGGCATACCCTACCTTTCCCTAGTTCAGAGCCCAGCACTTCCCCATCTCAGTAGTGTCCACACCCAGAGGACACTTCCCCTTAAATAGCAGTAGTCAGGGTTATCTCCGGACACAGGGGAGACTGGTGGCCCCACTTTGACTACGACTACAATGGCTTTCACTGTGGGAATCCTGCATTGATCAAACACAGCAGCGCCGGCAGCGCAGATGACAGTCTGGCGGCACTCGATGACTCCAGCAGCAGCACATAAGCAAAGCCTGGCCAGAGCCAACATAGCAGTGTAGGCAAGCTCCAGGCACTGCAGGAGGCTGGCGGCCACTCCTTGACTATAGGCAGCGGCTCCCACCGGTGAGTCACTTCTTGCAGCGACGGCCAGTGGGGTACTTATTACAGTTAAAAATAAATAAAACAAATCTCCTAAATGACAGCGGGTGCACATGCCTTGGTGCCCCCCCCCCCCCTGAATCCGCCACTGTGTGGTATTAATCAAAGCCTTGGCGGGGGAGCCAGCCGCTGCTCTCACAGTATCTCTTCTTCTGGGCATCCCTGTCTTGGTGATGCCAGCAATCCCAGAAGACACTGCGGCTCCCAAAGTGCCTGGGGGGTTCTCATGAGACCTTGCTTGGCCCCAACTCCAGTGGCAGAAGGAAGCGCTGCCATCCCAGTGCAAGCTATTGTGGCAAAGCTGCACTCCTGTCCCCTCCATGACCCAATGTCAAAACTGCAGCCTAATCAGCCTATTAGTTAATCAGGCCCTGGTGTTAGCCTATAAAAACACAATTTGTTGCATCGTATGCAGCTCTTTATATATAATGAGTCATTTTATTGCATCTCAACAGATATACACTATCAGTATCTAGGGCAACTATTTGTTAACCCATCATTTTTACAAAAGTAGGTGAAAATAATCATTGTGTCCATTCATTTTGGGGGTAATACTGGATATATCATGGATACCTCCTACTTATCATCCAGTCCCAATCTGGCCTGGTGTCTCCATACAGTAGTATGATGCCAGGAATTCATCAAGCTCTGAAAATACTATCTTTTTGAAACTTGACAGCAAGAACCTATGCTATCGTCAGAAGATGTTGGTTTCCATACATCCGCTTCTTCTTTTGGGAAAGATATTTCACAGCATGTCTTGGTCTATGTGCTCATGCGTGAACCTACTAACACTGAGTCAGACTCACAGGGGTTTATTTACTAAGACGGAATTCTATTGAAGAAGATGGGTAACCCAAAGCAACCAATCAGAGTCTACTTTTTATTTCTTTAGCACCTTCTAGAAGATAATAGATAGAATATGAATGGTTGCCCATAGCAACATCCCATCTTTAATAGACCTCCCATCTAAATAAACCCCACAATGGTATCTTCACTATTACTGAAGTAGCAGTGATAGTAAACATGGTGACAGCTTATTTTTGGATGTTGAATGATCTGGTGTTTTATAGGGAAATTTACTAAGATATGATGGGTCCGAAGGCACCCATTCACACCCATTTGATCGTGATTACGTCCAGAAAACAGTGATCGGCAAATCGGATTAATACGTATGAATTGCTGGTTTTCAAACGCCAACTTCATACGAGTCTGTTTCTATGAATGAATTCACTATCGATAGAACTCGGATGCAATTCACTATTGATTCTGTATTTCACATTTCATACGTATTTTGACCTAATTCGGACAGTAAACAGTGATATTGGTATGAAAATACGATTTTCAACCAGACCATGATTTTGTGGCGAGTTTGACAAGTGCAACTATTAACAAATCAATCAACAACCTTGTGTGTGCCTTATAAAAGCCCTTTAAGAGCACACACACACACACTTACTTACTTCTCTGCATTTTAGCTACCATAGAGGCTTTCAGGCAGCACAATATACTGGTACATGGGGCTGTGGGATACATGATGCACTGCTAGCATCACAGAAATAGACAGCCCCTGAACATGATCAGCAGGTTGTGCAGGTACGGCGGAGGCTTCATAGGGGGTGAAGATTTTGATAGGCTCCTCATATTTGTTGAAGGTGTTATACGGAGGACCACCTCCAGTCCCCCGGAAAGATTTGGCCTCCCACGACATCTTGGCCGTGACCAAACATTTAATGTCATAAAATGTTTTTCGACATGTCTCGTATTCCTGCGCTTAGACCCCTCTGCATTGACAGCTGTGACTGTGTTTTTGCAAAGTGCCATTTTCCTGTGGGCCGGCACCTTCGCTGACTCACAGCCAAAGAGCTGCAGGTGGTGCTTTATGAGCTCTGTGACAAGGGCCATGTTCTCTGCATATGTGAATTTCACGTTCACCCTCTCCTGGTCCTTGGGTGCCCATGAGAGGGACCAGCAGTCTCTTTGCTAGATGAGACTGGATCTTGAAACCTGCAGATCACCCTGTCCACCTGAATGTTCTCACTGACAAACATGGCCAACACTGACTTCCACACACAAAACAGAGAAAAATAAACCACCAACAAAAAAAGTACACTCCACGCCATACCACACACACACACACACACAATATACACAAAGGACAAAAATTACACAATGACTGAAACTAAGACAAAATGTATACAAGAAAACAAGTAAACAGGACTAGATTCACTCACGAATAAACCACTCAGAAATCAAAGAATCAACTCACCACACTCCAAATCCACTCTAGCACCTCACAAGTCCTCTCACTCCACGCCTAACTAAACCCACAAGAAGCAGGGGGGAGGTGCTGGGTTTATTTATGCCTGTGTGAAGTCACTCCCATGTTAGTAACATTCTACCAATCACAAAACAGAAGTACAAATGCTCGGACATCATAGGAGTTTGAAACCATCATGTACCCATTTACCATATGGTATCCAATCTTAAATACGTACGTAGCTACGAATCCGAAGAGAAATACCAATGCTATTATATGAATGTCTATGAATGTGAACGGCATTGAAAAATAAGAATGGCGTCATCTCGGCAGCTTAGTAAATTTAGCAATTTTATTCGGAAAAAATTACAACCAAAAAGACGATCTTATTTAATGCCATTCAAACACAAACCCCGATGACTTTGAATGAATATCGGCACCTTAGTAAATTTAGGCCTAAGTCTTCACTGATTGTTACTCGAAGCGAGTTGGATACTAACTAATGAATAGAGTCCTAAATATGCACTGACTGATAAACCACAATTCCAATATTTCGGTAGAATAGCCTCATGATGTGGCTCTGGGACCCATGCATCCCATTGGGGGCCTGGTCACTGGAGGTGAGTCCAGTGCTTTCTGAGTTGCTGGGCTGCACCCAGCCACTATCTACAGTGTTTGGATGTCATGTGCATATCACAACCACCCCTTTGTTTGCCAGTGGTGATGATTTACTGCAGAAGTGTGGCTGCACCCCCAGCCTCATGCTTGTCCACAATATTCCCCTTCAGCTACCCCAATGTGGTTATAGTACTGAGTAGGGACAGGAAGCAGGGAAGCTGATTCACCAGAGCCCCTTCAGGATGGATTAGGCGCTCCCACAGTCACAATACTATTAGGATCAAGTGATGGGATTCTTGCATAAAATCTTATAATCAATTTACTATTCTGGTAAAATGTAATGATCACTCCAGCAGCCACACTGCAAAATGTGTTTATTCTAAATATGATAAAATGTCCAGTTGTGGTTTGTATTGTGCTGGTTTGGATTTTTGCAGCGTGGCTTGTTCCGCACTCCTCCGTTCACTGACCTTGTTAGTGTTGACACAAGTTATAACTTCACCCTGGTGAGGTATTCGTGAACAATTCATGATCATATTTGGCAGTGTGCAAATGTATTTTCACCTTGGTTGCTTTCTATCTTCACAACCTGAATCTTTTATTGGGGCAATTAAATTATAAATAGTCTTTTTATCAAGCAAAGAGCCCTTCAGAGGAATCCACAGCTATTTCCTGCTTGCATTTATCGTTTACAAAATTAGACTCTTTGCCAGGTCAGTTATGGATGCAATCAGGGGGATATTCTTTGAATATTCATCTTTTTATGCTACATAGATGTGAAATGGGCGGATCCTGATGCATATAACCACAGGCCTCATAATGGGTTATTCTAAAAGCATGCTGGGAAATAAACGGGGCACAAGGGTAACCAAATGAGGCTGCTTCCTAAGTCTGGGTACACACCCAGATGTTGGTGGACTCTCCATTGTAACCGCAGAGTGGCTGATACAGGTAGTATACACTATTGATTAGCCGCTCAATATGTCGGTCCTCTCTTCTAGCTGGGCAAGCATTTGAATTTGTTCCCCCAGATTTTCTATGCTTGCGTTGAGTGGCAGCATGGATTGCATGCAAAATGCGATGCTTGATGCATCCTGCCCCCGATGAGGGACACTAACATGCACGCGCAGCATAGTAATGGTGTGTGGCATATGTGTGCGTAGTATGTACAGTATGTCATGTCATCCCTCTTGTACCATGCTTGAAGCTGCACTGTATCCGCAAAAAAATTCCTAGTACACGAGAGTATACATGGCCAATAAAGTGAGATGTGTCTTATTTTCAGCTTCACGGAAATACTTGAATTAAGAGATGTCAATTCTGCTCCTACAGTGGCAAATGCAGGATTTTTAGAGGGGGTTTTCAAATGAAGTCCACAATCTCCCACTCTGTGGTAGGGATGGCCATTGTTGCTATTGCCATCGATGGTTGCCATCGATGGCAATAGTGAAACCAGACATTGATGGTTGCCTGCTATGCAATGGATGACCATGGATGGTTTTGCCTATTTTCTTTGACTGATTGGCCTGTGGCAAAACATGCTGGGATGTGTAGTTTCACAAGATCTGGAGGGCCATAGTTTGGACATGCCTGGTCTATAGTATAGGCTGCATCAAAAATGTAAATAATATAAATAAGTGGACAGGAAAAGGTTAACCATACCATAATAAAGACACAAATATAACAGAATAGCACAGCACTTTCTAAGCACATTTTCTCCTGCCTCATAGTAAGGCTCCTGTCTCCTCTTCCTGATAGCTACTCTCTAGTCCAGGCATATCAAACTCAAAATGCCAACTGTGCCGAATAATCAAGGTCTAAGGAGGTTATTCTGATCGGTGCGGCCAAACGTGCGTACGTTCCATATTAGCGTACGCTCTCCGTACGCGGCCGTTGAGGTTAAGTCCACCCACAAATCAGCCGCATACGTACGACCAGAAACAACGTCGAAGGGGAGTGGCGTACAATTGAGCGTACGCCAACGTACACGGACGGATCAGCACTTAGACTCCGACAACTGGCGTACAACAGAGCGTACGCCACCGTTTACGGACGTCTCTCGTCCGTCTTCCCGCCGACTTCTTGCGGAAATCTGAGCGTACGCCAGCTTGCACGGACGGGTCGCTATTGTTTTCAATGGAAAACTCAGCTTATGTCACCGCTCATGAGAGTGAGCGTACGTCCGTGCACGCTGGCATACCCTTCACATATATGGACCTGCAAATCTTGCCTTTCAACTATAATTCAGACAATTAATTAATTATTCTAATTGTTATTCAATTATTGTTTTCTATTAACTCAATTGTCTACCTTAATAAAGACCCTAATAAAACAACATTTTAACCCTCATTACATGTATATTTGTTATGTTCTAATGTGGCATTTTAATCACTATCTATGTGTCCCCACATTGCTTTTACTTTTAAATAAATGTATTTAACAAATACCTACCTTAGCATATATAAGCAGGTCTTACAAAGATTCTTACCTTAAATTAAACAAACCTTTAAATGTCGAGAAGTATAGAAAGATAAGCTTCCAAGGTGTTTCAGTGCTGTGTGTGGCTTGCAGGTAGTGAAATCATGGTTTGGACTTAATAGACTGCAGCAGTGCTTATTACATTCAGGTGTATGTGTTTGAGTAGTAATCAGCGTAAATTAGCAAACCCAGGCGCACGCTGTCATGCGGTATCTGTAGGGGTGGTCTGAGGTGGCGGTTGGCGGCCGCCTGTTTTGTGTCCGAAATGAACGGTGCTTTAGCCGATCGAGCGGTAGTAGCACCGTTCATTTTTGGTGCACACCCCCGTGTACGCCCATGTTTACGCCCATTTTCCCTCATTATTTCGGCCGCTCCCCTCAACACGCCCCTATGCCGCCCCCAATGCCCGTACTCTCGCGTACAGGTTTTTTCGCACGGAGAGACCCGTCCGTAAGCGTTGTGGAGTGTTCGCGCCTGCACATTGGAGATGGTACGCATGCGCAGATCATTAAAAACCCCGGAACGTATGCGTACGGGCCGGCCGCACCAACCAGAATAAGGCCCTAAGTCTTGTGTGGGCCTATATACAATTCTATCCTATATACAATTTTCTAAGGGTTATTAGAAAAACTATATTATATTATATATCAGTGTCTATTTAGCCTTCAAATTCATATTCTGACACAGAGAATAAGCTGAAATTCACATTGTGACACAGGGAATAAGTAAAAATTCACATTCTGACACAGAGAATAAGCCGAAATTCACATTCTGACACAGAGAATAAGCTGAAATTCACATTCTGACACAGAGAATAAGCCATAATTCACATTCTGACACAGAGAATGAGTAAAAATTGACAGTCTGACACAGAGAATAAGCTGAAATTCACATCCTGACACAGGGAATGTCAGCAGACACCTAACACACCATAAATTACAAGCTGTGTCAAACTCATGGCCCTCCAGCTGTTGTGGAACTACATGTCCCAGCATGCCCTGCTACAGTTTTAGCAATCCATTATATAAAATCTGTGGCAGGGCATGCTGGAACGTGTAGTTCCACAACAGCTGGAGGGCCATGATTTTGACACCACAAAGCAAACTATGCCCACCAACCTTACAATGAGGGATACCAAGTGTTACCTTTTTTAAAAATTTTCACAGAAAGCATGTGGGCATAGCTTACCCACAGGGTCAGGTGGGATCAACAGAACCTGTTCCTCTTCCCTCCCACCCCCCAACCGACCACCCCACCATAACTGCATTCAGTCTTACTTTTTTTCAGCGCCGCTGCCACTTTGCCTTCAGTCTCCAGAAATATGCCTTCCTTCCTGCCTCTGCCGCTCGGACTGCCTGCCTACACCAACTTCTTTGGCACTCCTTTGGTGCTTGATGTGTAAGCACCCTACACCAGTGTGCGGGTGCGTGGTGACATCACCTGTGCAAAGTACTGCTGGGACCGGGCTTCAGAAGAAACTTCAAGCCCATCAGCAGCCCTTGAAGCCCGTTCCCAGCAGTGCTTTTAGCAGGTGCCAGGGCTTCTTGTCACTGTCAGCAACCCATCAGCCTGTGGGCCACAAAAGTAGGCGGCCGGGGCCGCATGACATGCCTGCTCTAGTCCATTGCAGTGATTGAGGACAGAGCCACACACAGCTAGCTTGATAAAAAAAAAGGTGCTATCACTGTGCAGCAGCTCTAGTCTATCCCATAAACTGCATGATGTGGTAGCAGCTCTAGTAATCATATTATATACCATTGCTATTTTCATAATTTCAGTCTTCTGCCATGATAAGGGGGGGGTTCTAGCAACCAGGAACCTTCTCTGCATTTGTCTATGACATACATGAACCAAGTGTCAGCTTTAAAGTTGATGATAACTGTCACATCATTGCTCCAGACTTAGGGCGGGATGTATTAATATACATCGCGGCCCTTCGCATGGCAGCCGTTATGTACTAACATATGCGGCTAGCATCGGGTTGCGGTAACGGAGACCCCCGCGATACCTGTGATGTGGTCTGCGGGGGTCTCTGTCACCTCCCGGCGGCTGCCAGCATCCCCCTGCGTCTCCTCCTCCCCCCTGAAGCCGGATGTCCTGTCGGTTGTGACACCTGCTGGGGGAGGAGGAGATCAGGAGGACGGGAGGGGGGGGGCGCGGACGGCGGACGTCGGGCGGCGAAAAGAAGCCCATAGGCTTCTATAGGGTATCACCACCCTCTGGGTGGCGATACCCTGCCATGCGAAAATGGGGCGGACGGGTGATGGTATATAGGGAAATGCGGTAAAACTCCCGTTTTACCGCATTTTCCCTTTAGTACATCCTGCCCTAAAGCCACATACACACTACCTCAGGCATGTCCAAACTATGGCCCTCCATCTGTTGTGAAACTACAAGTCCCATCATGCCTTGCCACAGTTTTGCTATTAAGGAATGCTAAAACTATGGCAAGGCATGCTGGGATATGTAGTTTCCAAACAGCTGGAGGGCCACGGTTTTTCTACATGCCTGCACTACCTGATCCCTGTCGACAACAAAATCTGTGCCTGATGGGACCTGGCAGGGGGGTGGCATCGGCAAGGGTATACACACTTGCCAATGCTGGGGAAGTTAGGGAGTGTTGGCTGGTGGAGCAACCATCATTAAAGGGGTCGAACATGTTCAGACAAGTAAGGGATTCGTTACCGACATGCGGACAATATCTCCTAGTGTGTATTCATTTATTCATACACTAGAATTATGAATTCTACAATTAACATTACAAATATTTTTAGGTGCTAGAAATTCAAAATACAGAAGTAGAAAGAGTCTGCTGGATGAGCTTTGCTCATACACAAAAGGAAACTAATTGCACTCATCAGTAAATCAGGCCCTGTGTGCTCATTTGATTGTCTGTACATTTGCTTCATTCTCAGTTGTACCATTTCTAAAAGAACAATTCAAATTTTAATATCCCTATAAGATGTGTTTAACAGTTGCTTGGATCAAGTCTGTAATTACTCAGTAAGGGAAGTGATTTGGCCAGATGAAGAAGACAGGTTGTATTTTATACCCAGCTATGTTCTGTTCAGTGTTGGAAGTATGCATTTTGTAGTTAAAGAAAACTAGGTACTTGTGTAGTTTCACTGTGGCAGTTACGTAGCGTCCCTGTCAGAATCAGCGTATTGTTCCCGCGGACAGTGTAGTCAGCGTCCCTGTCACTAGCAGCGTAGTGTTCCCGCCCATTCGTGGCTAGCCGGAGCTTACGTAGTTAGCTTAGTCAGTCAGAGTTATGCATTTAGTGTAATCAGTCAGCGCTTATTACATTCTGTGGGAACCATTGACCATTTTACCCTGCCTGACATGACAGGTGTGAATGTGTTCCTGAAACACCCCTACTATCCACGCCAGCCTGAAGCGTGGCTAGGGGACGCGGAATACACATCAAGTAATCCCCATCCGCTTGCCGCGCTTCGGGCTCAAAGGCTCGCCACACTTTATATAATCAACTCCACGCCGACGTGGATAGTGGTTGTATGAACAAGTCGAGAGGACACATACTCGTGGGGCTTGCTGCGCTCGCCGCGCTCCAGGCTGGCGTGGATAGTGGGGGTTTGAAATGGAGGCATTTGTCAGTATGTAACATGGAGCACTGGTAAATGCGTCCTTTATTGTGCATGAGACGCACTTGCGCACCGCACCCCTCCCTTTGTGCAGGAGACACACGCTCTACCGAACCCCTAACCCTGTCTGTCTCCCTGAAGCGGACACAGGCAGGGTTGCCGAACCCTGCCACAATAATTACTGAGACGCACAAGCGTCTCAGACAGATGGAGCGCCTGTCCACCAGCGCAGGGGATCTGGCGGTTACCGGCGCTGTGTGAGAGGCACTCACTAGGCTTGCCAGGGATGCCGGGGCTGCAGCTGCAGGGGAAGGTATGGTGACTAGCTGCCTGACGGGGACACTACACTAACTACGCAGTGCAAGCGTGTTTGCGGTCCTGCTCGCACCTAGCAGTGCAGGCGGGGGCAGTGGCGAGGGCACAGCCTATGGAACGCCACGTGTTTAATGAGCGTTCCCATGAAAATGCTGGGCTTTCCCATAGAAATGGTCCGGCGACGCAGGTGCAAGGGGGCGTGCAGCTGACGTCAGCAGGGCCGGATTAACAATGGGGCTGATGGAGCTACAGCTCCAGGCCCACTCTCTAAATATGCCCATTTTGTAGCTGAGGGCCAGAGCTTTCCAATGAGCCCGGCGTCGCATTGCTAGCCCTCCGGGAACCGGAGATACTGCTAGGTAAACCTGGAACGTTTTCCCCTCTTAGGATAACATGGGACCCGCTAATTCTGACCCCCACCCGGTTCCAACTGCTGCCAGTTCCCCCTCTGGCATCACAGAAGCTCGAGGTTGATCTCAATCCCAAATCGCTGGGTCTTCAATCTGATACCAGGCTGGTCCATATGGGTTCATTGGTTCTAGAGATATTGCGGGTAAACTGATTTCATTTAATTTTTTCATTTCTGAAATGTCATTTCATGGCTGTTCATGTTGTTTGAGGACAGATTTTTTTGGAACCAAATGGCACAGTTTCACGGGACTAAAATCATTCGAAGCCCACATGTAAAAGGCTCAGTTGGTTCTGAGGATATAGATGGTTGTTTTAGGAGGGGGGTTCTCTCCCCATCACACCAGAAAATGCAGGGACTAGGCTGGTGTAAAATGGGCCTGCATGATCCTGGGACCATATTCCCAGGTAAATCCCTGAATTCTTACTCAATCTGTGTGCCATTGTGTGAATTTTGGCTCAGTCGGTGTGAATTTTGGCTCATTCCATATGGCATTATGGGGGAAATTTACTAAAGGAAATTTGTAAAAAAATAGGTGTATTTGTATCCAGAAATACACTTATTTTTGACATTTACTATCCCGAAAATATGGCAATTCGTAGTCGTATTGATGTGCTATCAATACGAATACGAATTGCCGTATTTTCGGGATAGTAAATGTCAAAAATAAGTGTATTTCTGGATACAAATACACCTATTATTTTACAAATTTCCTTTAGTAAATTTCCCCCTATGTGTAAGAGACAAGTACAGTATAAGGGGTTACTAATGTGTTGCATGATTTGTATATGGGGTATATGGTGTGGTAAACTTAGGTGACCACATAAAAGGTGCTGAAATGTTGTCCAAGTTTCGGCTTTCAGTATTTTTTTATGGATGACCCCACAAGTATCTTAGGACATCGGCATCCTGTGGGTGCAGCTTTGGAGGGCATCCGCCAAAATATCTCCCTGCTTTTTTCCTATGCCAGCCCCCTGCCTTTTCCAGGCATATATAATTAGTTGAAAGTATTTACACAAATAGAGACAGAGCACCCAACCAGAACACTGGTCACGCCTCCCACATTATTAGGTGCTGGCCACAACCCCTTTGTTGTTTGCATTATTGCGCATAATAGGCCCTTGCTAATTTTCAGCTCCAGGCCCATTTAGACCTTAATCTGGCTCTGGACGTCAGCAGATGTCAGCTGGCTGCCTGCTTCCTGCACAGGGCATTCAAAGATCTGAGACACCATAAAGGTGTCTCAGATCTGCAAATGCTGGAGAAATCATTCGATGGTCACCGACCATTGAATGATTTCCCTCCCGCACCCAAGGCTGTGAATGGATGATTATAAATAAATAAAATAAATAAATAAATGATCCATTTGGATGATCGCGGCGTGGGAGGGATGGGCGGACGGCCGTGCAGGAGGCGTCCGGCGTCTGGGGGAATGGCAAGGCTGTGAAATTTGCAGCCGTGCGAGTCAACCAGAATAAGGTCCCTTGTTAGAGTACCACAGTGGAAGATGGTAGTTTTACTCTTCGCTCCATTAAGAGCTGCACTTACTTGCTGCTCCGGCTTCCTGCACCACTATGCAAATCAGTTATATTGTTGTCAGCAAGAGGAATGCTGCAACTACTTAATTCCCCCTGCTGTTATACATTGACCCCAGTGCTAATTACGGGGAATAGGTTAATAGTATGGGGACATATTTCTATTTCTATAACAATACAATTCTCTGCAGAGCACAGGCCAGGGTGAACTGTACAGTATACAGGTCGAGTGTCACTTATCCATATATTCCAAATATTTGAAAAACTTGGTTTTTCAGAATATTTCAGGGGGGGGGGAGGTTTCACCCGTACAGCCTCTTTTTTCATACTTACCTCGTCCCCCGGTTTCCACGTTGGCCTTTGGAATCTCTTCAGTGGAATCTCTAGTTCCAGGGATGCATTGCGCAAGTGCGTCGGCGCGCCGGTGATATCACCGGTGCTCCCGCACACTCGCATAATGCACCCCTGGGACCGGAGATGCAGCTGAAGAGAAATCCAGAGGCCGGCGTGGACACCTGGGCACTGTTGACGTCGGGGGACCATCCGGGCACCGAAAGGGGACCAGGTAAGTATAATAAAAAAATCCAAAATCCGTAATAATCCCTTATCCAAAATGCTTGTGGTAACTATGAAAAAAAATCCAAAATCCGTAATAATCCCTTATTCAAAATGCTTGTGGTCATGAGCATTTTGGATAAGGGATACTCCACCTGTACTGTATATGAATACAACTGCATGTCAAGAAAGAAGCCATTTAAAAAGGGTGGTACACACGGATCGACTTATGCTAGTGAGCGACTTTAAGCGATTTTGACTAAGCAATTTGACAAAATGCACCAGCTTCTTTGACTAAGCGATTTTGTCTATGGGCGATTTTGACTATACTAGAATTAAGTCCAATGGCGGTTTTTACCTATGGGCTGCAGGGCTGCAGCCCTCCCAGGTAAAATCTGCCACTGTAGTGAAGCCAGATGCATTCTGTGAGACTGCACTAGCTTCACTGTGACTGGCAGTGACTTCCTATTGGAAGTCCTACCTGCCAGTCACCAAGGCAATCCCATTGGGAGGTGTTCCCTCTCTCCGGGATGCCTTTCTGCGGGCTGCCGGGCAAAATCTGCAATTGCTCATGCACAGTACCTATATCAGTACTGTGCACGCGCTGGTTCCGGTGCCTGTCATTTATATTGTACAGGAGCCGGGACCAAGATTCCTTCTATGGGCTATTGCCGAAGCAGTCCATAGAAGCTGGCCGCATGCGCAGTACATATGTTTGTACTGTGCATGCGCCAGTCCCAGCACCTGCAATCATAGGACAGGCAACGGGGGAAGAGTGGCAGCCGCAGGGGGAGTGGGGTGCCTGCGGCCATAGACAGCTCCCCCTCCCCCAAAAAGGTAGGAGCCACCACTGGAATTCACATACTGGGTTGGTATTAAATGCAGATAGCCTAGTGAATATCTCCCTCAGCAGTAAATACCAGCGATTTTAATTAGACAGCCAGCGATCTAGTCGAAATATCCGGTACTTGTTTCTTAGCACGGCGCCCATCGCATACCATCGCATGCCTTAATTAGTGGTATGCGATGGTATGCGATGGGACCCGATTTTCGGGTCCTAAGAGCCGCACTGTACAATTTTAAAATCGCATGCGATGCGATCGATGCGATCAAAACGATGATTTAATTGTACATGCACCCTGATGGGTGATTAGTATGTTATATGCACCCCCATCGTTAACACCACCGCCACTAGTAGCGCCAACCCGAAGCGTGGCGAGTGCAGCGAGCCCGTTAGGGGCGGCGGTACGCGTCCTCCGACCTTTTCATACCCCCACTATCCACGTCGGCATGGAGTTGATCTTATATAGTGTGGCGAGCGCAGTGAGCCACCGAGCCCGAAGCGTGGCGAGCGGATGCGGAATACATGTGAAGTTATCCACGTCTCCTTGCGAGGCTCGCTGCGCTCGCCACACTATATAAAGTCAACTCCACGCCGACGTGGATAGTGGGGGTATGAAAAGGTACCGCCACCCCTCGTGGGCTCGCCACGCTTTGTGTTAGCGTTAATAGTGGCGGTGGCATTAACAATGGGGGTGCATATAACATACTAATCACCCATCAGGGTGATTGTACAATGAAATCATCGTTTTGATCGCATCGATGCGATTAATGTGATCAAAAAGATGTAACAAGATTAAAATCGTGGGCGCCGTGCTAGGAAACAAGTACCAAATATCCTTGCCTGGCAACTCTTTTTACTAAGCGATATTATAGGGCGATTTATCTAATCTTGACAGAGATCTTTACTAACCTTTTAAGCGATTTTGACTATGTAGTCAAAATCACTTAGAAGGATCGCTTTGTGTGTACACCACTGTAGTTGTTTCAATCATAAAAATGTTCAGTGATGGAATGTACTACAGAAGGCACATTTTGGTGTCAGGCTGTGTTTCAACTTTGACCTCATAAAGATTGGCCAAATTGGATAGAACCAACTGTCTAAAATAATTAATTTTCCACTATAATGTTTAATTGCTGCTATAGTTTGTCTCTGTGGGGAAAATGAATGAATATGAATGTGCCTACTATACAAATTCCTGCCTTGCGTGTCAGTGTCTTTAATGATTAGCTGTTTGTAAGGATCTCATCAGATGAACCCTTTACCTCTTAGTTAAAGCCGGTTGTTAAAGATAAAACATGACCCAGTGTGGGCTGCTAAACTGTGTATGTGAGAGAAGTTCTACTATGTATGTTATTGCAAACACCAGGGGCGATTTAAGAGGAGGGGCCCATACGCAGATTCCGAGTGGGCCCCCTCCTCTCCACGCTTCAATAGGCTCTTGCGTTACTGCACAGATCTCCAGAAACATGGCACCCGCCATGTTCCCGTAACTGGTTTTACAGCTGTGCATGCATGGCAGCCAATATGGCTGCATTTTTTGCAGCGTCTGAGACGGGACTCCGTCTCCGGAAAGATAAGTAAAAAAGACATGGGTGTAGTACAGTATGTGTGCGGTCTTGGCCCCCTGGACTATTTGTTTCTGTGTATTAAATGCCCTAGAGGCAGATGAAAGATTGTAACTCCGATTCAGATAAATGCAACATTAACCAAACTTATCATTATGTAAAAAAATTACAACAACCGAAAAGAATAAAAGAATGTGTGAAAAAATGGTCAGTTTTATTTCTGAACATTTTGGTGGCAAAAGAAAGAATTGGCAGCTATTCAATGACGTCTTATGCAGTAATTTCTTTAGCAACTTGCAACATCGACTGCCCTGTCCACATCGGCAATTAAGGTATCTGGATAAAAGATCTACAGTGAAGATGAATAGGGTCAAAAGGGTCACCAGGGTTTTAGGGTTGACATAATTGGTTGACTGGGACTTCGTTTGAATGGTTAAAGAAGGTCATTTCAGTTTGTGAATGTAGAAAGAATTGGGGTTGATACACTGCGCTCACTCTTATGCTAGTGTTCTTTTTCAGGCACTACCAGGCTCTCAAGGGTTTCCCGGTACCTTGTTTCTGGAAGTATTGTTTTGCTAGGGCTTTGGCGCAGCCTATCTATTGTGATACCTGTGTTGATTGTTTCTGTGCGAGTGTAGGAATAAGAAGGAGATTTTGTTTGTGTAGAAAAATGTAGATTTTTATTGATTAAGGAAAATTGGGCTGGAGGTGAGAGATTAAGTTATATATTTTACTTGGTGCTTTGGTGAAGAATTGCACCTAAATGGGGTCCCCTGACTGGGAAAATTCCACTGCAGTGTCACAATTGGAGATTCTCAACAGGGATTCAGGTGATGCTCATAGGGCATCTTTAAACCTCCGTAGGTCTGTTGTTACATGATCTATGGTCTCCATTGTGATGTGCCGTGGAATTATATATTGGGTGTGGTATTGCTGCTTGGCAAAGGTAGAAAGGAGCCAGTGATGGCTTACGGCAGTTCTTCTGAACTCGTTACAATCTCATAGGTGTCTTGCACAGATGTCCTTTCCTTTTGCTTCCCTTCCTTTTGGTTCGATGTTGACTTGCATAGTCTCCGTGTCACTCGCAAAGGGAGGGGGTGGGAGGAGGCAGCCAGGGGGTGTTTGCATGTGAACACCCTGCATTTCCTGGGCACACCCATATAAACTCCGGCAGGTACATGCCTTCCAGGGGATTACAGCTGCCTGCCCAGTTCTCGGAGCAGGATGCCTCAGATCTAAGTCAGCAGAGACTGATTTGGATTTACAAAAACTGTAGAAATTAATTGATGATTGGCAAATGAATGTTTATGCAAAACATCCATTCAGAGTCTGGAGGGTACATTTGCCGTACAGTGGGGGGAGGGTATTCGTACGGCCGGCGGGTGGCGTTACAAGGAAGTATCGCTGCTTAGCGAGTCAACCTGAATGACATCCAAAATGTGGATACGATTACAAAAAAGTTGATGTCATTTTTCATGGATTAAGGGTTTAGTTGCATTATAGCATGTTAGAGTTAGGCACTAGGGTGAGGGTTCGGTCCAGGCTAAAAGAAAAAAATATATTATGTGTCAACCTTTGACGTGGACCATTTCAATGTAATCCTTTTAACCCTAAAAACTAAAATCACTGTTCACCTTTTGATGCTATTGACCTTTTCACCCCTTCGACCTATTGCCTGTTGATTGTCTGGTGTCGACTTACTGATTGTCAACCTTTTAATTTTCGCTCTATTAATCCACACCATACTTGCCTACTTAATGCCTGCTCTGGCGCATCTGTCTGTGGTCACGGCACTCCCGGCTCCTGCTGCCAATAAAAAATGTGACACTCAGAAAATGGCTGCCCCCATACTGCAGATAGTTTTGAAGATGCTAAAGGAGGCGGGGCTTATGTCCTGGTGCTTCATGCAGTCAACTGCACCGCCAGAGAGGATGGGCCCCAATCGGAGCTTGTACACAGACCCCCTCCACTGTTGAAGCGCATCTGGCAATATCTCGTCGATTTAGCAAATCGGAAATTTGCTAACGGCTATACTGACTGGAAATCCGACTTTAGACAGCATTGGACCATCCAACCAAACATTGTATACTATTCAGACAGCAATAGAAATCCTGTATTTACTAAGTATTAAGTTGTAAAAAAGATAGACCCTGCAGAAAAATGTCTTCACAATTGAAGTAAATAGACCTGCCTGTGAGTGTTTGTCCGCAGCATTGCACAGGTCAGTGTCATCTGTTCAGGATTTCTAGTGTAAACAGCAAAGAAATGGTAAATCTATTTAAGAAAAAACGCTTGAGGTCCAAGTCCCCCCTTCCCCTACAAAACTATAACCAGCACTGTCCTATTGGAAAATAGGGGATGCGTTCATTTGGTCTACAGCATTATGGTCGACTGTGTTGACATTCAGATAAAAAAACAGTGAAAAACCCCATGTCGACCTTTTCATTGTCGACCTAGACAAGGTCGAACTAATGACCTGTCGAACTAACGACCTTTCGACCTAGAACCATGTCGACCTTTTCCCATGTTGACATACACCCATGTTGACCTTGTCCCATGTCGACCTAATGGTGTCGACCTAATAGCTGTTGACTATCATGCTGTAGACCAGGGGTGGGGAACCTTTTTTGTGGCCATTTGTATGGGAAAAAATCCTTTGGGGGCCATATGTAAAAATTTCTCTTACAAATTCCCCTGCTGCAGCCATGCTATACTCCGGCAGCTGCTGCTGAATAGTACTGACTCCAGCTGCTGTCGCGAGAACTACCGACCTCTCGTGAGAATTCCCCTGTACTTGACTCCCAGGGCCTGTGGATCCCCGCCCCTGCTGTAGACCAATTGATCCCAACACAGAAAATAGTGGGGGAAACAAACATGGGAATCTAATGATTCATTATCTGCTGGCCGTGCTGCACTATTGCACAAGGAGTGACGGATCACTCACATATTTTTTTCAAGTATTATGCCCACCTATCTATTTATTATTATTATCCTTTATTTATATGGTGCCACAAGGGTTCCGCAGTGCCCAGTTACAGAGTACACATAATCAAACTGGAAAACAGTAACTAAAGGCCCCCATACACTAGGGCGACTTGTCATTAGGACAAGTCGCCCCCGACTTCCCCCTGAGCTTCCCCGGCTGCTCCTCGGGGGAGCTTGATTAGATTGGCACTTTGTGTGCCATTTTTTACATGTGATAAATCGTCTCGATTTATCACATGTAAAAAACCCGGGGAGGGGGGGGGGGGCTACAGAGCAGGGCTGCTGGTGGGAGCAGGGGGGGGCTGGGGACGCTGCGGGGGACACAGGCGGCATAGAGCCGGGCAGAGGGAGCCGGGAGCTGTCAGTGCTAGAAAAAAAAGCCTATACAATGAATGGGCAGCCTGTGATTGGCTGAGCGCTCTCTCAGCCAATTGCTGACTGGCTGAGAGAGCGTTTAGAAAATCACAGGCCGCCCATTCATTGTATGGGCTTTTTTTTAATTCAGTACTGACAGCTCCCGGCTCCCCCTGCCCGGCTCTATGCTGCCTGTGTCCCCTGCAGCGTCCCCAGCCCCCCTGCTCCCTCCACTGCCGCGCCGCCCCACTAGGTCCCAAGTCGGGTGGTCGGAAGTGCAGCAGGTCCGACCACCCGACGCAAATCCGATGCGCACGGGACCGCGTATCGGATCTGAGGGGACATCAAAACTAGGCGATTTTGGTCCGATTTCGGGCAGATCCGACTGATCTGGCCGAAATCTGACCAAAATCGGCTAGTGTATGGGGGCCTTTACAGTTGAAGACAATACAGGACAAATACAGGGTAAATGATTATAGGTATATCAGCCGATTGCTGCAACAGAAGTATCAAGGTGGCAGCAAACAGCGTGCTTTGGGGCAGTCGAAGACTGCTGAAGTAAGAAAGTATAAGCACATGAGGTAAGAGGTCCCTACTCGTGAGAGCTTACATTTTAAAGAGGAGGGGCAGACAGACCGGGGTGACACCGGAGGGGTAGACAGGGCTAGGGACAGAAGGTTAGGAAGGCAGTTTGCTGGGTTTGGTGAAGAAGTGGGTCTTAAGAGCCCATTTGAAGTTCTGTATAGAAGTGGAGAGTCTGAGGGGGAGAGGTAGAGAGTTCCAGAGTAAGGGAGCAGCACGTGAAAAATCTTGGAGGTAGGAGTGGAAGTAGGTAATACGTCGGCAGGAGAGCCTATCTATCTATTTATTTACCATTTATCTACCTACCCACTTATTTATTTTTCTATCTAATGATTCACTATCTATCAACCTACCCACCTATCAAGGACTTTCATCGGGCTGCTCCCACCCTATGGAATGCTCTTCCACGCACAATAAGACTCTCCACTAGCCTCCAAACTTTCAAGCGTTCCCTGAAAACTCACCTCTTCAGGCAAGCCTATCATATTTAAGTTCCATATGCATAACCCTCTGAGGCACTTATGTATTATATAGCTTCCCTTCTGGACATACAAGCTATGCTATTACTGGTGCCTGTCCTTGTGTTTCCCTCCTATATCCCTATAGATTGTAAGCTTGCAGCAGGGCCCTCCTACCTCTATGTCTGTCTGTTACCCAGTTTGTTTTATATCTGTTTACAATTGTAAAGCGCAACGGAATCTGCTGCGCTATATAAGAAACTGTAAATAAATAAATAAAATCCCATAATTTTCTAATAGCCAAGGAGGGTAATGCTATAACAGTAGTTTAATGTGATGGTTCCCTGGCTCCTACCATTGCATTAAAAAGCCCCAAATTATTCAGACCAAGCCAGGAATTCCTCCCTTGCTGAAGAACCCCCTGGCCTGGACAGAAAGCCTGTTTTTTCCTGACACCCCTGGGGAGGTTAATGGTATAATGGGTGTGGGGTTAATGATGTAAAAAATAGAATATAAAATTGTTCTTTATTATGGGACTAAAGGTCCCAGCAATTCTGCAATGTAGGGTGGCAATTGTGAAAAAACAATTGGCCTACAGCACATGCAGTTCTCCTGTAAATATTAAAATGCTGTCAGAACACAGACACCAAATGGAGATATCCTTCATTTCACATAGGATGTTGCTATGGGCAACTAATCAGAATCTACTTTTTTTTTATTTAGCACCTACTTGAAGATAATAGATAGCTGTTGCCCATGTGAGATAGAACTCCCATCTTAGTAAATTTCCCACAATATTATTCCTTCATTATTTATTAACCAATCCTAAAAGAAGTCCCGTTACCTAGAAATATCAGCTGAAAGATTGTAAACCATGAATAATGATATCACATAACTTATACAGCTTACTGTCTATAACACTTCTATTCAAGGTCACTTTTTATCAATCAAGATTGTTTACAATAACTTGTAATGTTCTTATAGAGATGCCATGTATCCTATTTAGAAGAGATGAGTCCTGTTTCTGTATACATATAGTATAATAATAAGTATTTGGTTATGAAAAATCTATCCTAAGAAAAAGCCGTATGATCAGCAAATTAAGTTATATATAGATCATCCTTTTCAGAGAAATTGATGAGGGTGTATTGAAATTAATGAGCTGTTATGTAGGTGCAAGTTGGAAGAAGAGATTTCTATTCTTTATCATCGACACAACACTGACACAGCGCTACTGTGCAGCTTTGGGAACCTATGCCGCCAGTAGGCCATCCCTGTACAGATAAGTTATCCAGGAGTGCCCTACAATCTACAATGGAGGGGGGGGGGGCAGTTGGAAGACCACCTGCCATTCAGCTGTTCTTCTCATGGAGACAGAGGGGCTGGGGGCATGCTGGCAGCTCACAGCGCGTTGGGAATGGTCCCACAGTGATGGCAAATAGAGGGCTGGCAAGCAATCATGGCATTCCCATTCCCATTGATGATTGGATTTTTTTCATGATTGTTTGTTTTTTCTTATGGTGAACATGTTGATTGCACTTGTGCCAGATAAGGTATATATACATACAGACTGAGATCGCTGATACACATGGATGGACCAAACTTTCAGTGAAGTTGGCATTTCTTAGTGGTAGCTGGCTGGCAACCATTCGATTGCACACAACTATTCTGCCTTGTGGGAGTGTCATGGTAGTGTACGCCAGTATTCATGCTTAATTAAAGTATGCGGACTGAAATTATTCCCCCATTAGATTTCATTAAGAATCATGTTTGACTTCTGAACAAACATGCTAGCCAATTGAGATTTTTATGCTCAAACTGGAGATTTAGTAAAGTATGTGTTTGTTTATTGAGGTGTACTTTTATTATAGCCTCATTGATCCAATTCAAAATCAAAAGTAACTCTGGCACCCTGTTATAAGTAGGGGATGAAATGCTGACATCAGACAAGTTACAGATAAGCTGCTTATTTTACACCCACAGGTAATGACTTTATCAAGTCATAAAAAAGATACCTGATATTTCCAGGAACACAAACATGTTTGACATGACAAACAGTTTTCAGAAATAACTTTTCTTAGACCCATGTCTTGGGGACAATCTCCTTAACATTTTAGTAACATGTCTATACCGTACATAATAAAGCTGGGTACACATTTAGTGATTCCCACATCCGCCTAGCGAGCAGGTTAACGCATCCCAGGCAAATGCTTGCCCCCTGCCAGCCGAGCCCATGTGCAGGGCTGCAAACGGATATGTACAGGTACACATCCGTTCGCTAGCGCCCACGCTGAGGAGAAATAATTTGATGGTTACTTACCATCAAATAATTTACCCTCCTCTTCTCAGCACTCGCAGCTGCCGCGTGTCCCAGGAGTCACTCGGCGGCTGCTTGTAGTGACTCGAAATTGGGGTTGCACCGAGCAGGGAGAAGAACTCCTGCCTTCGCTGGTGCTCACCCAGAATTTCTATGTGCGCACCCACTATTTTTGTGGGAACAGTCAGGCTGCGAGCGCCTCGGCAAAGGAAAAGGCACAGACCCTACACATGCGCATAAGAGACTATGCGCATGTGCAGTGGCCCAGCATCGACCAGAGTGCAAATTTGGACCTGCTGTGAGCAGGTCTGAATGGGCCCTAATACAATATCGTCTATATACCTATCGGAATATCGCCCAGTGTGAACCCATTTTAAGAATATACTGTACTTGGATTTAAGAGAAGGGGACCTAAAAACAATGATTTCCATCACATGCAGTAAATGGAGCCCTGCTGCAGTTAAAGCAGTATTTCAGCACCAATAGACAGATCCATTGCTTTACCTACCTTCAGTTTTTATAGGCATATATATAGTTATCTTTCTAGATTATTTAAAGCTTAAAATATAATCTGTCCTCTTTTCATGTACAAAATAAATAATTTATTTCGTAATTTTCATAATATGATTTTTTCTTATTTCACTGATTGTACTTTATATAAAATAGCCTAACATGGTGCCACTAGACAGCTTGTATGTACTATTGCATTAAGTTTACCATGGCTGTACAGTGTGCACAGGGGTTGTTTAACAGGAGAGAGAACCCTAGTTCAGCCCCCATACCCCTTTTCCACTAGCAAAAATAACCCGGGTCAATGAGAGGGGTTTTTGCTAGTGGAAATGCAAAATTCCCGGCTCCAACACAGGTAGTTACCTAGGTTAGACCCAAGATACTCCCGGGTCCAGGCGCAGTGGAAACCTGGGTTGATGCGACCCGGGTCCCGTTCACTGCAGTACAAGAGGCCGCCGCTGGGAGATGCTGTCATCTCCCAGCACTGCCCCAGCCGGCCTTCCCGATTACATCACTCACCCGGCTTTGTACCGGGTCGGGGTGATAGTGGGAAAGGGTTTGCAAGCCAGGTCACACCTGGGCACAAAAATCCCACGTGCGACCTGGTTTGCAAGTGGAAAAGGGTATAATTCTACCATCAGGTGTATTTGCACAGTAGACTGGTAAACTTTAGTGTTGCACAATGAGTGTTGCATGATTTAGACCCGATTGCACAGCTGAGAATTCACACAGTGGGCGTTTATAGATACACTGCGCATGCGTACAGCCCATAGCACACATGCGGAGGCCATCCTGGGGTGGAGTTATGCAACTTTTCCTATACACATGCCTGTTCGTAAGGTGGCTGACAGGAAGTAGGCGCATGGGGGTGGAAAACGGTCATTTAGTGAGACTGCTTAAAGAAATGCAGAATTGTCAAAGAAAATGCTGGGAGTGTCCAGAAAAATCCAGAGAAAATAGTAGCGCTAGAGTGTCCAGGAAAATGCTAGGAGTGCCCGAACATTTTAAAGGATGGTGTTTGACGTCAGCTCCAGCCTGTAAATGCCTTTATCCATCGCACCGACAAGTAAGCCCAGGGCAACGCGGCATCTGTGTAAAAATAATTTGATGGTGAGCCTGTTAAGATGGGTTTTGGACATATTTGCACAGATGTGAATGGATGTGTAGTTGTACGCATACATTCGCACACATTCGCACAGTGTGCACATTGATTCGCATGGCGGGATTTCACTCTTGTGGGGTGGCAATGTCTCCTCACCAATGTGGCATAAAGTGATCTGGGGGCACTACAGTGTGGCATAATATAAAATGGGGGCATTGTATTGCATAATGTGATATAGTGAACTACAGTGTGTCAGATTACAAACTTTGGCAATGTGTGGCACACAGCATTGTGTGAAATGGGGGCTCTATAGTGTGGCATAAAGTGTACTGGGGTTCTACAGTATGATATAATGTGAACTGAGGGTATTACAGTGCGGCATAATATGAATACTGGCCAATACAATGTGGTATAATGAGAACTGGGGTCATTACAATGACACATAATATGAACTGGATACAAAATAGTGTGGAACAATGTGAAATGGGTTAACAGGGTTAACAGTGGCATCATATAAATGTGGGACATTATAGTGTGACATAATGTGAACCACTGGCAGTGGCACAGAGAGGGGGGATCGAGACGATTTATCACATGTAAAAAATGGCACATCAAGTGCCAATCTAATCAAGCTACCCCGGGGAGCAGCCGGGGAAGCTCAGGGGGAAGTCGGGGGCGACTTGTCCTAAGGACAAGTCGCCCTAGTGTATGGGGGCCTTAACACATTGGAGCCCTCTGTATGACTGATAAATGGCATGCCTAGACATGGATATTTTCAGCACAAATATTGGTGGTGCTTGAGCATCCATACCACTCCCACATTTGTTTGGAAGGAGCCACAGGGTAAGACCGATTTGTGTGGGGTCACATTAGGTGTATGTTCCCATACCTGGGGTCCACAAAAGAATGAATGGGCAGAAACAATGGACTATATCTAAAGGTCGATTTTCATTGATTTTTATAGATTTTAAATCACTAAATCAATGTGTTTCTAGGGATAAAACACACACTTACTAAAATTAATTTGTAAAAAAATTATCTTTAGTAAATGTTTTTTAACACAATATTTTGAAACCCTGAAACAACTACAATGAAGATCGATTTCTATCAGTGAAAATTGATGCAAATCAGCAAATCAACCATTAGTACATACCCCCTGAGTCCATACAAAACCAGGTGAAATTAATTCAAAATCAGACTAAAAGAAGTTACGCAGGCCAGATATACCGCTACGCAACCTTGGCACCCCACCCTTTCCTGGGTCCCCTGAAATCTGTCCATGATACAGAGGGCCGGTACTGCATCCCAAGGCCAAGAGGTCATGACAGCTGCTGCCCAGTGCCACTTGTATGTTCGGCGTGTGCCGGACTTAAGTCACATCAGCCACCAGTCACTTGGACAGCAGATGGGGGTGCAGCTGGCCAGGGCATTGTACCCAGTAGAGTGTTCTGGACACTCTGCTGGGTGTTTACTTATTGAATTTATGAGTTCCATACTGCCCTACTGCTCTCTGCACCATCTATTGGTGGGAAGGCTGGTGGAAAGGTAGCAACAGCCAGGTAAGAATGGGGTACAAGGAAGTAGCTGCCGGAGCAGCATAATTTTATGGGCGGGGTGTCCAGAGCATCAACAATAGTGGGGTTGATGGGCGGTGGGAGAAGAGTGCCAACTGGCCATCTGTCTAGTTAATTTGCATCTGCTCGTAGGGTCGAAATGCGTTGGTAAACTTGTAGTACCCCCAATCAAGATCAGGAGGACCCAGGGATCAATTCTATTCCAGCCAAATTGTATGCTCCAGTTCCTTCACCCAGGCGTTGGACTGGTGATTATAACAAACTCCTAGAACTGCTTAACAACCAGTTCTGTACCTTTTGCCGGTAATTGTTCTTTTTGCTCCCACCCCCTGGATAATCTTGATTTCTTTATCATTATTTGTGTATATTTTATGTAATGTTTTATCTGTACTAAAAAACTGGCTTCACCATTTTAAGTTTTTCTCTCCTCCTGCATATGTACTTCAACTGGGTTGGATTCCCATACATTTGAAGAATTTGTTTAAAGCAGGATGGATTAATAACCATTTGAATGGAATTATATTTTCATCATTATTCTCACTATATATTTTATTAATTGACTGATAATTAGTCATCTGTTAATAAACCTGCATATAATTAATAATTGTGCAAACTAATTGAAACCAAATGAATGCTAGTCTAGTAGAGACTATCATTGATTTGTAACTGCATATATGATGAAATAATATTTTTTGAGTATAAGCAACTATGCACTAAATCTAAATTATTTGGGCCAAACACCTTTTCGTAACATATTAGTAAGGCACTTAAAAGAATGCTCATTTGCATATTCAAATTAAACTGCCTTGTATTTTAATATTAGCTTCCCTTTGATATTTTGGACTTTCTACTGGCACAATATAAAGGCTACTGCATTTAATGTTACAACTAGGCCCCTAGGTGGCACTGTTCCATTTCTGCCTATTTAGCACATTTAAAATACATCTAGCTACAGTATGTGCTTCCTGTCTCATGGTCACCATTAGGGTGGGGTACGACACGTGCCTCATCAGACTAAAGGCTCTGCTATAGGGCCAGATGCATTAAGCTTCAAAAGTGATAAAGTGGAGAGTGAATAACAACCAACCAATCAGCTTCTGTCTGACATTTTTCAAAAACAGTCTGTGACATGGCAGGTATGAGCTGATTGGCTGGCTGTTTATCACTCTCCATTTGATCACTTTTGAAGCTTAGTGAATCTGGCCCATAGATTGGCTTTCTGACACACGTTGGTCATGATAACAGATGTACTGGTCACAGGGAATGCAATAGCTGCAAAGCAGTAGTGAGGAGGGGCCAAAAGGTACTACACTGGCTACAACTATGGGGGGTCAATCACTTATTGCCTGCCATCTAAGATCATGCACTGATGAATTGGGAAATTGTGCTGGCCCCACAGTTGGGCTTTGGGAGAATTAATAGCACCCTATGCAAACACAATCATTCCTTATTTCACCACTAGGGTACCCACAATGGACTTTACCATGGTAAGAAGCTTCACAGGTAAGAAACTGCTGACTCTTGCACCTCCATGTGTGGCACTGGCCCATAATGTCACAGCCTAGCCTCATACTACTGAGGATAACATTCTGCTGTACACACAATGTAAAATATAAGGGAATGTACAGTAGTCAGTATGTCTATAATATAAACAAAATATATGAAAGGACCAATAATTGCACTCCCTATCCCTCATATGGGTACCAGATTAGGAAGGAAACAGGGATAGAAGAGAAACACAAAATAAATGTATGATACAAACAAATGGATGCAAAAACTGTGTTAATCCTCATATATGATGTATAGCATCACCATAGGGTGGTCAGGCAGTACTCCCCTCTGGTGTCACAACTAATTCAAAATAAAAAGGGGTAACTTACACTGTTTTAATTCTTCAACATGAAAAAAGAAAGTAGAGCACAGCATAGTGTAATACTGTGTAAAAAGTACTATTCCTAATTGTGGAGAATTGCACCTTTCACAGAGTTAAAAGAACCTTATGTACTGTATATCTTTCCTGAAACTTTTATCTGAAGAGCAAACAGTGTCCCAAATTAATTTACTGTACAGATGAGAAGATTCATCCAGGTAGAAAGCAGATTTTTTTCATGCAGATATTAAAATTGCACAAGCAGATATGCATACGTATGTCATTAAAGTGATCCTAGTGATTCTGGATAGTCCCAAAGTGTGCAGTATGGGCTGTCCTTACAGGTCCTTAATTGATGAGTGTCCAGTAGGGTAGTGTCATCACACAGCACCTTCTCTCCAACGGGCCTGGTGTTTTAACAAATTTCTGCTCAATGACCCTCATCTAAAAGATGAAGGTGGCTTCAGGGTGGCGCATAAGTGCATTTCTCTGAGTAAACGTATACAGCTAACATAAATGTAAATATAAGTATTACTTATGGGGCAACAATCCAGAATCTAGCTAGTGAGTACAGTCATACTTCCACTCTATCCGGGACTCTGGGAAAAGATGTGTCCAAACATTCCTGCAAATTGCTGCAGCTTTTTAATCCTATTATATAAATATTTACAATGTAAGGGAGACCCACCCCTCTTTTGACCAACCTTCCTTTAAACAAGCATTCAGAGATTGCCATAGATCTATTTACCATTGAGGGGTGAATAGGGAAAAGCCAAGGCCTGTTGGCTTTCCTAATAGTTACTACTATAAAGCGTTGTGACGAAGGCATGTAACGCAGTTTCTGATAATGTGACTTTTTCCCCTCAGAGTCTTGAGGCACATATTTCTATAATCCCTACAGATGTGCAGGGTCCTGTTCAGTGACCAAGTTACAGGCCAATTTTATTGAACACGAATTTAAAGCTAGCAATCATATAAGACCTCTTCTTACTAGCATGATTCATGGGAACCAGGTTTGATTTGTCACTTGTAGGTTAAAGATAATACTTTCAAATGATTGACCGCATCCACTTTGTCCGACCTGGCGGGTACCATTGTTTTCCTGGTCCCTGATGCGGTAAAAAGGCATTTGATAGAATACAGAGGTGTCCCGCTACAGCTTTGCAACATACAATAAAGAAGCATTCTGTAATGGGACTACAATGCCTTACCCTTACGCGCGCTCCCTGCTATTCCGCAACTAATGTGCTGTGATGCATACGCATCACATCCAATATGTTAAAGTTCACATCTGTAGATTGATGTTTCATAGAGGGTCTTTTCCAGAACTTTCTGTGAGAGATGTGCAAAAAATCCACTAAAAATGCCATTCTCACTCACAGTGAATATTTTATTTGGGGCGCAATATTTAACTAAACTTCAATTAATTGACTTCAGATCATTTGCCTGCAATAACTAAAGTTATGCATATTCCTCGGCTACGGCCCTGGCATTTTAAGCGGATATTTTGCACATCTCTTCTGCTGGTTAAAAATATTTGTGAACCCGCGTATTCTTATCTAATATCCTGCAGTTAGAAGTTATGTATAATTTTTGTTTGCACACTTAAGGGTGTATATTTCATTTGTTTATGAGAGCTATTTCTGAGGGTAGCACTGTGATTGGTGCACATCTTTCTTCTACTTGTTGACATGAAGTACCTGTTGACATTATGTTGACAAAACCTACTGTAGATATAAATAAAAAAGGGGGTTTGGGGAGTGAATCTGGGTTGAGGGGAAATGCATTTCTTGAATGATCCATGAGCTGTCTTTAGTCTGCAGCAACATAAGCAATAATCACCCGCTTTTCTGGTATATAGGGAAATAAAGATAATATACATTTCTAATGCAGGAATATTTACACGCATCCAAACAAAAGTAAAATTGCACACATGCAGACTGCATACATACACCACTCTATCTATCTATCTATCTATCTATCTATCTATCTATCTATCTATCGTTCTGTGTGTGCCTTTGTGCAAACATCTACATGTACATGTAGTATAAGGATGAAAGGATAATGGATCACTTATCAAGATTACAGCTGCTCCTCATTAGGAATATTGCGCTTTCCCCACAGATAACAGTTCAGCTCGGATAATTTTGTTGATTAGTTAAAAAGCTAAGAAAATCTACCCTTTACCTTCAGCAGCCATTGATCAGTTCTGGGTCTGGGCATTATTATAGCACTGAGATTCTCCTGAGTGTCATAGGAAGAATTACTATGTAATATGCAGGTACTGAGGTAAAACAGCAATACAGAACTGACTACAGTATTTCTCCTATTTTCTATGCAGCTGTTATACATGTTGTTTAGCCATATTGTGCACCCTAATTTCCTCTTTTTTGAAAAGTCTTTCAAAATCTTTAAGTAAGTAAGTAAGTAAAATGCCAAAAAAGAACACTTATGTATCTTTTGTTATGATCAACACTTTGGATGTATGAACTTAGGGATCAGTGTACTAAGCCTTGGAGAGAGATGACGTGGACAGATATAGGGGGTTATTCTGGTTCATTCACTCGAATGATGTGGAACGTGCACGCAGATCTAACCTTAGATTTGTGTTCACATTCGGAGGGAAGTGGGCAGGCAGCTGAAATCCGGTGATGTCAACTGCTCGTGCCCCCCCCCCCTGCACCTGCATCATCTGCTCATTAGCATGAGAGTGCCCATCGTTCTCATGGGAATGCCCATAAAACACTGGACGTTCCCATAAGCTAATGGACCGCATATGCTAATGGACCGCTAATGGCCCTGTTTGAGTAGACTATAAATGGCACAGAGCCATTCATTCATACCCATTGGAAAGAGCTCTATTGACATTTGTACCCCTTTTCCACTAGCAAAAATAACCTGGGATTTTTTGCAGGGACACGCATCGACCCGGGTTGTTTGCTAGTGTAAAAGCAAACTGGTAAAAATCCTGGGTTGAGTGTCCCGGCAATCCATCCCAGGTAATCACCTGGGTTTAACCTGGGATGCTCCCGGGTCCAGAGGCAGTGGGAATGGGTAATTCGGGTGCCTTTACTGCAATGCAAAAGCCACTGCTGGGCGATGCTCTCATCTCTCAGTGCAACCTCAGGCCCGCCTCCCGATGACATCACCCGCCTAGCATTATGCCGGTTTGGACACTAGTGGGAAAGGGTTTACAAGCTGGGTACAAGATCCCGGGTGTGACTCTGCTTGTCTAGTGGAAAAGGGGTATTAGTTGTTACAATCATACACTATTGTGGTATTCTCTGCTTTTTTGGGGGTACTTATCTGATATGTGCCCCCCTTTAATCAAATAATAATAGCTTGCGTCTCATTTAAATTTCCTTTTGTCTGATGTCAGAAACATGGCTTGAAGGTGCCACTGTTTGGTCTGTGGCAGAGGTTGACAGGTAGATATAATACAGTGACCTACTGAAATTGAGAAAATATATTTGGCAAAACCTATAGTTCCACTATATACTGACATTTTAATGAGGCTCATGATGCCAGTCCTGTTTATTTAGACTTTTATTATATATATATCCTTATGTGCAAGGGGTTTGTGTGGCTGATGATCCCAGTGAAGGCAGAGCGTATCAAGTAATACAGTGCCCCATGCTTTGTACTTTATAACCTCACAGTGAAAACTAACTGTCATTTATCAACACACAAAGTCACAGAATAAAACATACCTTTCATCATTTAAGAAGGGTCAAGTAGGGCTCCAGGAGGTCCACCGTGATCTGACGCTCTGCATGTCCCTGACTGTACAGCTCCTGCACCTCCTGCATGCAGCCACCCTCACACCTCTTCAGATTGTGCACATGTGCAATTCCATAAACAAAACTCACTGCCTTCCGTCCACTCTCCCCCAGTCCAAGGGGTAGTTTGCATGTTCCTATCCGGATCATGTTCTGTGAAGTAAAAATGTAAAAACTGCTCCCACTTCTACAATGGCACTGACTTCATTCATTGAGTTTGGGATCTGTACAGTTGTGGATTTATATAAACACTGCCCCAATTACTATTTCATTGTTTTACAGTAACTAACACTAACCTTGGCTTGTTAGTGAGCTGTGTATTGTGCATGGCTTTATTCTAAGTATCTTGCTTGGCGGTGTATCTATGTACCTTTGTGTGTATTCACTTATCTGAGTTATCTTTGTGTACCAGGGTATATCAGATTGTGTATCATTGTGCAAGTTTACTTATATCTGTGAGAGTCAGTACAATCTGTGCACTTTGTGTTTCATTGTGTACTATTTATGCATCCTTTATTAATCATATTTACTTAGTTTAAGTATGTCCTTAATTAGCTGTATCTTTTCCTTATGATTGTTTCTTTTTTTCTTCATAAAAACAAATGGAGGCAGGCCAAACATTTTGTGGGTTGTAAAATTATTTATGCTGCTCTAAATGGAAAAGCTGCTGTATCATAAATATTCCCTCAGCCTTCCGATTTACTGTTTGCACAAAGTGTGTCAGTCATGTCACAAGTCCCAGTCAGTTGAAAGGATACATTTTCATGCGTATTGGATCAGACCACAAAATGGCTGCCTATGCTGAGTCACAAGAAATACTGTAGCAAATAGGTGTGCCATCTTATTAAAAAAAAAAAAATTTACAAATAGAGGGCCAGATGCACTAAGCTTCAAAAGTGATAAAATGGAGAGTGATAAACAGTCAGGCAATCAGCTCCTACCTGCCATGTCACAGACTGTGTTTGAAAAATGTCAGACAGGAGCTGATTGGTTGGTTGTTTATTACTCTCCATTTTATCACTTTTAAAGGAGAGAGAGAAAGAGAGAGAGAGAGATTGCCCATAGCAACCAGTTTCTTCTTATAATTTACTTAGCACCTTCTAACAGATAATAGCTAGAATCTGATTGGCTTCTATGGGCAACTTCTCTACTACTCAAAAAAAACCCATAACTTTAGTAAATATAGGGGCATGCAACAGGTAGTTTTTTTGTTGAGGGAAATTAATTCATATTAAACTGAAAATATGTATAAAAATCTGAGTATTGATTGTTGTAGAACAAACAATTATATATATATTTTATGGGATCTGGCAATCATTGGGTTAAACAGCAACTTTTGTTGTGCACCGCAAATCGCTTTCGTTTTACTGTGACACTAAAATACAATGTCTTGTGTAAATGCACCAGAAGCCGTGCAAGTCAATTAAATGCTAAGCAAGTGCTGCATCTAAAAAGGAGGGGGGAGCAGTGGGTTACACAGCGTAAATCCAGAGGTGGGTTGTTTAAAAATTAACTCCAGAACTCCACCCTAAGAGAACTATAGGGTTTTTTGCTCTTGTGCTCATCCCTTCACAGTTACCTCCACTGCAAACTAAGGCCATTGGTGAGGTGACAGGCAGGAGTCAATGTAGCAGAGGTTGAGGGGCCAATAACCTCAGAGTGGGCATCTGCTGAAAGACAGCCGCTGTTTACTGATGATAATGAGACTTTCTAAAGCCCTGATAGATATGGATATGGCTGACTACACTGAAGCTTTGGATCCAGCTTACACAACCCTGGAATTTGAAAACATGCAAGTGCTAGCTATAGGGAATGGTAAGAGTTTTTATTTAACTGCACATTCATTTTTTCTAAAAGTAAATACGGATACTTGGTACTTGATAAGTATTTCTTACTAATGATTGCCTTGAATAATAATGGCATTGTACCCATGTTTGGAGTATTGATATGGAAACTCAAGAGTTCTAGCATTAATGGACCTCTATTACTATTTTATATAAAGTATATTGATCCTCCAATGCTGCTAAATCACTATGACATATATGATTGGAGTTGAAAATATGAGCTCTGTAGCTTCTAACATTACTGAGCCTATATTACATGCACTGCTTCCACCTTAAAGGTATGTACACATGGGGGCGTTTTTGCTAATATCGCAGGCAATATGGTAGCTGAGCGACCATATTGCTCGCGATGGGAGTGTGCACCTGCGATATATCGCCGGGTGCTCGCTCCCGTTTTTACCTCGTTTTTACCTCGTAGTGATCGCTGGTCGCAGGAACATGCTCCTGCAACCAGCTGATTTCCACTGCCGGGCTCCCCTGGCAGTTTCTTTCTCATCAGCGACCATCTCTGGTCGCTGATGCAAACGGGATACTAAGCGGTATATCGCTGAGCGATATATCGCTGCCGTGTGTACACAGCTTTAGGGTTGCAGCAGATTTCTGTTTGCATACCATACATATTTCGTACACCAATCTGTGTATATATCTATAGAGACCAGGGTGAGATAATATGTCCCTGCTAGCATTTCCACTCTGTTGTAATGGCATATTGCATCGCTCGTGGTTATAACGATTGAGTGAATGAGAACACATCAGCCTGTACTATTAATGAGTCTATGGGGTCAATCCAATTAGCCGTGATGATCATTGCAGCAGTGGCCACGCATTACAGCGTACGAGATTCATACAAAAGTGCTCGCTACCAGTGAAGGCTGCCAGATCAGGTGTCCTTGCTAGCATTAAAACAGCACATCGCACCTTTCTCAGTTAAAAGGGTTGACCCCTATATTACATACAGTATTTTGGAGAAGTAAATATGGACACTTCATCCTGTAATGTCACTGTGCTCGCTCCACCTGTTCATACTATTACTGTAGACCTGTCTGTCATTGATTTATTATTTTGATGTTAAATATGAACTTGAATTAATTTAAATTAATTATATCCTGTCTTTCAGTGTCCAGCTAAGTGTTCTCAGTTTTATTATCTAATTTAAGTTACTTCAGCTCATCATAATTTTTTATATTTATTATTATGTCACAGATATAACATTTATTGGGTGGAACGACATAGAGATCAATCACATTTTAAAATTGAATGTAATTTAACTAAAGTTTTTAGTTAAACAGAAGATGAGCTAATGCGGCCCATTCATCCACAGGCTTTTACCCAGTTCTGCTGACTTTGTTGACAAATCCATCGTTGAACCTGCACAAAGCAGCGTATTAAAAATCCTTAACTCACTGATTCCGATCATTATTGGATTTAAATGGGCGATTTGGATTTCAAACATGTTAGATTTTTAAAGATCCCCCGATCCATGCATCGGCAGAATGGGAAATTGCCCCAATAGATGCCTAACATATGGGCCTCATAAGTTAAATGTAAAATAAATAGATAAGTAAATAAGTAATATGTTAATGTATATTTACAAACTTGCACACCAATGTCTAAGGAAAAATGCTTTCAATTTATAGAGCGGCAGAAAATATTTTTTTTCAATTCTTTACATATTTTACATATTTTAAATCTCAATATTATTGCTAGTTGGTTCCTCTGAAATATTTAAATAGGTAATGGGGCTCATCCTGAACAATAAAATCTGCAAATAAAATATTATTCCTAGCACAGTCAAACCTTTTTCTGAAGTATAGTATATACAAAGCCCGTATTCAATGCGGCCGGCAAGGGGGTAAAATGGCAAGGATCGCAGAAAACAAGCGATCCTCGCTGTTTAACCCCCTCGCCGGCTACTCATTCTATTCTATGTTCCGGGGGATTCCTCACTGTCACAGGACGGCGAGGATTCCCCCAAACAGCAGAGAGCCCGCTGCATTTAGCTGTGAGTCTCACTGTTTCAGTGGCCGCATACGCCAATTCCCCCTCATTCCAAAAACGGAGTGAGGGGAAATTGGCGTATGCAGGGGGGTCAGTTGAATACCGACAGGGCGAGCTGTGAGGGCGAGCTGTGACAGCGAGCAGGCAGAACTGCTCGCTGTCACAGCTCGCCCCCGGCTATGCCAAACTGGAACTGTCACGTTATCATTGGCTATTACTTTTTCAGTCTTGGTTGCTGGATTCTACTCCTTGCAGATCTACCCCTGCTGAGGTGCAGACCACCATCGGAGGTCACTGGCTAGAGAATTGTTTTGCTAGATGAAACTCAAGTACAGTCCTGTAGAAGTATTTGTCAGATATAATGAGTCTCGTTACCAGTGTTTTCTTGTTAGATACGTTTCTCCATACTGCCCAAGTGGTGAATCTGTTGTAATAACAAGAGATCTGTAAAAATGGGAGTCTGTATCTTAGGAAAGCTACAGCAGTAGGACACATACACTTGTGCTGAACACATTAAAGTTGCGGGGCCACTGTTCTTTATGGAAGCTAGAGTATTTTCTTCTCTGACAGCAAGCATTTACTCATGATTCAAGGCATACTGTTATATTATAAGATATGAACCTGTATATACAATCCAAGGAAATGATGGCTCTGTAATGGGCCTGATTCAGACCTAATCGCTGAGCTGCTAATTTTCGGAGCCCTACGCTCAGGTACACACCACCCCACCACAGTGAACTCCCGCCCTTTGCAACCCTGCAAATGGCTTAGCACGGCTTGCAAACAGTAGGTGGATCGGGGATTCGTCTGCAAATCCATTCGCAAGCCCCTCACCATCGAATGATTTCGCCAGTGTTTGCAGTCTGTGCGTAGCCCTGGACTTACTCGGCGGCTGCGAATGCAACAGGATGATCGGGGCCGGAGCTGACATCACACACCCTCCTTCCAAATGCCTGGGCATGCCTGCGTTTTCCCTGACACTCCCAGAATACATCTGGTTACCACACCCATAAGCCGGCTTTCTGTCAATTACCATGTGAATGGCCAGCGATTAAAAAAAAGTAGCCGGCTTCACAGAATGGCCACTATGTGCACTACTATCCATACGCATGCACAGTCTATAGATAATCGCCCAGCCTGCGAATTTGTAATCAGGACTGAATCAGCCCCAATGTTATTTACGCCAAATATGAGTTTCTGATATGGCTGGCTTCACTCGCCATGCTTCGGGCCAGGTGTCTCGCAGTGCTCATTACACTTTTCCGTTCCAAATCATAGTCCACATGGATGGTACCGTATGAAAAAGTCCAAAAAAATAAATAGTTCCCAAAAATTCATGTTATCCATTGCCTTGCTGACCTTTTGTATGTGTCAACCTTTTGCCTCTGCTGACCTTGAGCATGTTCACCATTTGTGTGACAACCTATTGACTTTTTATCTAGGCACTGTCTTCCTATTAAGCGTACTCCATTTTTAATAGGTTAGCTCATTGTTGAGCTCACTGTAGAGTTGAAGTCTGCCCCAAAAGCACAGATGGTGTAATGGTTAGCATTACTGCCTCACAGCGCTGAGGTCATGGGATCGATTCCCACCATGGCCCTAACTGTGCAGAGTTTGTATATTCTCCCCATGCTTGCGTGGGTTTACTCTGGGTACTCAGGTGTCTTCCCACAATCCAAAAATATACTGATAGGTTAATTGGCTTCTAACAAAATTAACCCTTGAATGAATGTGTGTACATGCACATGCGGTAGAGAATATAGATGGTAAGCTCGACTGGGGCAGGGACTGATGTGAATGTTCCAATATTTGCTGTAAAGCGCTGCGGAATATATAACTGGCAAATAATAATAGATAATGGGAAATTTTGACTGTGTGAGTCTGAATGGGATGGGGTTGGGAACTAGATAAGAGTACGTCATGACAGTTGATGCCAGGGTACTTACAAGGTTGGCCACTGAAGACTTGTGTTGGGGTGGTCGTCTCACCCAGCAGCTTAGACATGCATCGGGGGCTGCCAAGTGCACCTGGGCACACCCTAATATCATCACCCGGTGATTTTTTTCTCCACGGTGCAGCCATGCACAGTCTTATTTATGTTAATTACTTTACTGCAGTGGGAGCAGACTATGGTGTACTGACATTATTGCCAGATTTGGCAATTAAATAATTAGACCAATGCTGTAATTTATGTTTAATTATATTAAGTGCATTTTAACTTGGTTCCCCTTCTATGTACTCCCCTTTTACATCCACACACAGCTTCATTCTTATTTTCCATTGGTCAAAGTGACACTGTAGCTTATTATCTGTCAGCTTTCTCAACAGCTCAGTTATTTTCTTCTTTATCCCAGTAACTGATAGAAAACAGGTTTCCCTTAAGTACAGGTCTGGCTAGTATGTAGGGCTAGCGCACATTGCTTCACAGACGGATCTGCGTTGTTCTTATAACGGAATGAAACAATTTTGTAACAACATTGGCTCCTTTTTTTTATTCTTTCTACAACATATTTAGTAGTAATGTTGATATACTGCTGCGCCTTCTAGTACCCAGTCTGCCAAAATACCACTCTTGATTTCAAAGAAAACAATTAACTTGGCTTGGATTTGTTTTTATGCGTTTTCTTGGTCATTCTTGGTGATGATGATGATGTTTTCCAGTATATGACCTAGCATTTTGTCTCAGGATTATACTGTAAGATCCATGCTTCATCACAGGTAATAACTTTATCTAAAAACGTTAATCCGCTCGACTTTTTTCCCAAAATGACTGTACCAATTCACTATCGCTATTGGCACTGAGAAGCCTTGGAACTATCTTAGCACAAACGTTGGTCATATTAAAATCTTGATCCATCTTTGTTGATGGTACCATTTCTGCTATCATACGGATGCTTGGTCTGACTCTGGTTTGCAATCTATATGCTCATAGTAGGTCCATGGATAAAACTAGACATGCTCTTTGGGTGGATCATGACCACATTGACCACATTGGCAATGCTCCACGACTACCAACTACAATCTCCCTGAAACTAGTTTTTAAAAGTGGCCAAGTATGGGTTAGCTGTGTCCGTAAGGCATTAGGATAGCCATCTAGATAAATGCTATAGTGTTTAATGGCTGCTATGGGTTTCTTTGTTTTAAATTAATGTTCAGAATTTCTTATTAATGGTGAATGGTTTAGTCAGAAATTGTATCTTTACTTTTCAAATTATTACTATTTTTTTCAGTAGGATTGGATTCTAAGGAAATTTAAATGAGGTCCTAAACTAATATTCTGTGAAGCTTTCTCCCAAAATGCGATGTGCATGTCAGTCAGAAAGAATTGTGAGAGAGCAAGAAAAGAGAATGTTGTGGGTGTTTCTGGTGTCCAAACTCAATAAAAGCAAGTTACATTAGACAGGTTAATGAGGTAATTTTACTTACATATGAACATATAAACAACATCATCTTATTTTCCAAAATACTTGTTTATTTTTTTGGATAACTTACTGACATTATTTATTTAATTGATAATATTCCATTATAACTGTGCTAGTTTTAAATAAAGATATTATGTATTTTGTATAATTATTATTATTAATAATATTATTACTATTATTAGCCACTGATACATAGCTCCCAACATTTGGGGGAGATCAGCAACAGTGCCTGGAAAGGGGGTGTGACATCTGCTAATAGGGGCGTGACCTTGCAGCATTACTGCCTGCATGAGCCACTTCCCTGTTCCCATCACTATGGGGGCATTTCCAGCACTCTGTAAGCTGCTGGCCATGCCCCCAGTCACTCTGTCTCTCTGAATAGAAGCTGTGCACATGTGTATTGATTGCAAAGGGGTGTCTGACATCAGCTGCGGGCGGGGCATCCTGTGCTGATGGATGTGTGCCGTGTCGGGGGGGCGGGGAGTCCTGTCAGATGTCTGCACATTCCGTGCAGCTGCAGCAGTGTGAGAGCCAGATACATCGTTGGAGCGGGGCAGGGTGAGTATTAACATAGGGGGCGAGCGGAGCGGGCGACGCGGACGAGTGGGGCGGCACTGGTGTGCGGCCTGAGTATGGAGCAGGGGGAGGGAGGCAGTGTGCGGGTGGTCAGCGGGCTAAAAATTCTCTTATCTTTCAGCCCGCGCTGCGTACACACCTAGCGATGATGGCTGAAAAACTAGCCATCATCGCTAGATGTGCTGGTAAAACCAGCAGACTGCCCATCTCGCTAGCGATTATGCGGGAGCACGCATCATCGCTAGTCGCCCACCGCTCGGCCATACACACTAGGTGATTTTCATCTGAAAGTCGCTCAAAATGGCTGTTTCATACGATGTTTGGATCTGTAGAGTGTGTCTTATGCTGGCCACCCATCAGACCAACTTTCCTCCAACCATCCAACTAGTTGGTTGGTTGGACTGAAAATCTGGTACTGTATTAGGAATGAATGCAGCACATGTTTGAAAATGTGACAGTTAGTAATGACTACACCTGTACACCAGTTAGGGGGTCTGGAAAATGTGAACTGTTCATAGGTCTCGAGGACCAGTTTGGCCAGCCCTGCTCTAGATAAAGTCTTGTTCTTTTCATATATAGACCAGTACAGGTTGAGCTAATTACGATATTTATCTTATGTTCCCGTTTAATACTTTAATGTGTATGTATTTTTTTACACTGACTGACTGCAGTTATTAATATCTTATTATTATTAAATATATGATATAATTACAGCTGCTAAGAGTTTAGTTTCGGACGTGCTGATTACTTTACCTCTCACACCTGTACCCTCTGCCACTAGGCTATTTAGGCTATTTACAATTGTTTATACAAGGAGGACATTACAACATTGTCATTCTGAATGTATCATTGAATGTATATAAATAATCCTTGCAAGCTCGCACTCAGAGCTGCAACATTGTAACCAGACATTACAGCCTACTCACATTGTATTGTAACACACTCAAGTTTTATGGAAATTGAATAAGATGCCAGAGGGTTGAAACCTTTATTTAATAAAGTCATGAACAATTGTACAGTGTCCTGACAGCCCACCACCAATGATTTCATATCACACACTGGACCATCGTAACAGGTCAAATTTGGCCCATTACAATGGTGGAGGGTCTGCACATGTGCGTATTTGTGCAAGTGCAGACCCCCTGGGCGAACTGCTTCTCACAGGTAGGGGAGGGAGGGGGTGGGCAGGAGGCGGCACCAGGGACATTGTGAAACAAAAAAGAATTAAAACTACAAAATTGTGCGCTAATTAGCAGCCACGGTAACCACCTCCAAAAAGATTGAATCACCACTTCAACAGTTAGACATACAATACCAAACGGGGTTTTGGCAGGTTTCCACGGCGCTACTTGTCAATCAAATGGGGTTCCTCAATATAGTATACCCAAAAATAAGTGTTTTATGGGCATCCTCAAAATACTGGTTGGCAACCATCTAATGAGTTCTCTCTGCACGCGACGGGATGTGTTCTTGCAAGTTACTGAGGGGACGCGAGTGGTGCTGGTGGCACGGGGGCACATGTCAGGGTGGCTGGCAGCGTTTACACCCTTGCTAAGCACAGGGTCGCCGAGAGGTATGCTGGGCCCCGGTAAAATTGTGGGAGTGTGCCCTAATTGCGGGAGGTATGGTCACCCCAAAAATGTTTGGAGGGGGGGTAAAAACACTCTAAAGTCGAGGGGGGTGACTCTCCCGCTGTTAGCACAGCACACTGTAGAGGTGTGTGCTGCTACTGCTGCCCGGGAGAGACAGAAGAGTCCGGTTCCGGGGCCTTGGTCCTGGTTCCGGGGCTGGTCCGGAGTCCTGGGATCCAGGGCTGATGTCTCCGGGTCCAGGATCCGAAGAAGTCCAAAAGGGGTTCCTAAGGAAGGAAATCCTACTCACCTGGTCCCCGGCGACGACATCGGCATCCTCTCCGGCAGACGCGCTGCTCCCGGCTGGTACCTGCTCACGGACTGGAGAGGCGCAGAGATGTTCATCTTCCGCGCCTTTCCTCCGGATGTTTCTATTGGCCGCCTAGCGGCCAATCAGGAGCCGACTTTCTCGGCTCCTGATTGGCCACTAGGCGGCCAATGGAATCATTCTGAGAAGAGGCGCGGAAGATGAAACATCTCTGCGCCTCTTCAGTCCGAGAGCGGGTACCAGCCGGGAGCAGCGCGTCTGCCGGAGAGGATGCCGATGTCGTCGCCGGGGACCAGTTGAGCCCAGGACCCCGGACCAGCCCCGGAACCAGGACCAAGGCCCCGGAACCGGACTCTTCTGTCCAGGAGCCCCGTACCCCGGACCCAGGATCCAGGGACCGACCTACGGGCTCAAGGTAGGTAAGTATCAGTGTGTGTGTTATGTGTGTATTCAACTTTTATTTTTCAGGGTGTCAGTGTGTTTTATTTAACTATTTTTTGTACTGTAGAACTACAAGTGCCAGCGGGCCCTTTAATGCCCCGCATGCTGGGACTTGTGGTTCTCCAAGTCCCAGCATGCGGGGTAGGCTTGCTGGGACTCATAGTTCTACAGTAGAAAACAATAGTTTTTCTTCTATTTTTTACACTATCCATCAGCCCGATGCCCACCGCCCAGGGGCATCGGGGACAGCCCCGCACTTTCAGCATGGGCTGGTAAGTCCTGGAGGGGGGGACCCCTTCATTGGGGGGGTCCCCACTTCCCCAGGACCCCTGCCCATGCTGACCAGCCAGGGGGATAATGCGTTGGCCGCGGGACCTTATATAATAAGTGTCCCCCGGCTGTGGCATTACCCTGCTGGCTGGTTGGGTCTGGTGCTGGTTCTTAAAATACGGGGGACCCCTAGTAATTTTGTCCCCCGTATTTCGGGAACCAGCGCCGGACCTTGAGCCTGGTGCTGGTTTCATTAAATCAAGGGGACCCCTATTTGTCGGGGACCCTGATTTTATGTCACCAGCACCGGCTCAATGAGCCCGGGGCTGGTTATGCTCTGGCGGGGGACCCCGCACTGTTTTTTTTTTATTTTAATTTGCGATTTCCTGCAAACGTGCGATTTTCAGACATGAAAATCGCACATTTTCAGGACTAAACACATCGCACCAACTCGCACCTATTCGCAGTATTTGGCCCGTTTTTCGCATCTCAATAAATATGTGAAAAACGGGCCAATCTTGCGATTTTCAAAAGTGCGAAGTGGTGCGATAAAAAAAATGCGGATTTATCACAATCCATAGAATGTCACCCTTACATTTTGTTTACATCTGTATTTAAATCAATGGTATCACACCCCTCTCAAATGCAGCAGTACATATCCATTTTACCACCGCGCCCATAGGTGTACTTTCACAATCTCCCTGAAATGCACTAAAGTAGGCAACAATTGTACTTTTTATTTATTTTAAATTTATGTTGAAAGTGCTTCACTCCCCCCCCCCCCCCCCCCCTATTAGAAGAGGGTAGTCACTGCACACTGTGGTGGGGCCAGTGGCCCATCTGATGCTTCATGCCTAGTAGTCGCACTGCAGTCAGATTACTTGGCAACCCAGGAGATGATCCGCTCCCCACTACTGCAGTCCAGCCTGCTGGAAGAAAGGTGCAGCTAATTCTTGACAGGTGTATATTGACATAGTAGTAGTAGAGACTAGTTCTACAACTCTTTCACAAGATAATAGTGGTTTACCTAAGGGTGACACTGTTTTTTAGTCATGTTGTGACTGTAATGTAAATTGTTATGTTTTTGTCTACAAAAGGTATTTTTGCAGATATAGACACAGGGAGTGCCCTATGCCAGTATCTAGTGCCTCATGGGTCCTAATATGGTTTTGCATTTGAACATCTATGTCCTCAACCATTATGATTACAAATCCAAAAAGCATATATATATATATATAAATCACATCTAAGATGAATAAAACATGGCTTTAAGATCACGGATATTATATCCTGTGAATGATGATCTGTGTGTGAAAAGTGTGACTCATGCGCTGTATCGATAAGGCGCACTGTGTGTAGTGTAAGTGCAGAATTGGTCATAGCTTTGTGCAGAAAGATGTTGTGCAAACATGTATGTATGTATTTATTTGTCCATTTATTGAGGCCAAATGGAGCTTATTATTATTTTTAGTGGTGTCCTAAGTGATTTGGCTGCTGATCTTCACTGGATGTCTGGTGAATTTGAGGTGGGATACTTATATGTGTCTAAGATCACGATCTGTCCCGGTGTTGATTAAATGCTTTGCATGAGTACTGGTACTCTGTGCAGCCACTATAATATCATGTAGGGGTCTCTATGGATTAATCCACTGATTAGTGTGCCCATTCTACACCATTGTATCCTGTCAGATGAAAATATGGAAGATGGTGATTATGTCAATCATGCATTGAGATGTTACTGTTTGGGTGGTGTAGCTTGCTGGGGGTGGCAGGGTAGGGACCGGACCTGCTGTCTACTACAATTGGCCTCTTGTGATATGTGTGACTGTGGATGGATGTATCCAGTGATTCACATAATAGATACAATAACAACCATTGTGATAATTCTAAGAAGCGTTGTTCAATAAGGTACTAACCCCTCTGAACTCTAACAATATTGGCAATTATGCGCACTCATGTGCATCTATGTAATTAGAAATAAGAGAGAAGGTTCTATATATATATATATATATATATATAGTTCCATTGAAATGAATAGGCGTCACTCCGGGACTTCATCAATACAAAACTTTACTCAAGTGCAGCGGCCAACGCCGTTTCGGAATTACTCCGTCCTCAGGGCCAACAGGTGTTGGCCCTGAGGACGGAGTAATTCCGAAACGGCGTTGGCCGCTGCACTTGAGTAAAGTTTTGTATTGATGAAGTCCCGGAGTGACGCCTATTCATTTCAATGGAACCAGATACATTGGCACAAAAATCCAATTGAGGAAGGCACCCGGGCACCTATCGCTTGCACACTGGGAGTGCCGGACCCCACATACAATATATATATATATATATATATATATATATATATATATATATATATATATATGCAATGCAAAAGCCCATCACTCAGGTCTCAGGTCTTAACGCTGTGAAGATTACTTGCTCCGGTGCCCTCTTTTTGGAGGGTATGCAGCCTCCCATATGTAGGTGGCTTTGTAGAGTAAGTGTAACAAAAGGACAATTTTTAATCCATTAGGTGATGTTTCGGGGTATGCACCCCGTATGCATACCCCGTTGTCAGGATACATCTTTTTTTTTTATTACACTTTCTACAATCTTTAATCCATTAGGTCAACGTTTCAGGGTACGTGCAACCCGTGGGCAGGGTAGGACACTAGGATGTCCAAGGAGGTGAGAGGCAGAAGACACTAACGCATTTCACTACTTGCTGTAGCTTTATTTTTATTTTTATAAAGCAACAGCATGTAATGAAACGCGTGCCTTCTGCCTCTCACCACCTAGGACATCCCAGTGTCCTACTCTGCCCACCACGGACTCTGATTCAATTTTCCAACACCCCCGGCTCCAATTTGGGACCCGCTCTCTTGACTCCTCCGGTGGCTTAATTTCCTCTGGCCACCTGTGTGAGAGGACGCTTAGGTCCAGCAAATCGGGACATTCCACATCTGCCTCTCCTCCAGCGGCTACTAAAGGACCTCCTCATCACCAGTGAGGATCGAGCCCAATCGGGGACTGGAATATAAGAGCAAAAGAGCGTTGTCTCTACATCTGGTAAAGACATTTGACATTTGTCCACCTGGCCTTATTGAGGATTACATTGTGAACCTTATCCATCTTGGCCTATTGGGATTACCCTATCAAACTAGTCAGGAGTGTGAGAGCTCTATCATTTTACTATTTTATGCTATTTTTATTGTTGTTTGTATATTATTGTGGATTCAGTAAAGTATATTTTTATTTCAATCACTTGCATATTTTAATCATTTAGCGCTGCTATACACTTTTGTGTACTGTGTTGTTTTTTTCTGTCATTCCGGTGGGGACTGACTATCCCCCTTCCTAAAGCAGTTGCTTTTTTTAAGAAACAGCCCTTGTCTAGGCACCTGATTATATTCTTATTGAATATTTTCTGCCTCTAATTCTATCTGCCCGCCCCCAAACCCTTACCACAAAACCCAAACACAAAGCTTAATCAGACTGGTTGTCAGATTTACTATGCCGGGTCCAGGAAGTCTGTATCTGACACCACCCTGAGATTGAACACCTACAAAATAGGGACACACCTTTCTTTTGTATAATGGTCCCAGATGCCGCCTCCTCCCCCAAAAAACTATGTACTATTAAGCAGGACCCGGGTGGATCTGTTGCATATAGTATAGGTCTGGTATAAATGAATTCTGATAGTGAAAACAGCTACCCTCACAATTATAAGTATTGGAGCAGATCTGTACACAGGCAGAGAGTATGCAGTGAGATCTTAACCTCTAGTGTGGGCAAGATGTGGAGATTGCCGTTGTCAGTCTTTATTGTTCTAAAACATACTGGAGTTTCTGTTAAAAGAAAACTTTTACAGCAGTTTTATTTACAGTATTTTAGAATACAGAATGACGCAATCTTGTATACGGCTATGATTTACCTATTTTTGTCATGTGGGTGTATTATGGGTGTATTATTTATCGGCATTCATAATTTAAAAAAAATGTCGTTTTATATTGTTGAACAATCTATTAACAAAAGACCTGCTACAAACAATTAGATGTCTGTTCCATACCCTTCAACATCTCTGAGATGCAATCTGGTACATACAGTATGTAGAAAGGGGGCGTGGTCACATGAAAGGGGCATGGCAGAGCAGCTATAGAAACCTATAGAAATCAGGAGACACTGCACCCTAATGGTCTAATTTTGCCCAGTACAGACCATTAACAAAAACCTAGGTTGAAAGTCCCGGGTCTGAGACCCTGGAACTCTGAACTTAGGTAGACTACCTAGCTTAGGTCTGAGAGGTATGATTACCCAGGTAACTGCTAAAAATATCATCATCTCCAAGCGCACATTAAATGACAAAAGACCTGGGTCACTGGAAGACCCAGTTCCATTTGAAGGGTTATGACACAGGAATAACCTGGGTTGTCATCAATGTGTTTAAGAAGTAAGCTTGACATATACCTGTGCACTGTGTCCCAGGTTCCAGAAGGGTTGAAGCCCGAATTTTATGTCTGAAAGTGGCATCAGTGATGTTTTTGCTCAAAAGAGAGCAAATTGATATATTTTTATTATTTATTATATTTTATTACTTCATTATATTTTCTTATACCACTGTCTGATGTAATTTCTCTGTGGGCAACCTCCTGATGCACTAGATACATACTTACATTATATTCAGGGCCAGATTAACACTGGGTGGATGGAACTGTAGCTCCAGGCCTCCACATTTATATAGGATGAAAAGTGGCCATATCGCATGCGTTTTCCTCCGACTCCAATCCGAGGCACGTTCCTGTGCTCCTTGGATTGGAGTCGCAGATCATCATGGGTGCTCTGAATATTTATCATATTCCACAGCCATGACTGGGATTGCATACTATACATCGTATGTAAAAGGACCACATAAGATGTATCACATGCGGTCCAGCTGCCCGGGAGCTACCAGGTGAGTTGGCGGGGACCGGGGTAGTGGATGGGGTCTTTAAGAATTGCTGTGTTCAGTGACAACCCTCTACAATCTCTTGAGTATATGCCCAGTTTATGGAATTGGTCCATTCTGCTTAGTTTATCAGCGTACAGTGATGCTGGATTAATCGAAAAATATAAGCATCCAGAATCCTACTTTGGGGTTTTATCATTTTCTGAAGAACTAAGCGATGACATTAGGAACGGCTTTGGCATGGAGTAATTGCAGGCCCAGGGAGAGTTTGTGTGGAATTTGCACACCAGTGTTGATGTTGTCACTGATAGTTATCCTGCAAGCTAATATTTGTCATTAGATAGCTTGGCCATGGATATAGCACACTGAAGCGTCAGGAATGGTTGCTGCATTTCCCAGTTGCCTTTCCATAAAGCAGGCTTGCCTACCCTCACAGAATTGCCGGGAGGCTCCCGAAAATCTGGTCCCCCTCCCGGGAAGGTGGGCAATCCTCCCGCATTGGCCAGGCAGCCCCCGCACCCCCTTCTTTGCAGCACAAAATTACAGTTTTTCGCGGGTCCGTGGTGAGGGGCGGGACGAAAATGACGCGAATCACGTAATTTCACGCCATTTTAGCCCCTCCCCAACTCGCGGGGCTTGATGACGTCTGCCTGTCCCGCCCCCCTGACATGCTGCTGTCGTGTCTCCTCTCCGGGCTTCTCCCGGAGAGGAGAAAAACAAAGTCAGCAAGTATGCCATAAAGTCAGGTGATGTCTTGTTTGGCAAACAATATATAATCTGTATATTATTGCTGTGTGGTGTCAGGGTGTCTTATAGTGAAAGCAGCTGTAACAAGGTGAGAAGTGCAGGGAGTAGGTGTGGTCTGATGTTGTTTTCCTGTTGCATTTGTTGATTCATAGGCCATAAAATGACTCCATTTACAGAATTGTTACAAAGGTGCTTTATCTGTTCCACAGCATTACTGAAATCTAGCTTTTAAGTTGTCACTAAACTACTGTTACAAACTAAAGGGGCCTACGCACGGGGAGATGTGCTGTGCGATGCTAGATAACTCAGAACACTCAACAAGATTGATCAGCACCCAGTAATGTGTCAGCGATGTGTGCTGAGTGATCTGTCAGGGCCAGTGCTCTCCTGCACTGGCCCTGACCGGCTATTAACTAGATTTATCCAGCATGCTGGATATTAATCGCCAGGCGATAGTGGCGCACAGGGTCGCGCATCACTATGGCCCATACATATGGAGCGATGTAGGGGCATTTTCTAAGCGATCTAGTGAGGTCATGTGGAACATTCCCTGAAATCGCCCTGTGTGTGAGCCTATTAGGTACTAGTTGCTATAGTGGGATTACTGCTGACCCGGAGATTTCAGCAATGTAGTACACTTGCCAAACGAAAGCAAGGATTAACAACAGAGTAATTAACCACAGCAGTGGGTGCAGGAATTATCTGTACAGATACAGAATAATAAATGACCTGGCACAATTAATTCCAGCTCCATAATCAGTGCTGTAAAATACATTTATATCAATCATTGCCAGTATTTATACACAAACATATTCAGCTCCCCAAAGAGTCAACAGATTTGTCTGTATTACAATTTACAAATGACACATAAGGTGCCCATATCCGCACCGATATGTGTGCTGTGCGTCTTTTACTTTATTTGTGCCGGGCGAGTTTGGCACTTGTAGGGGGATGCGATGCGATGTACTGTACTTTGCGGGTGCGATGCGATGCGATTTTAGCCACTTTTATTTATTTATTTTAAGTTAATAGGTACTAATGGACATTGTATCGCATGTACTCCTGTACTGATGCGATGCGATGAAGCCAAAAAAGTACTGCCTGCAGATACTTTTTGTGCTTTACAATATTGTACCTGCGGGGACGTGCATCGCATCCCCGCAGGTACACGGTGCGATTATCGCACATGCAATGCGTTTTGTACTTTATATAGTACAATATAGATAATTGCAGCATGTATGGGCACCTTTACAGTGATTGGGCCAGATTTATAGAGCTTCAAAAAGTGATAAAGTGGAGAGTGATAAACAGCCAGCCAATCAGCTCCTACCTGTCATTTTTCAAACCCAGCCTGCAACATGATAGTTACTGCTTTTTGTTTATCAATCTCCATTTAATCACTTTTTGAAGCTTGATACATTTAGCCCAGTCCATTACAGTATTTCTATTGTGAACAAGCAAGCTACTTTCAATTTCTAAATTAATTATTTGTTTGTTGATTTAAAAAAATAAAAAGACTTTAAAAAGTATTCAACTCATGCTGTGGAAAGTTTACACAGATAATAGATATTGCCCTAACAATTGACTTTCAATTAGCTTCTACCCGTAACTCATTGAAAAGGGTCAACTTTTTTGGTTGAAGTGGGACTGGAAACACACACACAGCTAAATTTCACTGACAAAAAATACTAATGAATTAAATATTTTGCATAGCAGTTTTTAAAACGTTACTTATATTTTATATATTTTCCTTGTCCTGGGCAGCCTACAAGTCACGCTGCCCAGTGCGGTCAAGAGCTCAGTTTGGCCCATATAATGAAGGGGAGTAGCTATTCCCCATAAGGTGCCTGAGTGGCCATGCCCCATAAAAGCCTGAATATACACTGAAACCAGGGCCGTAACTAGGGGGGGGGGGGCTAGGGGGTCACGCGCACCGGGCGCTGGAGGGTGGGGGCGCTAGTGTGAGGTCCCGGGGATGTGCAGCGGGGGTCCAGGGACTGGTGGGTTAACGCTGGCTCCTACCGGGGTCCCGGGGACGGGCAGCGGGGGTCCGAGGACTGGTGGGTTAACTCCGGCTCCTACTTGCGCTGCCGGGCGGTGGGCGGGAAGCAGGTTTTAAAAAGACTTGCCGGATGCTGATTGGCTGAATTCAGCCAATCAGCGTCTGGCAAGTCTTTTCAAAGTCATCGGCGCTTCCTGCCGCCAGGCAGATAGCGCTAGGAGATGGATTGAGTGAAGGCTGCCGCTACACCAGTCCCTGGACCCCTGGACGCTGCCTACCCCTGCTGGCTGCACACAGGTATGTTGGGAGCGGGGGTCCAGGGACTGGTGTAGCGGCAGCTTTCACATACACAGCCGCTCGCTATTTGCCTGGCGGCTTTCACATACACAGCCGCTCGCTATTTGCCTGGCGGCGGGAAGCGCTGATGGTTTTGAAAAGACTTGCCGGACGCTGATTGGTTGAATTCAGCCAATCAGCGTCCGGCAAGTCTTTTCAAAATCTGCTTCCTGCCCACCGCCCGGCAGTGCTAGGAGCCGGAGTTAACCTTCTCCAGTCCCCGGACCCCCGCTGCCTGTCCCCAAGGCAGTAATTTGGTGGGGGTTTTTTTTTGGGGGGGGGGGGCGACCAAGTGACTGCCGACCCGGGCGCCGAAACACCTAGTTTCGGCCCTGCTGAAACCTCCCATTTTGGGTAATTTTAAGGGTAATCTATTCCACCCAGGGTAATCCTACGCAGAGCGCCTAAAATGGCTGCCGTACCTGGTACCTTGTCAGGGTGGAGTACACACAATCCATGGAAGTTATTATCCAAAATGCTGCACCACTCCTGCATTATGCTGACTGTGTGCTCAAGGGTTCTTTTGTCTGTGACTTGTCTGTTACTGTACCACCAACATCCTCTGTATTATGTGCATTGTTTTATAATGTCTGTAAAGCACCTTGAGTCCTGTTGGAGAAAGTGTGCTATATAAATAAAACTTACTTACTTACTATTATGGAAACCATTTACTGAAGGGATCATGACTGTATCATCTTGGGACAAACTTGCCTACTTTTTGAGTCTTCTCTCTGGGAAAAGCCGCTGTTCTACAGGGAGGGGTTAAATGCAGCGATTTGCATCATTTAGTGCCCCTCCCCTGAAGAGCCGTGAATGCCAGCATTTTTCTGGCAGAAGAAGGGGGTGCAGCTGATATGATGGGCAGAAATGATGGAGGCTTGCCTCCCGGGACCCTCCAGGACATTCTGGGAGGGTAGGTAAGCTTGTGTTGGGGATCTGTGTTACACCTTCCCTGCAGTTAAGTGTGTAAACAGCTTGAGCACTTTCGTATTTTGATACCAAATCATTTACTCATTAACAAATGTTCAATGTTCTTTATCCACCAGATACTTCCCCATCTGACGTGACAAGTCTCAACTCAGCAAACGGTATTGGTATTAATTCTTTGTGTGCAATCTGCGGTGACCGAGCAACAGGAAAACATTACGGGGCTTCCAGCTGTGATGGGTGCAAAGGATTTTTCAGAAGGAGCGTCAGAAAGAACCACATGTACTCCTGCAGGTAGGGTGGTCACCCACTTTATTACACATCACTTCATCCAAAAATAAGAAATGATATTTTATATAGCTTATTCGATTGCACTCGCTAACTCGATATATCAGGGCCTTGTTTGATTCTTGTAAAACCTTTAATTTCAACCAGCAACAAAAAATAAAAATGATATTGTTTCAGTGACTGAAAAACATAGATGCCAAGTGTTTCAGGTCTTTATGTCTTACTAATACCTAGGGGGTGATTCAATTCTGTTGCAGAAATTTAGCTCCCGGGCAATTCAATTACCTTTTGCGGCTTGTCCTGAGGCTGCACCTATAACGGAAGCAGGGCATTGGGGTCTGGAACTTTAGGGGTAAATTTACTAAAGGTTGTAAAAAATTAAAAGTGATATGTGACACAATCACTTTACTTTTGGGTCTGGCACTGTTTTCCTTTGTGGGTGCAAGACATTAGACCAATTGTTGCTGCATTGCCTTAGAGAAGCTGTATCATTTTGCAAACACAGGCAGAGGAGAAGCATAGGCTGCCAAGGAGGGATTTTTAGAACCCTCTCTGCCGACATTCTCTTCCCTTTGGGTTCGTGCACCTAATGCCATTGGAAATTTGAGTTAGATAACATGGTTAAGTGCAAAAACTAAGCTTGCCGGAGCTGCAGAAATTACCCAGATACCAATCTCCGTTGAGCATAAGCAAAAGGATGCTGCCTGGTTTAGCTGCTGTGATGTACTGTATTTAAAACACAGTGGGACTGAGTTGGACACAGACACGACTCAGGCAGTGTCTTTTCTGTGCCATGCTATTGCCGTGCACAATTTTAGTAATACTGAGCTGTCCACTTGCATCATCTCGTGTCAGTTCTTTTATGGTTTGATGTGTCTGTAAATATACTATTGGCGCACCATTGGGCATTGGGCATACTATCTGACAATGTCCTTTGAGAGCAGCTGTGCGTCTTTGAATTCTGCCAGGGCAAGGTTAAGGTCTGGTAGGGCCTGGGGCACTTAAGACAGAGGGTCCGTTTAAGGGGGGGGGGATATATTAAATTGTGCATATCTCCCAACATGACCCATTCCAGGAGAGGCAAAATGCTCTCAATCTGGACTCTCTCTTAATATATGATTGGTGTTACCTGTGTTGAACTATTCAATTGAAGGGATTTCAACACAGATGATCCCAAAAACAAATTGGAGGGATTCCACGTAGAGAGGATTTTATTTCTTCTAGAATGGGTCAAGTTGGAAGGTTTGGATTGTGTTGTGTATGTTAAATTTAAAACACTGGAGTATAATTAATAATGTCTGTGTACTTTTTATAGCTCCACCTAATTAAGAAACAACAATTTTTTTAAAGTTTTCTTATAGTGGAACAAAGATAACTTTAACAACAACCTTAAAATACACATAGAAAAAGTAACTCTAATGGTTCATCTAACTTAGCACATGCATAGCAGCAGCCTCTGTACTATTGAAGGGAAAAGTGTGTAGAGTGGATTTTGTGGCACAATGCTGCCTGGTGTTGGTCAGCCTCTCTAGGGTGTCACCACAACCCTATAATACAAATACAAAGCAAGAGGAAGGTAAACACTAGATGCAACATGCATACATATACACACATGTTTGTGATACAATATGAGTGCACATGATTTTTTTTAATGACATTTATGTGTCTTGATTTTCAGTGCTTGGGCGGGGATGTTCAATTGGATGGTGTTTTAGAGTTCTAAGAGCTGCTGTTCATGCCCCCAGTCCCTCTGTCTTAAGCCCCTCTGTCCCATGTATATAGATGTGTGCTGCTCTGCTAAGTGGCAGTGGGACTCTAAACTGCACCCACCACGTGACACTACTACCCGTGGGTGGGACAGCGAGATAGTCCCAAAAAGCTGGGACTGTTTTGTGAAAATAGGGACAGTTGGGAGGTATGGCTATGGGCATGTATTGGGAGTGTCACTGAAAATGGTTGCATACAAAGAAGGCTATATTCATACAGAGAATCTGCATCTACCATAGGGCTGGTGCAACTTCTGATCTTCAGCTCCATGTCTCCACATAAAAGTAGACCTATTATAATTACAGCATGATGATGACCCAGTCTTAACTTCAAGTACAGATCAATGTACATATCTTGAAGAACGGAACCACATTTCACACTCTATAATGCCCTTACTTTCTATGTCTGGTTTTAGATTCAACAGACTTTGTGTGGTTGACAAGGACAAGCGGAATCAGTGTCGATACTGCAGACTAAAGAAATGTTTTCGGGCTGGAATGAAAAAAGAAGGTGAGGTGTATTCCTTTTATACCCCTGCTGTATACTATAAATGCTTTCCTTATACATTACAAAAATGTAAGGAGAATCATTCTCGGGAACACACTTATACCCTATTTTATGTTCCCCCCATAGGAAAATAGTGGTGCTCTGCTGACGTTTTAATGAACAATAATACTATTTTTGCATCATCACAATCTGCATCTTATCGTGACCCATCAGATATTGATTGCTACTAATGGCAATGCGTTAGGACGATCACTTGACCATGGGCCTAATTCAGACTTGATCGCTGCTCTGCTAATTTGCAGAGAACTGCGATCAGGTATATGCTGACCCGCCAGAGTGAAATCTCACCCTGTGCAAGCCGGAGATCATCTTGCCAAAATTTAGCAGGCCTGTGATTAGCTGAAATCCATTTGCAATCACTCACCATCAAATGATTTTCCAACTGTGTGCAGTCTGTGCATATTCCCTTATTCTGGTTCACTCGCAAAGGCAAATTCCTACTCAAATGGACAAAACCATGTGCACTGCAGGTGGGGCAGATGTAACTTGTGCAGAGAGATTTAGATTGACTGTGTTTTCCTTGACACTCAAAGAAACCAGACCAACCTGAAACTTCCTGTCAATAAACTTGCGAACAGGCAGCAATTAAAAAAGTAGCAGGATTTCTTCACAGGATGGCCTTGTGCGTGCCTGCTACGAGCTGTACGCAAACGCAGTCTATCAATAATCGCCCGTCCTGTAAATGTGCAGGCATGTGATTAGTTCTGACTTAGGCACCATGTTTGCAGTCACTGTGCTAATGGTATCCTGGTGGATCAGGCTTAAGGCTCCCATACCGTAAGCAATTTATCTGCAATTTGGGCTCTTTTCCTGTGATTACAGCAATTAATCACAGGAAAAGAGCCCAAATTGCAAGTGAAATACAATAGGTCTGCTGCAAGTCACCATGTCTGCAGAAGCAATGTCTTGGATTCATTCTGAGCCAAGCAGTCTTGCCTGGGATCGCATGCGATATATTGCATGCAAAACGACTGAATGCAATCCTGCTGCCCTGGGATCTTCCAGGGCGGCTCAAGGAGGGATTGCAGACGAGGGGAGAAGTCACCCTAATGTAAGGGGGGCCTTTAGTCTATGACCAAATATGAGATCCAGCATCTTAAACTGGCCATACATCTACAGATTTATTGTCAGACCGTGCTGGTTGGAACAAAAACCTGGTAATATGTAAATGACAGTTTGTCAGCTTTCCAGCATTTCCTAGCAAATGGTCAACCTTCATTTGCGCTCATCCATTACCGGGTTATTCCAACCAGCCAGATCGGACAATACATCTGTATATCTGTGGCCAGCTTAAGCTATATTGATAATTTTACTGACATTCTGAAACAAGCTGGCAGTGCAACCGGGTTTTGCCGTAAGCTCACCAGTTTATGGAAAATATGTGCCCTTTTTTTTTTTTAAATGTGCTTAACAAAGACCCTGCTATGTGGGGGCTGCTCAACATACAAATGGTACACATATATTTCTGAAATACTAAAATACACAATGGTTTGAAAACAAGAACAAAACACCAAAAGAACAGACACTTATGATCAAAGTAAAATTATCTATAAATTTCCAAAATGATGTACATTTATTTCAAGTCCTATTATTTGGTTTTAATGTGAGTTTAATGTTGAATAGAAATTGTGTTTTACCTTACAGAATGACACTGAAATTCTCCACTTCATCTCTCCATATGCTGTACCTGATTAAGTCAGAGCACTTCTCTGACATACTGTATGAGGTCATCCTTTTGTCCCCAAGGAGACGCACCTTGAATCATTAATTCTAGTATGGGTTTTCACTTTTCACAAAAGGGGAATTTCCCATTGGAAGATGCAGTATTCAATCTATTAAAGAAATTCACAATCACTTATCCCTCTTTTTAACATGGGGTGTCACCAACGGAATAATATAAATGACTACACTATATTTGGCTATCTCTACATATTGCATCATATGGAGAACTCCATGTCCAGGACTCAGTGCGGAACATGCTGACCACGTAGCAAATAACATGGATTACATACACTGTTTTATTTACTTCTAAAATACTTAACTCAATATATTTTCAAAAAGGGGGAAGCTGTAGATAAAAAAGTTGCCTGGAGTTGTACTAACATGACAGAATCTAATCGTGTCTTGGCCACTGCAGTGCAAAATTATTCACTTTTTTTTAAAATGCTGCCTTGTCACGACCTGTCTCTATTATCTACCATGTACATACCACATTATTTGAATTGGAAGAATTTATGTGTGAGACTTGGTAGCAATCTATATTTATTAAACAGATTTTGTAGTTGTTTCAGCAAAGTAAAAATCATCAGAGCATACCTCATTCATTTGTAATAGTTTTATTCTGTGAAACTCAATTCCTCCAGATCCCTTGTCAGTCAAGCCCTGGACAGTGTGATGTTACAGCTCTAGGTGTGTGTCACTTTCATCAGTCACATTATCATTATTAGAAGTGAAGTGCACTACTACTACGTCTCTACCAAAATGGCTCCTCTAGGGAAACTTCATTCCTTACCCAAGATACTGATAAGGTATGCGTGCCACCTTCTTGCCATTGCGTATGAGCGATATGGTGGAAGATGGTGTCAATTTATCCCAGATGGGAGTTCTATTGAAGGTGGTGTGTTGCCCATAGAAACCAATTAGCCTCTACTTATTAATTTAGCACCTTCCAAAAGATAATATATATATATAATCTGTTTGGTTACTATGAGCAACATCCCATCTTTAATAGAACTTTACTCCACTGACTGGTGAGCTGCCTACACCACTGATCCACTCCATTGGTGATCCAACCATTGTCATAGTACGGCTTTACATTCACTGGTGCTCACACACAAAGCTGCACACACATGTTTTAACAATCCTTACAGACTAATGCAGCCTATACACGGTCCGTTTTCGCCGGCTCCGTTTAGTACTATGCGATGCGCGCTCCCGCGCATCACATAGTACGGTACAAAAAGTATGTGCTGCACATACTTTTTGTACTAGGTACACATCGCATCGGATCACAGTGCATGCACAAGGCATGCACTAGGGATGCGATCCGATGCGATGCGTGCTAATTAAGTGACGAACGGATCCGTTAAATGGACCGTGTATGGGCACCTTAATGCTGGGTACACTCTAGGTCTACTTGATAGCAGTTACACTGTTGATTCGACCGTGCGGTCAATGCAGGTAAGCATATACACTTACCGTTCGGCCACTCAGTGGGGCAGATTTATTAAGCTTGGAGAAGAGATAAACTGGAGATAAGGCAAAAGGAGATAAAGTGCCAGCCAATGAACTGTGTTTGAAAATAACAGTTGGGAGTTGATTGGCTGGTGCTTTATCTCCTTTTGCCTTATCTCCAGTTTATCTCCAGTTTATCTCTTCTCCAAGCTTAATAAATCTGCCACAGTGTGTCATCCTGATTTTCTGTTTCCGCACTCTCTCAGCAGCCCTGCTAATGTTGTTTATGTCTAGTCTGAATCTCAGGTCTTATTCCACAATGTGTGGGTGATAAGTACACTTTAAACCAGATCTGTATGTAGAAGTTAATGAGGCAAAGGAGTAGGTAATGTGTAGGTATAAGTGGTGTTTACAAACATATGTGACTCATTTCGATTTGCAGGGTAGCGGAAGACCGCATAAAACAGGATTGGAGGGCCACTAGCCCAGGAATTAGCCATAGAGAAACTAATGTTATATTTTATAGGCCTGGACCTGTGACGCCCACATAGGCGCAGCCAAGAGATGGAATGGTACAGGGGTGTACACTTCTCACTTTGCACATTGCTAGGTTTTCTAAATACATTTTGTCCTTTTTTTTGCTCTTTTATTTTTTTGGGCTTTCAACTATTGGCTAAATTAAGGCTGAATAGTTGCATGTAATTATTGCGCACAGATGGAATATAGAATCAACTTTATAGAATCAACTTTATGCTATCCAGTGGAGTTATACTGGTAGGTAGGGTATGACATCTTACTTAAAAAGTACATGTAACTCTTGGCTTATATATCCATTCAATGAATCTAACATACTCTGACCCCATTGTTATTTGAGAGGTTAAAGTTCATTAGGGTTCACTGGCATATAGTTGTCTTTAACTTTTTCCATCCGGTGACCCCTGTCTACTTCACACAGCAGGGATCCTGTCTGTGGGATGTGCACTTCCTAATTCTAATGCAGGGTCTTATCCCACTCTCTCTCCTTCGGGCTTTGCTGCCTGGAAGCTGCCATGACAACCTCACTGTAGGTAGTATTGTCTTCCATCTTCCCAGGGAGTGAGAACTCCATACAGTTCTTACTAGTACTTTTAGACCTACTTTAGTTTAAACCTATACATAGAGACATTTATTTATCCAATAGTGTAATAAAAAGCCCTGATGTTTTTTTATTCTCTTGATTAATACAAAAATTAAGCAGTAGGTTTTTTTCTTCCCAGAATTAATTTTTTAACATTGACATAGAAAAATGGGGTGATCCAAGGGTTGAATCCAAAAACCATATACTGGCTTTGTGCTTTGTAGACAAATAAGTGATTTTGCACAAATAAAAGTGTAGGCTGAGTTTTTTGCAGTTAATACAGACCTGTACAAATGTATAATGATGTATAGTGAGTACTAGGGAAGCCAATCCCGGGGCATTTTTTAAATCCCGGGATTCGGGATTGAAAAATGCTCAATCCCGGTATTCCCGGGATCCCGGGATTGGCTTCCCTTAAAAAAAAATGCCCCGCATGTTTACTCACAGTCACATGGCAGTGCAGGGCAGGGCAGATGCGGCCAGGAGCCCGGTGGGTGGCTGGGCATGGTGACGTTGCCGGGAGCTAGGTGGGTGGGCGGGGTCATCGGGAGCCAGGCAGGATGGGTAAGCGAATTCTCCGGGAGGTGGGGGGGCGGAGTTTCCGAGAGCCGTGCAGAATGCGGCCAGGACAATGTAGGTAAAGCCGGCTTAGGCTGTCTGTGCGCCTGTGTGGCCTGCGCAGTGTGACCTATGACCTCATCATGCTGCGCAGGGCCGCAGTGCCGGGTACGCCAATCCCGGGTTTGAAATCCCAGTATTTTGGGGGCCAAATCCCGGGATCCCGCCGATCCCGATTCCGGGATTGGCCACCCTAGTGAGTACCTGTAAATGATCTATACAGCTACTTCTAACAACCTTACATCTCGGAGATCTGTTTGTAATACCCATGGCCATACCAAGGGTAGGGCAACTGGTGCCAAAGAATGCATACACTGCAGTCACACGTATTGAGCTAGATACACCTAGTAATTAATTAGAGACAGGGATTCTTACACTACACGTAGTTACCTGTACGCCCCACTTCACCATTTACTACGCAATGAAAGCCCAAGGCCAATCAATGAACAGTAACCTCCCACACAGCACCAACGGACCAATGGCTGAAACCGAACTCTAAGCCAATCAGCACCCACTTCAGCAAATAAATGAAGTCACCCAGAGAACCAGAGACATCCTTGACAAAGGCTATTGACAGCCGAAACGCGTTGGACCTCAAACAGCAACACCCGCACAAGACGGTACATCACCATCTACAGGACAAGTCTCCTCCGTCGGGAGTCGAGCGCACCATTCTGCAGGTGACGTCACCCGGGAATCGCCGCTGGTCTCGCGAGACCCGATACCCGGAAGTGACGGCGCTGACAGAGTGAGTGGAACCGTCCATACAGACCCAGCACCGGGAGAAACACGCTGCGGCTGCAGCGTCACCCGGGCAGCATCACCTAACACACCAACCTACAAGGGAGGAGGAACGACCGGCTTCCCAGGACTGGGAAAGCCGCATCACCCGCACTGGTGGTCCACCCAAGGGAGGATCCAAGTGCTTGTGCACCACGAACTACCGCACAACCCCGCAACGCTGACAGGGTAAGAAGCAGGCCAGCGGGACGCCGCTCCCTGCTTATCCCCAGCACGCACCCAGACTTTAACCAAGCCCCGTTTAAGGTTGCACCTGCTGAGAGACATAAGCCCTTTTTGGGCTTATGGTACAAAGGGATCTGTTGATACCCCAATACCCTCAGGGGCTCTCAGTAGTGGTACTCAACGGGCCACCCAACCCATTATCCCCACAAAAACATCACTGCACCCCATGCAACAGCTTGTATGTATTATATTCATCATTTTCATTGCACTACTTGTTATTTACTTAAATAAACATTTTATGCACCAAATACACCCTTTATCTTCTTCTTTTTTCCATTCACTGTATTTAGTATACCCAGGCAGCGCTTCAGCCCAACCCAATTTCTCAACTGGTGCCAATGCCCAGGGCCACAGGGGTAGAAGACTTACACCTCCTAGGATGGAGTACCTCCCAATTCCACCCAACATTGCAGGGTGCTGTGGGAGGCATCCAGTTGACTTGGGAAGCCCTGGGTGCTTTCTGCTGCCTTCAATTTGCTAACATATGACATCATAAAGCTAGAAAAAATAAAAGTAAGCAGACAAATAAACATGACCTAAAGTTACATGAGTATTTATGAATATTCTGTCTGATCTGCAGTAACATTTTCCCTTGACAGAGGATCATCACTGAGTTGTTGTTTTGTTTTTATGTGTTTTTTTTTTCAGTTTGTGATGTTATGTTTCCCCCCCCCCCTTTATTATCAAAAAGATAACTCCATACTTAATATTTGTGTTTGTTACAGCTGTACAGAATGAACGAGACCGTATAAGCACGAGGAGATCTAGTTATGAAGACAGCAGCTTGCCTTCTATCAATGTATTAATTCAAGCAGAAGTCTTATCACAACAGGTACAAATCTGATAACCCCTTAAGGTCACCATACACGCTGCGATAAGCAGCGTGCAATACGACGCAATGCGATGCACGCTCCCACAGGCATCGCATCACACTGTACAAAAAGTATGTCCTGCACATACTGTTTGTACTGTCCGCGGATCGCATCACGTTGCACGCAAATCACATGCAAAACAGCTCGTGCAATCTGATGCAATGCGATCCACCCGATAAGGCATCGCATTGCACGCTGCTTATTGCAGCGTGTATGGGGACCTTGATACTTAGTGTTTGTGGCTTTTATGTAGTGCTTAACGTTTGTTAATGTTTAGGAATCTTATAAAAAGTACTGAATGTTGATAGCAGAGGCATAACTCTGGGAGGCAATGGAGTCATCTGCCGCCAGGCTCCTGCTCCCAAGGGGGCACCTCTCCTCCCCTACAAGTTTAAATCAGTTATTTAAAAGCCAACAATATTGCTTCTGTGCCTGAGTTCTGAAATATATATGTGTTCTCTATCTCTCTATCTATATTTATTAAAATAAATATATCTGTTTTATAAGGTTATATAGGGTTGTGTGTGTGTTTGGGGGGGCACCAATATATATCTTGCCTCCGGGCAACTGGAACGAACTTATGCCACTGGTTGATGGAATAATCTAAATAGGATTCCAATATTTTTTAAACCACTAACCAGGATTAGGAACACTTAACCTCTGTCCACACAAGTCTGTAATGATTCTTGTGGGTGAAAGCACTGTTATCACTGGTGGAAACCCTTTGGTACATAGGTCAAACTAAAGTGGATTAAAAAGACACAGTAACCTGCACAAAGTATCTCATGTGTAGTCTAATGCATTTTTAGTATGTTCAATGGTTTAGCCCCAAAAATGTCTGATTCTTCTGTGTGCAAAGAATAGAGACACAGCCTGTTTACATATGGCAGCAGTACTCAGGTATGTACTGTTGCAAATCTATCATGAAAACCCTGCAAAAGCCCCAATCCTATGCCAGGGAACAGTTAAAAATCCATGCATTGCTGTAACGCTAATGCTATAATGAGGGAGACCTTTTTTGCCTCTTGGTTTATTCGCCAAACCCTGCTCCATTATATGACTTCTATATAACTAATGATCTTGATGCCATGTATCATACATAGTTGGTAACACAGGTAGTTTATTTCTATGCTGACCCTGCCTGATTCTATAGGAGAACTGACTTTTGTGGTTCTTGGCTTATTGATTTTAGGCTGTTTGTTTAAGACTTTGTCAGTGAGCACATAAATTGAACATAGCATACCTCTAACTACATATAACAGACAAGCACAAAACCGCTCCATTATGTTTATTAAAACACACATTTTCTTATTTTATTTTTTTTGTTATACACAATTTTTTATTTAAAAATAAGTAAAAAGATAGACATATGCACAAACAAAAGTACAATAGGTAGAAGAAAAAAATAGAAATATATCTCTTACTGATGATGATGTGTGTGTATCTGTATATATATATATATATATATATATGTCCTTACAAAAAGGAATATATAAATACATTATTGTTTTTTTATTAAGGTTAGTATCCAAAACCTTTCTCTTGCAGATAACCTCATCAGTGAGCATGCTAAACACAGACATCAGGGGAAAGAAGATTGCCAACATCACAGACGTATGTGATTCCATGAAGCAGCAGCTGTTGGTTCTTGTGGAGTGGGCGAAATATATCCCAGCATTTTGTGAACTTCCACTAGATGATCAGGTGGGCTGATACAGCAAGACCTCTCTGTGGGCCACTGTGGCTGAAGGATCAATGTCATATTAGAAAGTGACATTTGGGAAGTGAAGGGTTTAGTAAACATTTATTTTTTTGGAAATTACCAATGGCTCTGTATGTGCCGTTAGCTAAGTTTTATCCAAACTTATTATTTCTCTGACTTTTGGATCATCTGATCAGTTATCAGATTAAGGGCTCAATTTGTCAGACTATTTTTGCTGTCATTACTCTGAAACAGATGTTTTAATCACATACTGTATGTATTAAAAGGTAACCACAGCAGTTACACCAAATGCAGTCCCCACACTCTTCTATTGTACCCAATGTATCAGGTTACAAAAAAATCATAGATTCTCGGAGCTTGCCTTCCGATAGATATAGCAATCAATATTATATTGTCTGCTTACTTTTATTTTGCACACAATGGTATAAAGTAATACCCCAACCACTTTGTGTTGGTTAGAATATGTGATCGCTCCTGTATATGACACAGCTGCCAAATGTTCTTATAACACCTGAAACTAATTTTCAATTGCAATACATTAGAATAAAAAAGATGAAAAGTGATTGTATCTAATGAGTGAAACTTTATACTCAGATATCATACAAGTTGCATGCAAGGTCTATTATACGGGTGTGATATAGGGTTCCAACAGTCCTTTGTTTTTATCTGTGAAACACTATTCATTACCTATACTCCCTTTGAGGAAATAATAAACGTATCATCTATTTTTTATATATATAGTGGCTACAGTGTTTTATTGTTATTTAGCGGTTAAGGGTATGCGTAGGAGTATCCACACTTTTCTTATTTAGATCTCCACACACTAGGGGTTACTGTGGTATACCCCAGGATCCCCTGCAGTAACCCTCACCCCAGCTGCAGGTTCAGCACAGTCTCACCTTCTTTTTACCTTGTACTCCCTATAGGCTGCCTGGTGCTCGTTCCAGGCTATACACTGCTCATCCAGTGCCACCATCTTTGTTTCTTGTAGCTGGCGGGTGAGCTCTCTGGGACTTTCCTATTCCCAGAGCAGTGACAGAGTCAAGCTCCGCATCTTTGCATTGCAATTTAAAGGGTTCCCTAGTTCTTAAAAGGATTCCTATAAAATGCTTCTGGTTCCAAACATTTTGGGTATAGAAGATCTGTATTTCCCGTAGCTAATTCCATTAAATTGGTTAAAAAGTAAAATCACAACAAGTTTTAATAAACCATATACGCCATCATTTTTGAAGGTTTTCTGTTGGAATGAGCCACATCTGGAGGTCTTAGCAGGTTACACATTAGCCGATATGTGTACTCAGCAATGTCCGGAGTGACGAGGCCTGGAGGGGGTGTCGGCATTGGCAAGCGCTTGCGCACTTTTGGCTATGATGGCGGGGCCTTCTGCAGAATGTACAGACAATCACTTCCGGCCCGCGGTCATAGTTAACATTATAGTGCTTTTACACACTAGAAATTATCCACAAAAAATACTATTAGTGATATTGTTATTGTGCATATTGTTAAAAAAATCGGTACTTGTTTCCTAGCACGGCCACAATCGCGGGCATCGGGTGTAATTTTTAGTGGTCTGCGACGCGACCGACGCGATGCCCCCGATTTCCCATTGAAATGCATTGAAAAAAGTCAAAATCGCGTCGGTCGCGTCGCAGGCGGCTTAAAAAGGCTTGAATGGTCCAGACGCGATGGCCCCAATTTCCCATAGGAAACAATGTTAAATGCCTCAATTTACCCGCGATGCCCCCGATTTCCCATAGGAAACAATGTTAAATGCCTCAATTTACCCAAATCATCATAGGGAACAATGGTAAATGGGCCAGAAACCCCCCAAAACACCCCTGAACAGTGAAATGTCCCCCCAAAAGTAGTTTACGCCACCCCATGATCAACGTGAACCCGAAACGTGGCGAGAGCAGCGAGCACGCGAGGGGCGGCGGTACGCGTCCTCCGACCTTTTCATACCCCCACTATCCACGTCGGAGTTGAGAATAGAATAGTGTGGCGAGCGCAGCGAGCCACCGAGCCCGAAGCGTGGCGAGCGCAGCGTGCCCCGCAAGGGGACGCGGATACCTTCACAGGTAAACGCGTCCCTTCGCGGGCTTCACAGGTATCCGCGTCCGCTCGCCACGCTTCGGGCTCAGTGGCTCGCTGCGCTCGCCACACTATTCTATTCTCAACTCCAAGCCGACGTGGATAGTGGGGGTATGAAAAGGTCAGAGGACGCGTACCGCTGCGCTCGCCACGCTTCGGGTTCACGTTGATCGTGGGGTGGCGTAAACTACTTTTGGGGGGACATTTCACTGTTCAGGGGTGTTTTGGGGGGTTTCTGGCCCATTTACCATTGTTCCCTATGATGATTTGGGTAAATTGAGGCATTTAACATTGTTTCGGGAAATCAAGGGCATCGCGGGTAAATTGAGGCATTTAACATTGTTTCCTATGGGAAATCGCTGGCATTTTTTAGTGCATGCGATGGCCGCGATGCCCCCGATTTTTACTAACGATGCCCACGATCATGATCGGTGTGGCCGTGCTAGGAAACAAGTACCAAAAAATCTTCTAGTGTGTACACACTCTAGATTATAGAAAGAATAGATCCACAAAGTCTTGTTATTTTTTATTGTTATTTTTTCTTTCTTTTATAGAGCTTTTATTTTTACGCTATTTGTATATTTTTACCCCAAGAGATTTCTTTCACTCAAAAGCATTCTGGAAAGGTAAAAATCTTCCCACTAAAGCTTTTTGCGCTTTTTGCTACTTTATCCGAGTGTTATAGTGTGGGAAATTTCTCTTGGTGTTCATTTCCATTCTTTTTAGTTACATTTTTCAACAAGCAAAGATAATTCCTAGCTGAAAGGAAATGTCCACGTGGACGTAGGTTTAAATTACATTTCAGGTACCTTACAGGGTTGTTTTTTTTTTCTGACTGCATGTTCAATAGCTATAATAATACTGGTACAAATGGATAACTGTTTTTAGATGTGTTACATCAAAGACAATTTCCTGTCAGAAAACCATTCATGTATTTAAAATGAGCTAACAGTGAGTGATAAACTCTAACGAGATTCACACGTATCAGCATGACAGTAATTATTAAGCCCTGTTCTTCACAGGTTTTGAACTAGCACTTAATTAGTCCAATCGTTAACCTTTGTGTCTTCAATAATTCTTGTCATTTAACAGGGGACAAAAACAATGCTTAACAGAGTTAAAGAACCAGTTCATCCCACCCTTTGCTTTTTGTTTATCCATTTATTGTTTAACTTTCCCTATTAATGTCCACAGTTTATTAATTCTAAAAGACATGGTCATTGGATTTAGAAAAGCAATACTATTAAATACAAAATGAGGCTTTGCTTAGCATTGAGTATTGTTGCTTTTTAAATCCAACTTGCAAAATCCTTTAAAATTGGGTGGTTTGAAACTCCACAGCATTGTAAATATACCCCCTAGAGTTAACTGATCTCTGCTTTTTTTCCCCACCCAAAATCTGATTTTAGATAAAGACGCTTAAATATTAGTACATTCTTAAGGTGCGTACACACTGGGTGATATAATGAACAATATTGCTAATTTTAGCCATTCTGAGCGATATCATTCATAATATTATCCAGTGTGTGTGGTCCGCTGAGCAGTGAACGATGTGCGCGGTTGTTTTTTTTTGTTTGTTTTTTGGGCATGCACAATATACATACCTCCCAACATTTGATGCATGCAAGGAGGGACAGTTCGCGTGCCTATGGGGGCGTGGCCTAATGGGAAGGGGCATGGCCTGTACTGGCAGTGCTGATGCGAGGCCGCGTCCTGGTTTTGCCGCTGCGGGGGCCTGCGCACAGCATCTATTCATGGGTGACAGGGGGGGGGGCAGACTCCCAACTGCCCCCCTGCAGTGGGACACTGCCGGCCTCAGGCAGGACGTGGGAACATCCCAAAAAAAACAGGACGTTCCTGCGAAAAGTGGGACAGTTGGGAGGTAATGCTGTCTGCTTTTGCATGTTGTCCACAAATACTGGCCACATTTTTATAAATATAATATAATATATATATATATATTAATATATAATATAAATATGCCACATCTACAGTTTTACCCAGGTGCAAAATGACTTGCTGTTTTTTGCTTTGCTCCCACCTCAGAATCAGGACTGTGGTGTTAAGTTAACACAACAATGCTGCTGATTTTATTTTCACACAACAACGCTTTGAATAACACTAGCCTTTAAGGGCAGTATTCAACGAGAATAATTCTCCGTGCATGGCGAGAGATTTTTTCTCTCGCCATGCACTCGCCCTGTTCTGGAGGGCTTGCTGCCACTCCTGCTCCCACTATTCAATGTGGTTAAGACTCGCCGCCACTCACGGCGAGTCTTAACCCCTGCAGCGGACGAGCGTCTGCGGCAGGGAGCTGGCAGGGAGCCGGGGGACGGTGGCAGCCAGGGAGATTAAAGTCTCCCTGGCTGCCCCAGAACATATGTGGAGGGGAGGTGGGCTCCCCGGGACCCAGGCAGCACAAGCTGCCCCCCCCCCTATAGCCAGCGGGGGACCCAGTATTCACTGCACCCGATCGTGCATATGTAATGATCGGATGCAGTGAATATATGAATATCTAATGAGTGGCTCGAGAGCTCCGGCCTCCTGCTGGCTGCTCTGTGTAAAAAAAATAAAAATAAATTTTAAATATATTTTTTTTAAATTAAATATATATTCATGTGCCCCTTCACAGAAAAAAAAATCCTGATTTTTTGACACCAAAAAAAAACAACCTTTTAGTTTAAAAGTTCACATTCCAGTTCTCCATGAAAAGATGGAGAATTGCCACACGGAGAGACACGGCGAAAATCACTTAAAAAGACGGCGAAAATATCACATTGAATAGGGTGGTTCACTTTTGGAGAGCAAAATGCTCCTTCCAACGCGAAAATAGCACAAACTTGCCATAAAACAAGGTGAATTTTTCTCATTGAATACTGGCATTAGGTACAGGAATTGTTATCTGAGTTATTTACACCATTATTTATTTTTAAAGTAATGCCCCTTTCCCACTGCAGGCTTTACACGGTAAAATGCCGTTTTTTTAGCCTTTTTAAACGGCTAGAGCTGCAGTGGGAAAGCTCCAGGTTGCTTTACACGGGTAACAAATACCGGTATTTGTTAACCGGGTAAAAAGCAGTGTTTTTACCGTGTAAGAGCCGTTTTTTTGGTGATGGGAAAGGGTTTTAAACGGTATTTAGAAATAATAATAAAGGTTAAGAACATGATTGGTGCATGTGATGTTTTTAATGACAGGCAAGGTTTACTAGAGAGTTTAAACGTGTTGCTTTGTGGTTTACACAGGTAAGTGTGAATGGGACATTTACTGCTTTTAAATGGTAATTTACCGTTTAAAAGCTGCAGTGGGAAAGGGTCTTTGTGGCTCTTACCTGGGTAAAGACCCATTTAAAAAAAACGGGTCTTTACCCGGGTAGGCAGTGGGAAAGCAGCATAACAGACTCTTTAAAATGTTGCGGTTCCCTTTCCTAGAACAAGCTATCCCTCTAATTAAAGAAAATGAATTGTTATATACACAATTTATTCAATTTAACTACGTTTTACCAAAATTGTCTGCCAAAGTTGAAGCATTCTGTTTATGTTACAACTATTTCTTCCCAGGTGGCGATGTTACGAGCACATGCAGGAGAGCACTTACTTCTCGGGGCTGCAAAGAGGTCAATGATTTACAAAGACATTTTACTCCTAGGTAAGCCAGGCTTTCATGGTCTATTTCAGAAGTTGAAATGTAATATTCTTAAGACAGGGGAACCTAGAGATAGCTGTACATCATGGTCTTCTTATTATATATTCTTTGACCAATAGTGCTTGCGAGCAGGGCCCTCATACTGTAACTTTGACTGTCTGTAAATACCTAGTTTGTTGTATCACTGCCTCCTATTGTAAATTGCAATGGAATATGCTGCGCTATAAGAAACTGCTAATTAATAAATAAATAAATGAGTGATTAGGCAACTCCAGGACCTCAACGCTAACTGCTTCAGACATTCGGAGAGCCAGGGGAAAACGTATGCCAGTTTATGCAGCAGATCTTGCATAAAATTTGCACCAAGCATGCTCAGAAAATGAATTTTAGAACCAGAAAGCAGGAACAGGGTTGGAAAGGGCTGGGGTGTTGTAATGTAATATTGAGTAGGGATATATTCTTGCAAGTACAGCCAAGCAGACCACCACGTAAGCGTATTTACACCTATTTTTTTCTTACTCTGCATTGGTTCCTAGATATATAATAACTAGTAAGCCAGCTTGAAGCCAATACTTCGAAAGCTAGCCTGCTACAGATGGTGCCGCACTCATGCTTGCGGGGGCTGGCGATAGAATTGCCAGCCCCTGCCAGCCACCAGGCCCCCCCATCCCTTGGAAGGGGGCTCACGCGCGCCCCATTCTGATGGAGCTCCCCGTCGCCCCCCCCCCCCCCTGGTCGCCGCCATTGTTCCTAGAAACACCATACTCACTACTACTGTTACTAGCATATGCTAGTATTGCAGTATCATATTGTATCCTATGCAATTTTCAGGACTCATAAATAAATAAGTAGCATCTGATTGGTTGCTATGGGCATCTTCAATAGAACTCCCATCTTAGTAAAATTACACCATCTTGTTCTATCCCCACATTTACCATAAGAAAACACATTGAGGAAGCCTAGAGAGCGTCTGATGTGTTGTATTACTAGTGTAACAGAAATGCTATTACGTTGTCCGCAGGAACGTGGACTTTTATGCCTGCATGTGCCTGGACTCTTCCTACATACAGCTAGAACACGGTCATTTTAATAGGCAGTCTCTAGGTTACTTTTTCTGACAAATACCAAGGGGTTAGGATGACATCATGTTTATGGCATGTCATTAAGATAGCACACTCTGTGACACCCCCAGATAATAAGTGATAGCATTTTATGTTAAACATTAGTGACCCTGTACAGATAAGCATCCTTGTTACCTTCAAAAGGCCAGACTAATAAAGAGTTCTAAGATGCCAGCATAACAAATGCTTGTTTATTAATGATTATAATTGTTTGAGGAAAGATTTTTATTGTAGTCACTGCATAAACAATAGTTTTGGAAAATATTATACCAAGCTTACTACCCCCCTAAAATTATCTATGGATTCTTACCCAATTGTATATTTTACTAAATACTATATTTTACTAGTTTCCTTTGTTGCTTTCTAGAAAAACCTTTACATCATCCATACACAGTTATTTATCGTATCTGCCCTTGTATATGACACAGATGTGCTCTGTGGGGAAAACTGTAACCAACACCTAATATAGAGACTTAAGCCCTCCATCCCATACGCAGACATATCTGAAGCTAAAAGTCTCTTCAGATTTCTCTTGAAATTGACTTATTTTTCACTCTATTCCCTTCAGATACATCTGAGCAGACCTATAATAAATCCCTGACAGCTTCAGATGGATCTTTGCTGCACATCAGATAGGAGAGAGCTCTCGAGTTGGCCTTTTTTCTTCAAATTGGTCTGTCAGATCCAGCTAAATCTGATGAAAACAGGCCAAATCTGACTAGTTGATAGGGCCTTAAGTGCCCATACACTATGCGATTTTGGTCCGATATCACCCAATTTCAACAATTTGGGCAGATAAATCAGTGCAATAGGGCCCAAAAATCGGGCTAAAATTGGGACCGATGCGCGATCCTGTGAGCATTGACCCGATCAGGAGGTCGGACGTGCAGCATGTATGATTATGTCCGACCTCCAGCAACAGGCAGGCAGCGGCGGCTATTAGAAATTTAAAATAATGTGTCAAATGACTGGCCGGCCTCTGATTGGCTGAGAGCTTTTTTTTTTTACTTTTCCCACATCGTGTACTGGGTCCACAGATAACTGGAGAGGAAATGTAAATGTGTGGCGATCAAAAAAATAAAAGAAAATACCCTACACCTATTTAAATGACAGATAAAATAAAAAACGCTGTGAGGACATCTAACAGCTTTGTCACATCCTCTTTAAAAAACAGAAATGGTTCTATACACAAACCTTCAAAAAGGGCTTGGTTAAAACAAAAATTGAGCACCGTTCCACCTCTTAAATCAACAAGATTATTATTAATGAAGCAGTGTATTATTTGAAAATGGCAATTAAGCCCCATACACACTAGACCAGGGGTGGCCAAACCTGTCCTCAAGATCTACCAACAGTTCATGTATTTCAGGCATCCTGTGGATCTATAGTAGGAATAAATGCAGCATGTTTGAAAATGTGACAGTTAGTAATGACTAGGTGATCCAGAAAACGTGGACCGTTGGTAGATCCCAAGGTCCGGTTTGGCCACCCCTGCTCTAGACAATATGAACGCTGTTCAATATCATCAGTGTTTTCTCTGAACTCCTGGGCAAAGGATATTTTTCAGTGACGTCACCAGGACCCACTGAACATTCAGGTCTTTGGTTATATACTGTAGCCATATTGACCTGCATAATCAATGGCGCGTGGGAGAACACATTGTTAAGGATATATTGAGTGTACACACTAGACGATATTGTAAAAATATAAGGCCATTTCTGAGCGATATCTTTTACAATATCGTCTAGTGTGCATGGGGATTAAGGCATGTACAAATCAATACATTGAAGCTATCTGAAGGTGGATTTTCTTTTAAAATATTACTTGAATTGAAATGTATCCTAATTAGCTACATAGTAACATTTTTCTTTTTTGCTACAGGTAACGACCGCGTAGTACCAAGAAATTGCTCAGAGCTTGAAGTGGGTCGAGTGGCTGTACGAATACTTGATGAACTGGTACTTCCATTCCAGGACCTTCAGATTGATGATAATGAATATGCCTGTTTAAAAGCAATAATATTTTTTGACCCAGGTATGTATAACCAAGACTCACTACTTTGATGTTATATATGACTATGTGGCATATTTATCACAGCATGAAGATAAATACAGTATAGTAGCAATCAATCAGCGTCTAATTGTGAATTTTATCATTCATATTTATCCATTGTATAATTGAAGCCCAGGGCTGGTATATGGGTTGGCTTTCCATGAGTTGTCAATTCATCCCATGTTTTATTGCACTTTTGTGGTACACAGGCTTTATGTGAATACATCAAGCAAAAACATAGAGAAAAATGCTGCCATACAGTATACCTGGTGCACCTAAAGTTATTCAAATGCAACTTTTATTAGTATGTATAAGAACTTGGGAAATATAAAAACAAGGAGGAAATATTGAAATATTGTAATAAAAATAAGGTGGGAGGCAAACAGTACACTGTATAGTAATAGCTGTCTATATAGAATTCTATGAGTCAGTTTTTACCTATGGACTGTAGGGCTGCAGGAACCCCCCCCCCCACACACACACACACCTCCCCCGGGGATATTCCTCCACTGTAGTGAAGCCAGATGCAGTAGGTGAGACTGCACTGGCTTCATTGTGACTAGAAGTGATTTCCTATTGGAAGTGTGACATTCAGTCAACAAGGAGGTGTTTCCTCCCTCCAGGACGCCTCTCTATGGACTGACGAACGGCAGCACCTAAAATGTGGGTACTGCACATGCATCGGTCCTGGTACCTATCATCTGTATTATACAGGCATTGGGACCGTCATTTCCCTTCTATGGGCTGTTGCCGAAGCTGGCCGCATACGCAGTACAGAAGTTTTTACTGCACATGCACCAGTCCCGGTGCCTGTCATCATAGTAGTACAGTCACCAGGAATTCTGTGCCTGTGTGTGGCGGGAACCAGGAGTTGATTGTATATAGTGTGGCGAGCGCAGCGAGCCACCGAGCCCGAAGCGAGCCCCGTGAGGGGACATGCATTACTTCACATGTATTCCGCGTCCCCTCACGGGGCTTGCTACGCTCGCCATGCTTCGGGCTCGGTGGTTTGCTGCGCTCACCACACTATATAAAATCAACTCCACGCCGACGTGGATAGTGGGGTTATGAAAAGGTCGGAGGACACGTACCACCGCCCCTCGCGGGCTCGCTGCGCTCGCCACGCTTTGGGTATTTTACCTAATAATTAACCATCATGGTGGGTATACAATTAAAAATCGTGTCTGGGGGGCCATTTAACATTGGGTACAATGTAAAAATCGGGTCGGTCGCGTCGCACATGCGATGCGACCAATTTTTACATTGTACAAGGAACATCTAAAAAGCCCGAAAATCGGGTCCCATCGCGTCTCATCGCATGCCTTAAGTAGTGGCATGCGATGAAAAAATCAGGTGCCCAGATATTACACAAGTATCCTGACATGTGTGATATAATATAAAATAATTGTATAAGATCAATAATTTTGCCGGTACTTGTGCAGTATGGCGCCGTGTGTCTGAGTCCCCTTGCGGGGCTCGCTTCGCTCGCCCACGCTGCGGGCTCGGTGGCTCGCTACGCTCGCCACGCTATTTAAAATCAACTCCATGCCCACATGGATAGTGGGGGTATGAACTATCCATGTTGGCATGGAGTTAAGTTACTTTTTTTAACATAGTTTGTGGCGAGCGTAGAACCCGGAAGTAGCACGGCGCCATGCTGGCGCCGTGAAACTACACAAGTACCATTTTGCCTGTTTTATAAAAATACTTAAGTGAAAAACAAAGAAGAAGCAAACAAAAAAGCTCTATATTTCGTAAAACCTGAAGAGGTTATATATATATAAAAAGAGTACATTTACATTGTAAGATGGTGATGACCTCTCTTTAATTAGGTGACTGACCTTTAGCTTTTGGCTGGAAAGGGATATCACAGATATAGAGGAATAAATGATATGTGGTCAATAGACGTGTGGGGTTCCAAGATTTAATAGTCAAAATCATCACTGAACTCATAGCAACATGTTATTTCTCTTTCTGATATTAAGATGCCAAAGGATTAAGCGATCCCTCAAAAATCAAGAGGATGAGATACCAGATCCAAGTGAGCCTTGAGGATTACATTAACGACCGGCAATACGACTCCAGGGGCAGGTTCGGGGAGCTGCTTCTTTTACTCCCCACTCTGCAGAGCATTACCTGGCAGATGATTGAGCAGATACAGTTTGTCAAGCTCTTTGGAATGGCCAAGATTGATAATTTGCTACAGGAAATGTTGCTAGGAGGTCAGTATAGCTAACTGATAAATATATAGTAAATACAAGTTTTATACACTGTGGAGGCAGCCATTTTGTGCTGATGCATGATGCATTTCATGCCTCATACCACAGTATTGTTACTTTTCGATCGGTAAGATGCATGTTTATAGATGGCTGCAGTGAGAACAAGAAAGATTAGTAGAACAAAACACATACTGCAACATTTAAAGTATTTTATTCTTTACAGACTTTAAGTTGCTGTTATAGTGATTATGGAATGTGCGCTGCAGAATGAGTTAATTCTAAATGTCATTAAATGCTCAGTATGGAGCTTCAGTTTTATAGTAAATCAGTGAATATGGATGTTAGGTGAACTTGGTATGGCAGCTATAGTAAACAAATAATAACCTTTAACTACACTGGAGAAAGAGATTTCGAATGTTGCTCACTTACAGGAAAATACTCAATTACTGTATTATAACAAGACCGTAACACCTTAAAATGGAGATGTCAATATTACCTTGCCTTTTATGGTGACTTTTATATATTGTTAGTCGTAAATTCCCTTTTCAAGCCAAGAAACAGCTATAGATTAATTCCTTATGTTTAGTTGTATCATTTTAGTAATCAGTGGCAACCAGATTAGATTGCAGTTTTCAAAGGTAGTAAAACAGAAGATGATCCTGCTGCTCACCATTAATCAACAGGTTGCATGTCCAATATGGCCACATATATAAGTGGAAAAATTGGACAAGATCCAGCTGATCACATCCAATATAATTGGCATCTTTTATTAAGACTATTCCTCCAATGAGGCAAGTCACCACCAGCGATGGCTCCTACCGGATTGTAGGACATGGCTTTCCGCACCTGATTGTAGGACGTGGACTTCCGACATGGGGTTTGGCTTCTGCTGCACATAGAAGCCAACAAGGCAGCCCGGAGGGAGGGAACACCACCCAATGGGACTGCCTTGGGTGACTGGCAGGTTGGACTTCCAAAAGGAAGTCACTGACAGTAACAGTGAAGCCAGTGCAGTCTCACAGAGTTCACAAACACTGAGCACAGTGACAGATTTTACCTGAGGGAGGCTGCCCATTGGTCAAATCTGCCACTGGTCACCACTACTAAACACATTGTGGAACCTGGTCTCAGGAGGCACCATCCTAGGTCATTATGGTCACAATACAGTGACTGCAGGAAAAAGTTTGGGGGTATCCCTTTATTGTAGCAGGGAAGTACTCAAGAAAGAGCCTAATATCATTGCTGATCTTGCAGCATGATGTGCACTAGATCAAACAAGTTCATTGGTTGTGATATGTTACTACACATTTGCAGTTTTGCTATACAGTATGTTAGAATGAGCCCCCTTCTCTGATTCTGTGTTCATATGATCATTTATATAAACCCCAGCTTCCTACTGCCTGCAATTGGGTCCATACAGATTTCATCTCCTACTTTCAGACTTTTTTTTTACTTTAATATCTTTTGATACTTCAAACGTCTGCCCAAAACCTTAATTAAAAACTCAGATAGGGCTCTTGACAGTTCCCAGGTATTGCCCGTAATTAGGAGAATAGCCATTGTAAACCAGCTTTATCTTATTTTCCCATTGAAGAACATGTTCGTAGGGAGTGCCATTTTTCCACGCAATGACTTCCAAATGGCCACATCTCCATCTTCACCGTCCAGTTTTATGCAGAATTGTTACTTCACATATCCAGTGAATTATAGAACATTTGTTTAAATTCCATGTCACCTGACTTTTATTATTTCATATTTGTTTTAATATGTGACAGGTTCAGCAAATGAAGCTCCACACTCTCATCACCCACTGCATCCTCACCTGGTCCAGGAGCATCTAGCAACAAATGTTATAGTAGCCAACAACACTCTACCTGTGCAGCTGCATAATGGACAGATGTGTGAGTATGTGTGAATCAAATCTCAGTATCAACACTGCTCCATATTCACTGGGTGTAGGCCTGATAGCAGCAACGTGCTAGGAATTAAGGGCCTGATTCGGAACTGATCGCTGGGATGCAAATCTTCAGAGCCCAGCAATCTGTTAGACGGTGATCTAACCAGAGTGTATTCCCACGGTACACAGTGTGCATGCGTGGTCATCAACATAATTGCCAGGGATGCAAATTTGCAGTCCTGTGGTCAAGGCTGAATCAGGCACAAAATCCCCTGGTTGCTTTCATATATAATAGAGTTTTTGTATTCATGTATAATACTTTTGAAATAAAGAGTTTTTATTTAGCAAACTTATTCCTGTATCATTTTCAATGTCCTCATGACCGTATATTATTGTATTACCACTAAAGGGATTTATGTGCGGTGTTTTTGTATCTAAGGTCTAAGATTTATGAAGGATATCCCCAGATTGCACCCTCTAAACAGGAAAGCTACAGAGTTTTGAAACCATTGCACATTTTCAACCATTGTTGTTCACACTTAATTTTTTTTTCTTCTAGCCACACCGGAGACCCCACAGCCATCCCCACCGGCAGGCTCAGGTGCAGAACAATACAAAATAATCCATGGGACCATCTCTGCTGTATCCAAGCAGCCAACCTCCATTCCACAGCCAACTATCACCAAGCAGGAAGCCATGTGAATTGTCTTGATCATCAGTTTAACAAATATAAACAGAGAAGCAAAAAATGGACTGATTGATAAAAGCCATGCCAAAGATGAGCAAAAGACTGCATTTGTCAAAGCCTGGACAGGCCAGACCAGGCCTTTATGGCATTAAAGGGTTCATTCTGCCTTATGAAAGTGATATTTTTATATAGTCTAATGTTGTGGGGGTTTTGTACTCATGTTTATCTCCTTAAAGCTTATATGTATATTCAAAATACTTTGATTAGAGATAGATGGTATGGATACATTTAATTGTATATTTGTTTACTAAGTGATTGGTGTCTTTAAAGTGTACCCCTCACTTACATACAGTGAAGGCAGCCATTTTGTGGTCTGATCAGTTATTGAACTTATTATTTCACTACAACCTGGTTTTATCATGGAATCTTGAGGTACAAAGTGATATTGATATTTACCAGTGAATTGATAGGATGCTTTATCAGAAATTTTGGCTTAGACCACAAAATGTCTGCCTTGCTATTTGCAGTAATTCGGTCAAGCTCAGCTACTTGGTTACGGCCTTCCTTTATTGCAGAGACCGGCCTAGACCATGTGAGTTTGACTGTACACATTACCTGTGTATTGAACGATGAAAAAACATTTATTTTCATCCTTCATTACACAGCATGAGGTCGCATGTGATATCTTCTGGGTTGCCACGGAGCACGACTGACCAGTAGATGTCGCATGTGAACTGAGGGAGCACTCGATAGTGCAAAATCATTTAGCAATATGCACAATGTGACATTCTGATCTGGCAAATTGTGCCTAAAACGGCCAACATTATTCAACTTGATGCTTGGCAAATGTCCGTGTGGAGGATGGAGCAGTACATTTCCAATCTTTTCTACATGACTGCCACTTCTCAGTCGCTAACTATATATGTTAATGTGAGACAAAAAAAACTATTTTCTCTATGTAAAATTAACTGGACAATTAGGGACAGAAAAATGTAATGGCGTCTTCTAAAACTACACATTCTAACAATAATAAACGCAAAAACAATGCACCTTGGAATATAATGTGAATACAATGTGCATTTGAAACTTCCCTTTAGAGAGAGGAGGTTACAATGGCAAGTGTATGGGATGTGGTCTCGATTCTCATCATCATGACCCTAATCCCACACAGCTAGAAAGGGAGGTGAGGAGAGAATCATAAAAGTTGCTCAGATTTGTACAGTATGCATGTGCGAGCTGCAAGTGCACCTAATTATTAATACTTTAACGACCACATAATGTACAATTAGTTTGTGAGATCAACACAAGATCAGCATTTGTCAGGGGGGGGGGTCCATAATTAGTTTTATTGGAGGCCCTGTTCATAGAAATTGCGTTATACATATCTTCCAGCATTTAGACACAAAATCAGGACAAAATAAGCACCCAAATGTGCAGAAGCTCCCTCAGATCTACCAAAACCCCAAAAAGTGGGAGGGTTTAGAGAGGAAGTGGGAGGCTATTGGGATGCAGGGGAGGGATCAAGTTGCAGGTGGGGGGGGGGGTCACGCTGCAGGGACCGATACACGCTGCGGTATGTGGAATGCCCTGTGAGCCGGAGACAAGCTGCGGGTGGTGCGGTGGAGGTAAGAGCCGGGCTGCGGGGATTGCGCTGCGGAGTCACGGTGCTTTAAAATGGTGTCACTGATAATCCGGCAAATTCGGTAATCCGGCTCAGCGCTGGAACGACGATGCCGGATAATCGGTGTTCAACCTGTTTTTTGCATATGGCATATACAAAAAATGAAACACCTCCCAGTATTCCAAGAGAAATACTCTTTATTTATATTTTTGCAGAAATTATATCCCTCCCTATATACCTTATTACATATAGGTGACATGTAAGGAGAAGTCAAGTATTTGCTTCAGTCATAACAACTGTAATAAATGATTAATTACTAACAATTTAACTGTGTTTAAACAGAATACATGCTCTTTTTAAGTCTACTAGTGGGTATGTAAAATCATTTTAAGTAAGTAGTTGGTATTTTATTAAACAGCTGTTTGCCTGAAAATATTGCATTAAGGAATATCAGCTTAATTAACTACACATTCACACAGCAGAGGAAGCCATTTTGTAGAATGAGCCAATATTCATTAGAAGCCTATACATTTACAAGGAACCAGTGAAATCTCTGTGGCATGCCCTCGACCTCCAGTGTAGTATGACAGAAATATCTCTGATCAGGCACGCGTCAGTATACCAATCTGTTTCACATAGCAGGGTCGTATATGTTCCAGTTAGAAGCAAGCTTTTTAACAATAATTACTACATATTTTTTAGCATTGCTAACTGACTGCCCACAAATACTTTATGTTTTCACTGCCATATTTAATAAAGCGACAGACTGTTTTGTTAAGAGTAATTTTAAAAAAAAGTGCAGGTATGTTTCTGTTAACCTATAGTGGTTATAAAAAAAAAAACATTTTGCAAATGAAAGTGCCTTCTCCATTTGGCAGAGCATCATGGGAGATGCAGTTAGCAAATTGTAGCATGACCACGATACCACTGCCAGAATTGTAGTGCTCTGTACCATTCCAAATGTAGATATGTGATATTGTCAGTAATTTATTGTCCCCTAATAACTGCACTGCTTAAATTATTTTGTATATTTTACTGATTATTGGAAATTGTCATATTTTCTAAGTTGATAACAAGCATTTTATATGAAATGCCATGATGTTGCCTTTTTACATCTGTCTGTCCATTGTGTTACTAAAACTAGAAGTGTATATTTTATGTGTAGGTTTTTAACCTAATTCTCAGTGTAACCATCTTTTTCATTGGAGACAGAATAGGTTTCCTGCCAATAGTTTGTTATAAATAAATGACATGTTTTATAGATGTATGTATCTGTGATCTTGTTTATACTGAGATATTTTGCTGGTTTTCAGAAAAAAATGTGCATTCAGTGGTACATGAAAGTGTGTCTGCCATAGATAAGCCACTAGAGGCCACTGGGTGGGGATTCTTGAAAATAGGCCAAATAGCAATATACAAATTTGCTAAGTTGATAATGACTAGTACTGCATATACTACTTTATATTAGTATACTGTAGCTATTAAAAAAAAAGTAACAATATAGAATGAAATGTTAATGGCGAGTGAAATGAGGATCAAAGAACATGATCATAATATTTTATGTAACCACTAACAAACATTTAAGGCAAGAAGATGGATGTCCATACTATAAATTCTAGGGCTAACAGGCTCCCCATTTTTTAAGACACACCTAAGATACTGTAGAGTTGAAGGGAACCTCACCTCCCACAATCTTACCCTAACCTCTCCCGTAACATCCTCTCCTGCAGCCTTACCCTAACCTCCCCTCACACAGCTTTAACCTAACCTCCTCCCTAACCTCCCCTCCTGCTGCCTTACCATAGCCCTTGATGTACCTGCTGCGCTGGCATCGTCAATTCAATTTCATCAAGTCAATCATCACTGTTGAATTCAGCTGCTGGCCAAGCATGCTTTGGTAGCAATCCATGGATCCTATTCTGTTCACAAATGAAGAGAGACCAGATCTTCAGCAGTGGTCTGAGTTGCTTTGGGTCTAACCAAGTCTACAGTTTCACCTCTTGCAGCATCTACTGCCACATATTAGTATTGAAAATAGCAAATGCTACAAAAGCACATCCCCAAGGCAACTCCAACAAAGGAACAGGTCCTGGAAGGCGAGGCTCAAGCATAGCAGAGCAGCGGCAAATGGATTGCACAGGCGTGCATCAACTAAACTCTAGAGAGAAGGACTAGGGTCAGACTAGTTGTTCTGGAAATGCTGGGCAGGCCCCCAGTATGACAGAAACCACGGGCATGCTTAGTGGACACACTACAACGTCCTCTACCATGAAGACACATCAAGTGTTTTGGGGCACACATTTCTCTCTCCACCTACCTAATGTGAGGTGTTATGTTAGAGGTAGGGTATTAGTTTTGGCAGTTAGACAATATCCAAGATGAAATGGTAGAGAGACATTGCATAATGAGAGTTAATACAGATGGTGGGGCTGCTAGAGAGTAACGACAAAAGACGAAAAGATAGATAGCATAGAAATTAAGTTTATATAGAAATCCAAAGGAGTTTATTAATTGTCTTAAGGAAGAGGGTTATATAGAGAATAGTACAGGGTATTATACAAAGATGTGTTTTACTCCGGTAGATAGAGAAGGTGTATCCAGAAAATAACATAATTAGGATGAGAAACAGGGTGGGAAAGTGTTGTGAAAACCTAGACCAAGATTTCACAACCTTCCAGTTCCCCAACAGGTGATGTTTAGGGGATTCCTGTCTGTGGAAGCAGGTGGGATAATTATTGACCCAGAAAAATAGATTAACTCACCTCTGTATGATTAAAGAAATCTGCAAACCTGATCTGTTTGTGGTACAAGGGACTGACAGAATCCCTGACCTAGATAATGTAGTGTTTGTATGAAAAGAGGGTGGTGAACAATATCAAATACAACACAGAGGTCCAGGAGCATTAGGAGTAGGAGGCTTTTAGGTTTAGCATTGCTCTAACCGGTGATAACTTTAGTCAGTACAATCTATGTGAAGTGTTAACAATAAAATTGTTAACACCATCTTAAGGACCGATTCAGATTGGGAGCAAAGAAAAAAAGAGAGTAGCTATGCAATGCACATTTTACATCTGCCCCATCTGCTGTGCAACATTGCTGTACCAAGTGCAAAAGATAACTGCTTTTGTGTCTTTGCTCCCAACTCTAAATCAGCTCCTTAGCCTCTAAACTGAACCAGCTTTTTATTTTAAGTTATGATACATTCAAAATTATTTTTTCCAGTGTTGTTTTAGATGGGTTTGTTTCTAGGGTGCAATAACCAAGCCTCTACAGAAAGAGCAGTAGCCTCTACAGAAGTACCTGTCTAGGCCCAGGTACTTTTCAAGGGGCATAGCTTAATTGTGGGAGGCGTGGCCATGCACCCTTAGAAAAAAATACAGAAAAAAATAGTACTTTAAGCCCCTCCCTGACCACACTGCAGTCCAGCACACAGAAGCATGTAGTGGGATGAGAACAGCTGCTGCACCAGATTCCAAGTACATTTTCTGTCCCTGCTCTGATTAAATCAAATTTTGTGATGGCAGGTTTTTATTATAAGCTAATAACATGTCGACATATTAGGCCTCATTCAGATGAGGTCACAATGCGTGTCATGGTGAGTGTGCATTAATTAGCAGTTGTAATTGTGCTGCTGGAGAGACCTCTGTGTCCAAGTATAGCAGCTCAGCCTGCGCATCTGCAGAGGCACCCAGATTCTGATCTGATCTGATCTGCAACAGTGGTACCGATGTTTCTGCAGTTACATGCCATTGGATATGAATGAGGAGGCAGCATTGGACAATCTTATGCTCAGGTTAGCTTCTGCCCATATTATCATATAGTCACGACTGCGAACGGAAAATAATTGCAACAACAATGGCATCAACAACCACATTCGGAGTGAGGCCCACCGTGCTAAGAAGAATGTTCTAACATAATTATCAGACTGGGTGTAGCAACAGCAGCTCAACATGTCTGGATTTCATCATGGTTTCTGCACAAATAATATGCAATTTATCTTTACAGCCTAGGTAAAATATCTGAGTGTTGCATGTATTGCAGTTGTAAACAGCATCACTATGTGTAACATGTCATAAAATAGGGCTCTAAGGGAAGAAAGATTGTGGCGTGGCAATGCTGATGTGGCAGATATTGAGTGCCAGGGTGTACAGCTACATCAAGGGTAATTGCAAGAAAATCAGTGGTATTATCTTAATAGCATGGTAACTACTACTAATAAACTTTCTAAGGTATCAATAATTCCAGCTCTGTATCTATGGGTAGATACACTGACTAGTGGGATATCTGATCATAAAGTGTGTCATCTTATATAAATATCAATCTGTTTTAATTTGAAACAGTGAATAAGAATTTTACACTTTGTGGGAAAACTATCCAGGGCTTAAAGTGGTCCAGGAAAGGAGGTGAAACAAATAATGGCCACACTAGGGCTACTTATACACATTGGGGGTCATTCTGAATGAATCGCTCCCTCGCACGTTCGCACAGAGGAGCAATGTTTTCATGCCGGGTCCCTGGGAGAATGGACTCCATGCGCACAGGACAGAGTGGGTGGGAGGCGGTGGTGAGGGGCTGCACTCATGGGAATACCCAGTGTTTGGTCATTCGGCAATGATGCCAGCGCAGGGGGCGAGCAGCTGATGTCAGCTTCCCGCCCTCTTCCCGTATAGGTAGCACACAGATCTAAGAGACCAGAGAGTGTCTTAGATCTGTGTGCATTGTAGAAATCATTCAATGGTCAGCGACTATCGAATGATTTCCTCCCCGCACACAAGCTGTAAATTGATGTTTATGCAAAACATACATTCGCATGCATGTGGGGACATTCGTGCGGGCGGTGTTTAAAGCACACGCAATGCTGCGAATTTTGCAGCTTTGCCTGTACACCAGAATCTCCATAATGCCCACAGTAGTTCCCCTTATAGACATTTCTGCCTCTATCACTCCATCAACTCACTGCTAACATCCCTCCAGCAGCTCCATGCCTCCAGACCCCCCCCCCCCCCCCTTACCTTGTCTTCTGCATACACAGAGACTGCTCCTCTAAGTGGCTCTTCCTCACTTCAGTGGCAGTAACGGCATGACAGCACATATGCCGTGCTGGAAAAGGAATGGCTGGTAAGGGCTTTTCTGTTGGAATTACTATGCAGGGCATGGTGGTGGTACTCAGTTATTTATTACCAGTTATTTATATAGCGTACACATATTCTGCAGCACTTTACAGAGCATATGTGAACACTTACATCAGTCCCTGCCCAAGTGGAGTTCTCAATCTATATTCCCTACCACATGTACACGCACACACAGATATTCTAGAGTTAATTTTGTTGGGAGCCAATTAACCTACCAGTATATTTTTGGATTGTGGAAGGAAACCGAAGAACCCGGAGGAAACCCACGCAAGGTACTGTGAGACTAGCCACACCCCACACAGTTAGGGCCATGGTAGGAATCAAATCCATGACCTCAGCGCTGCTAACCATTACACCATCCGTGCTGCCCTAACTTGTTCCACCCCCACACATTCACTTTAATGGGGCGGGCCTTATGATGAGTGTAGGCAAGTATGGGTGAAGTACCAAACAATCAACTTCAAATACAGCCTGTAAAGTGAAAGAAACTGATTGATTGGTTCTTTAACTCTCTCCAACCTTTAATAAATCATCCCCACATCACAGCACATGACTGCTTTAATTTAATTGAATATGAATATTGTGCTAATATGGTAGCTTCCAGGGCGAGTCCAACATGTTAATGACATAAGTACATGATGTACTACAATGATTTTGCTTAATCATGCAATCAACAAGCTATTTTTCAGAAAAACATTCATTTTTAGATGTTCAACGCAGTGCAGGAATAATGTGATTTACAAAATGCTTTCTTGGCTAAATCAGACATTGCTTGTTTATAACAGGCAAGCAATTGTTTGCATTCCATTTCACAGATATATATTACCCCCTACCCATATTATTTCGTCTTGTAGGTGAACTAACAAAATTAATATTTAAATTAGTTAAGGATATAAGCAGGTTTGTTTCAAAGTATTAGTAGGCCAGAAGTGACATTAAAGGGGCTTCATACCATTCAAAAATGTGGGTTGCATGATGGTTTGGGCTATTGATAAAGTTGTGGGTTAACACTAATGCTGGATACACACTAGGTTAATGGATTGGCAATTGGCAAAGCAGAAAAAGCAATATCCGTGAATGGAATAGGAAGAGGATGGTTTGATCGCCGGGTGTATGCTCATAACAGTATGGATGAGGGCTGTTACATCTACGTATATATACATAATGTCACCCACAGTCACACACTGTCACACACACAGTCACAAATGTATTCACATATGTACATACTGTGAAGGTGCCAAAACACTGGTGAGATGTATCTCAGCAATTGGTTGCATGCAAGTTGCTTGCAATGTGGGCGGGACCTCCCTGGGGGACAGGATCGCATATGACACATTGTATGTGGTCCTGTTGCATGCAATGTATCTCATGCAGCCCGTTCAGCCCTAATAGGATCGCATGAGATACATTGCATGCAACAAGACCACATACACACACACATGCATTCGCAATCACACCAAAACCACCTGCGATATGCCAGTTTTCATGAGATCCGTCGCAGCAATGTGTCGCAATCGCATGAAAACATGCCATATTGCACCAGTGTATGGGCACCGTTACACACAGTTATAAACACATACACATCTGTACAGTACATACAGCCACACATTTACACACATATATACATACGAAAATACGGCAATTCATATTCGTATTGATAGCACATCAATACGACTACGAATTGCCATATTTTCGGGATAGTAAATGTCAAAAATAAGTGTATTTCTGGATACAAATACACCTATTTTTTACAAATTTCCTTTAGTAAATTTCCCCCACACTGTCAGATTTCTTTTGTCGACCTAAAATTCGGAGCAATTTTGTGCCAAATTCAAGGCTCTAATAGGATGATATAGATGTGAAAACAAATTGGGTATTTTCAGATTATTGAGAACGCTTATATACTACAGGATATTGGGAGATTGTGGCCAGATTGTCTCTCTGGACCACTGAAGCTGATTATCCAATAGTCATTTTTGTGGGCAAGTTTTCCCGATTTATCAGCAAAACACTTGAACGATCTATACGATTTATAGTAAGCCAATGCCCCAATTGTTTATAAATTTGTACAATTATTATATAGCGTGTACCTAGCATTAGGCTTAGTACAGCTCCCCATTGTCTGATGCAGTCATTGGTGATTAAAAAGTGACCAGCACCTTAAACATGTCAAAATACTCTTTCCAATGTATATTTATCACAGCTCATTGACCCAGACCAGGTGGGCTTCATTCCTACGAGACAGGCTTTGGACAATACCAGACGCACAGTCAACTTTATTTCTTACATTAACAGGCTGAGACTGCCTTCTGTGCTCCTCTCCTTGGACGCAGAAAAAGCCTTTGACCGGCTTTCGTGGCCGTTTATGTTTCAGACACTGCGTACATATGGAATGGGTGGAGATTTTCTGTCGGCAATACAAGCCTTGTATAGTGGGCCGACGACCTTAGTATTGACAAACGGTCTTTTTTCACCAATATTTCACCTGAGCAATGGTACCCGGCAGGGATGCCCCCTCTCGCCTTTGCTCTATGTCCTGAGCATTGAACCACTGACCGCCAAGATAAGGAATAACCCTGACATCAAGGGAATTTTGGTACAGGGCACACAGTATAAGTTGTCACTCTTTGCGGACGACGTACTACTGACCCTGTCCTCTCCCTCAACCTCACTTCCCCATTTAAAAGATGAGTTGCAGGCCTATGGCGGGTGTTCTGGAAATAAGGTCAATGGTATGAAATCAGAGGCCCTGGCATTGCATCTATCCCCTGATTTACGGAGGTTTTTAGAGCTTAACTTTGACTACACATGGAGACCACAGGGCATTAAATAATTAGGCATTCAAATTACTAAATCATTAGACCAATTGTACAAGGCCAACTACATCCCCCTTTTGCAAACTATTAAGAATGATCTAAGTAGGTGGGCCCCTTTATATATATCCTGGATAGGACGTATCAACTCTATTAAAATGAACATTTTGCCCAGGCTGCTTTATCTGTTTCAGACAATACTAATAGTGGTTCCTTACCCTTTCCTTCGCTCAGTTCAGTCTCTATGGGTCGCTTTTGTGTGGGCAATTAAAAAGCCTAGACTCCATAGGACATGCTTGGCTAAGACATCATTTAGCGGAGGTCTAGGCTTCCCCATTTTTGAACATTACTATCATGCCTCCCAAATGAGTCATATTATGTCATGGCATGCAAAGGAGGGATCTAAAAAATGGGTGACCCTCGAGAATGATCTGATCGGACTCCAAAAAGCTAGTTTTCTCCCCTGGCTTCCCCCGACTCTGAGGCCATCCTCTGTACACGATGTCCCATGTGTTAAAGCTATCCTCACCATATGGGATAAACTTAACAAACGGAGGGGTTTAGCACCAACTTAACAAACGGAGGGGTTTAGCACCCTATCCATCCCCAATGACTCCCCTTTGGCGACACCCCCATTTTCAACTGGGTTGTATGAGTAGTTATATGCACCCTTGGGTTGCACGTGGGATTACACGATTTCTACACATATTGGGTGATTTTGCCCCTCAGAACTTTTCAGATTTATGTGAGAAGTACAAACTGGAGACAACACACAATTTTGCATATATGCAACTGAAAAGTTTCATCCAAACTTCCTATAAGACACAAAAGCCGCGGCCAATGACAACGTTAGAGCGCATCTGCAACTATAGCCCTGAACGTGTAGGAGCCATTTCTGTTCTCTACTATATTTTAAATGCCCAACCTCACCAACACAAAGAATCTTTTGAAAGGGCATGGGAAATGGATCTGGGGATTAGTATGGAGGACGAAGATTGGGCAGATATTCGACAACGGGTAGCTAAAACTTCTATTAACACAAATATCAAAGAAAACTCTTTTAAGATTTACTCACACTGGTACCTGGTCCCCGAGAAATTACACTCTATTTTTCCATCAACTCCAGACCTCGCGGAATTGTGGGAACAAGGGCACCTTTATATTTGGTGGGAATGCCCTCTGCATATTGGGATGAGGTCCTATCCCTGGTTGACAGTGTGATAAACTTCACATACCCTAAAGACCCGATATACATTTTACTGTGCAAACCATTGAGTGGGCTACCTAAACCCCAGGATAAACTTTGTCTCCATATTTTTAATGCAGCTAAACTCCTCATTGCCACACAGTGGAAACAGCCTTTTGCTCCTCCGATGCCAGCTTTAATAAATAAAATTTGGTCCTTAGCATCAATGGAATATATTACTGCTCTTCTCCACGACAGAGTGGCCAAGTACCACGGTGTCTGGGGTCCGTGGTTCTCTCATGTCCATAGACAACTCCCCGGTGTGGTATGATTTAATTACTCCTCTTAGTGCCCATCTGTAACCAATATTATTCTGGTACTATCTTTATTTTTCTACTAAATATGTGACTCGGTAGTTGTTAATCACAATCTCCCCTCCTCCCCCCCTTAAATGCACCAATGGATACGGTTATAAGTTTGATCTTTATTTTCACGACTATGCATACAGAAACATATCGGTTTTGTACTCTTTTATTGTTATGTCAACATACATGCATACTGCATCGCAATATTTTCACCATCGTCAAACTTTCCTATGGTGTATATAAATAAAGAGATTTAAAAAAAAATACTCTTTCCATAATTCATTCTATTTGTCCTTTTTTGTTTGGAGGACTACTACTATTTTTTTTTATAACATATTTGATCTTTTATTGACACATTTAATTATATGCGCCTCTTTATTCTTAAATGGAGCTATAGTCTGCCACCTTGTGGTTATAGTCAAATCCTATGCAAAAATCCTAAATAAACAACAAGGACAAGTTCTTAGTAAGTTAATTAACTTAATGGACCTCAAGAGATAAATATATTGGTTAAAGGTACAGAAAATGCTAAAAATTATATGCTAAAAGCAGGGAGCAATTAACTGGATTATCACACGGATGCTAAAGGGGTCGTGATGGGATCTTTTATCCACATCTGGTGGTCCTATAGTAAAATTGCTGAGTTCACACAGCCAGCCTTATTAATAATAAATATTTTTTGGCAAAAGAAAGGGGCGCATTTGTCATAAAAATCAATACATTTATTAATAGTCAAATATAAATTTCTAAATAGAAATGAAATGTAGGGGGACATTTACCAAAATGGATTCGTAGAAAAAAGGTGTATTCGTAGGGAGAAATACACCTTTTTTTTTACGAATTTGTATTTTTGGGATTTACAATCCCAAAAATACAACAATTTGTAGTCCTAAAGATGGAACATTCGTATTTGTATTTACAAAGACGAATGTCCTACACCATCGATAGGATACGACAGAAATCACCATTCAAAAGAATGGTGGTTCCTGATGTACTAAGCAGCCGTACTGATAATACGGCTGCTAAGTGGTGTGAAACACCCACGCAAATACGACAGAAAAATAGAACACCATTTTCCTGTCGTATTTGCTTTAAGCCTGCACGGATCAGTCAGATCCGTGCAGGCTTCAGTGTAAAAAAATAGAAAAATTAAATAAATTTAAAAAAAAAACGGCGTGGGGTCCCCCCCACAGCTGAAACCAGCACCAGGCTGAAGGAGCCGGGGCCGGTAATTAAAAATCAGGGAACCCGACAAATGAGGGTTCCCCGATTTTTAACAACCAGCCCCAGGCTCCAGGTCCGGGGCTGGTTCCCAAAATACGGGGGACAAAATGACTAGGGGTCCCCCGTATTTTAAGAACCAGCCCCAGGCACAACCAGCCAGCAGGGTAATGTCACAGCTGGGGGACACTTATGATATAAGGTCCCGCGGCCAAAACATTAACCCTACCGACCAGTCAGCCTGGCCAGGGGCCCTGGGGGAGTGGGGACCCCCCCAATGAAGGGGTCCCCCCCTCCAGGACTTACCTGACCAGGCTGAAGCCTGGTGCTGTCCCCGATGCCCCTGGGCGGTGGGCATCGGGCTGATTATGGTGTAAAAAAAAAGATGAAACTATTGTTTTTTACTGTGGCACTACAAGTTACATAGTTACATAGTAGGTAAGGCTGAAAAAAGACTTGCGTCCATCTAGTTCAACCTGGTATAGATATCCATTGCTGATTTGGTAGGTTCTGGTATTTTACAGACAAATTATATTTCTTATTTGTACCCATGGATGTTTTTCTCCAGTAAATGTTTGTCCAACTTTGCCTTGAACGCATTTAATGAGCCAGCCATTACCACCTCTCTGGGAAGAGAGTTCCAGAGTTTGACTGTTCTGACCGTAAAGAAATTCTTTCTACTAGCTGAATGAAATCTTTTTTCTTCTAATCTATACTCATGCCCTCGCGTCCTAGATTCCTTTCTAGTAGAAAATAGGGTGTGTGACAGTTCCTTATATTGGCCCTTGATTGACAGTTCCTTATATTGGCCAGCAAGCCTCCCCAGCAAGCTGGGACTTGGAGAACCACAAGTCCCAGCCTGCTGGGCATTAAAGGGCCCGCTGGCACTTGTAGTTCCACAGTTAAAAAAATAGTACACAAAACACACTGACACACATTTAAAATAAAACTTTAATACATACAAAGCCCACACATACTAATACTTACCTATCTTCTTCCCGTAGGTAGTCCTGATGTCCTGTGTCGTCTTCGGTATCCATGTCGACGTCCTTCTTCATGTCGACGTCGCTGTCGGCGATGGCGTCCCCGTCCGGATCCGACGAAATCCATGTGGAAGCTGTGGAAGGAAACCATACTCACCTGTCCCAGCGCGACGTAGTCCAGGTAAGGGTCTTGGCAAAAAAACAAACCGACACCCCGAAACCAGCCGAACAGCTGAGCCGCACGGTGTTTGTGTACATCGTGCGGCTCCGCCTCCCGAATGCCGCTATTGGCCGCCTTGCGGCCTAGTGGCCAATCAGGAGCCGCTAGGCCGCAAGGCGGCCAATAGTGGCATTCGGGAGGCGAAGCCGCACGATGTACACAAACACCGTGTGGCTCCTACTGTCCGGCTGGTTTCGGGGTGTCGGTTTGTTTTTTTGCCAAGACACTTACCTGGACTACGTCGCGCTGGGACAGGTGAGTATGGTTCCTTCCACAGCTTCCACATGGATTTCGTCGGATCCAGACGGGGACACCATCGCCGACAGCGACGTCGACATGGATCCCGAAGATGACACAGGACATCAGGACTACCTACGGGAAGAAGATAGGTAAGTATTAGTATGTGTGGGCTTTGTATGTATTAAAGTTTTATTTTAAATGTGTCAGTGTGTTTTGTGTACTATTTTTTTAACTGTGGAACTACAAGTGCCAGTGGGCCCTTTAATGCCCAGCAGGCTGGGACTTGTGGTTCTCCAAGTCCCAGCTTGCTGGCACTTGTAGTGCCACAGTAAAAAACAATAGTTTCATCTTTTTTTTTTACACCATAATCAGCCCGATGCCCACCGCCCAGGGGCATCGGGGACAGCACCAGGCTTCAGCCTGGTCAGGTAAGTCCTGGAGGGGGGACCCCTTCATTGGGGGGGTCCCCACTCCCCCAGGGCCCCTGGCCAGGCTGACTGGTCGGTAGGGTTAATGTTTTGGCCGCGGGACCTTATATCATAAGTGTCCCCCGGCTGTGACATTACTATGCTGGCTGGTTGTGCCTGGGGCTGGTTCTTAAAATACGGGGGACCCCTAGTCATTTTGTCCCCCGTATTTTGGGAACCAGCCCCGGACCTGGAGCCTGGGGCTGGTTGTTAAAAATCGGGGAACCCCTATTTGTCGGGTTCCCTGATTTTTAATTACCGGCCCCGGCTCCTTCAGCCTGGTGCTGGTTACAGCTGTGGGGGGGACCCCACGCCGATTTTTTTTTTTATTTATTTTTTTTTCTATTTTTTTTTTTACACATTGCAGCCTGCACGGATCTGACTGATCCGCGCAGACTGCCAGAAACATTTGTATTAGCGGTCGTATATATGGCCAGCTAATACGAATCATTACACCATCGGAGGGTTACAAAGCAGTCGTATTTGACTGCTTTGTAATTTCCCCTCCGGAACACGACTTTGCATATGACTCAAACAGTCGTATGCAGCCGTAGGGGAAATACCAATACGAAAAACTAGGTTTTTCATATTGGTAAATTTCCCCCGTAATCACAATGACATATGTAGGACACTTATACACATACACAAATTATTGTTATCAGCAGTAAATTGCAACACTCTCAATAGGACACACATAGGAATTAGACTTTCCAATTTTGCGGGTCAATTAACCCTTTCTCTATTAGGATAGTGAGCCTCCTCTGTCTGTGGTCCGGAGGTTTTAAATATTTGTGAAGGGCTCCAGTTTAAAGAGTAAAGAACGCACAGAGTCCATATGAATCAAAAGAGCAGCAGTACTGAGTATTGGTGTTAATTCCCAGACTCCAGAGCAACAGATGATTGCTGTTAGTATTAATCTCCATATCTACAGAGATAGTATTGGGCTATTTCAGCGGCACCTAAAACCAACAGTCATTGATGTAAATAACGTGCTCACCAGTATAGTATGGTAACCTCTGTCTCAAGGGAGCCAACTCCGAACTCCAGGACCACTTGGAAACCACACTGCGGCGGCTTTTGTGTGCGCTCCCGTCTTGCTAGTAGAACTCCGGCACCTGGATAGGCTGCACTCTCTGGGAGCTCTGTGTGGGGCATCTGAAGTAGGCTCGTCGGTACAGGGACCGCTGTCAGTCAGCCTTCAGTCTGCAGAGATGCCGCCGCATCCACACATCAGACAGGAGGTTTTTGTCGCACGAGACCAGCAACTCTCTGATTGAAAGGTGCGCTTGCTGGGGTTATTCCAGAAATATAAGCAAAGTGTCCCACACTGGTCAAATGGATTAAGCAAGGGCCTTGACGCGTTTCTCCGGTATAAACCGGTTTCCTCCTTTCTTTTACCAAGAATTATTTATGCTTAAAATCTTGAGTTATACAGAATCACTCTTAGTAGCAGCAAATTTTATAAATTGTTATAAATTTTAATTTCTTTTATATAAGGAATATCACTAACTGTGGGTTATTGAGCGCCTGATTTTCCCATCTGTGGTCTGCATCGTGTGTCTAAATATATCACACGTGTGTATTACCACAGATAGGTAATTGTATAGCCTTATTAAGTCTTATTAATGATGTTAACAAGGACTCAAGTCTAAGTGATACTGGCGTTTACATCTGTACATCTTGTATATCTGCTGGAGTGGTTGGATGAACATTTTGTAAATTCTCCATCCACTGGAAGCACATCATAACCATCTTCGATAAAAGATCAACAGTAAAATTGTATATTAAATAGTTACATAGTAGATAAGGCTTAATAAATACTTGCGTCCATCGACTTCAACCTAGGTTTTAATAGCTTATTCCTTGTCATATGTAGTGTATTCATATTTTTATTTTTTTTAAGACAGATTATGATTCTTATTTGTATCCCTGGATGTTTTTAACCAATAATAGTTTATCCAACCTTATTTTAAACGTATTTATTGTCAGCCGACACCACCTCACCCAGAAGAGAGTTCCATAGTTTAACTGACCTGACTCTAAAGAAATTTTTCCTTCTAAGCGAATAAAATCTTCTTTCTTCAAATCTAAACTCATGCCTACGTGTCCTAGAGTCCTTCCTTGCAGTAAAAAGGGTGCTTGACAGTTCCTTATATTGGCCCCTGATATATTTGTACATGGTGAGCATGTCCCCCCTTAAACATTGCTTCTGTAGTGTAAACAGTCCTAGTTTGTTCAATTTGTCCTCGTAGCTTAAATTTTCCATTCCCTTAATTAGCTTTGTTGCTCTTCTTTGGGTTTTTATTTTATGTATAAATGAATAACAAATCCCATACATATACCCAAGTCTGGTGCAACTATAACAGTCTAACTAATCAATGAGATGTTTTCCAAAGGCTAGACCAGTGGTTCCCAAACTTTTTGAATCATGGCACCCTAAAGTATCAGAATATTTTTCACGGCACCCCTAGGCCAAAAGTTGGTTACTCATTTCAGGAAAAATATTAAATTAGTTGTGATTTAAATGTTTTCCTTAGGTCCACTTATGTGGTGAGAAACATGATTCACTTCTGTTTACCCACATATTCTTAATTGGAAGCCACAAGCACTGATTTTGCCTATTTCATTGGCCATAAATAACTTGAAATGGTTCTGGACCACCAACCTGAGGCACCCCTGCAAGTGCCCCAAGGCACCCCAGGGGTGATTCAGGTTGGTGGTTTGGGAACCACTGGGCTAGACCCTTTACTGCAGTTATTCTGGAACTTCGGCTTTGGAGATGACTGCCAACATACACTACCATTTAAAAGTTTGGGTTTACTTAGAAATGTCCTAATTTTAGTCGTAAATGACCATACTAGCTAGAAACGTCTAGTTTTCTATCTACATAGGATTAGAGAGGCCCATTACCAGCAACCATCACTCTATATATTGTGTTTGCTAATCGGGTTAGAATACTAATGGATAATTAGAAAACCCTTGTGCAATTATGTTACCACAGCTGAAAATAGGTTTGCTCATCAGAGAAGCTATAAAATTGGCCTTCCTTTGAGCAATTTGAGTATATGGAGCATCACATTTGTGGGCCAGAAAAAGAGAACTTTCATGTGAAACTCGACCGTCTATTCTTGTTCTTCGAAATGAAGTAAATTCCATGCGAGAAATTGCCAAGAAATTGAACATTTCCTACAACAGAGTGTACTACTCCCTTCATCAGAGAACTGCACAAACAGGTTCTAACCAGAGTAGAAAGAGAAGTGGGAAGCACTGATGCTCAACTGAGCAATAAGACAAGTACACTAAAGTCTATAGTTTGAGATATAGACACCTCACAGGTCCTCAACTTAGAAGATTCCTCTCCTCTTATTGGGGTGTCTCAAAATATTTCTTTATGGGTTCACCTCATGTGTGGATAAATAAATCAGGCTCACATGTATGCTTACATGTGGATAATATTGGACTCGCACACATAGAGGTATCTTTGTATACAGGTGATCACACTTAGCAGATATACAGTAACCACATCTGTCTATTAAGTCCTCCAAATGCTCACATGTATGCTTACATAGACTGGATTGGGAATCCGACCGTAAAAATATCTTTGTCAGGAACACACTCACCTCTTCAGGCAGCTTATCATATTCCAGAACCCCCATATAACCTCCAGTAGCATTCATATCTAATTGCATCCCATCAGGACTGTGTTTCAGGATACGAGTTGGTTTAGATTGTTATTTGCTTGCTGAATATCAACTGCCAAATTCATGCCCTATAGCAGGGGTTCCCAAACTTTTTTGAATCGCGGCACCCTAGAGCATCAAAATGTTTTCAAGGCACCCCTAGGTTAAATATTTCTTATTGAGAAATTCAGAAAAAAATTATGTACATTGTGTTTATATGTCACAGTTATGTGGTGAGGGGCAGGATTTGCTCCTGTTTGTCCACATGTTATAATTGGCAGTCATTAGCACTGCTTTTGCCTGTTACATTCAGGGGCGGATTGGCCCACCGGGAAACCGGGTAATATCCCGGTGAGCCGGTCCATAAGTGACCAGAACAGGCCACTCGCCTCCATGGCTGGGCCGCGGACCGCTCGACTACAGCGTTTAGTGGCCGCAGCATCACATGCCACAACAAATATGGCCGCGGCTGTCTGCGGCACTGAGAGATTTAAAGATGGCCGCGGGAGGGCTTCTGCGCATGCGCAGATCCACGCAGCTCCTCCCGCGGCTCTTATGCAGAGGTGGCCAGAACATCGATCGCGGGTGCACGGGTGACGTCACCGCGCACCCGGCCACTGAGTACACCACAAAGACTCAGCGCCTAGAATTGTGAGTGGCTGCAGCGTGGGTGGAACGGCTGAGACTGAGTGAGCAGCTGAAGAGGGGGAAGGCGGAAGCAGCATAAAGTGTAAGGGACTGTCATCTTTTTCTTTGGGATTGGGATTTGGCCTCTTTAAAAAATATATATATATATCTGGGTTTAATATATATGTACTGCATGTGGGAGGGGGGTTCTTTTTGCTGTTATTATGCGGAGGGGGTGTGTGTGATGGGGTCTCTTCACACGTGTAAGTGCTTATAAGTTGCTGCATGTGATGAAGTTTTGTGCCCCCCTTATGTGTGTGTATATATATATTTTTTAAAGGGGCACAAAACTCCATCACAGGCAGCAACTATAGGTGCCCATACACGCACCGATCCCGGCGGTGCGATGCTATACGATGAGATGCCCGTTCCGCGTCACCTCATCGCACAGTACAAAAAGTATATGCTACACATACTTGTTGTACTGTCTTTTTATCGCATTGCATGCACTAGGCATGCAATGCGATGGATGCTAGTTTAGCCCAGAACGCACGCCGGGATTGGTGCGTGTATGGGCACCTTTACACTTGTGAAGAGACATCACCCCCCCCCGCATAACAGCATATAGACCCCCCTCCCACCGCATAACAGAATTTTGCTGGATTCTGTTCTTCTCTCGACCCTCAGAAGCAGGGCATCATGGTGTGTGGCATATGTATATGGGCATCACGGTGTGCGGCATATGTATGATGGGCATTACGATGTGCGGCATATGTATAATGGGCATCACGGTGTGCGGCATATGTATGATGGGCATCACGGTGTGTGGCATATGTATGATGGGCATAACGGTGTGCGGCATATGTATAATGGGCATCACGGTGTGTGGCATATGTATGATGGGCATTACGGTGTGCGGCATATGTATAATGGCCATCATGGTGTGTGGCATATGTATGATGGGCATTACGGTGTGTGGCATATGTATGATGGGCATTATGGTGTGCGGCATATGTATAATGCCATCAGGGTGTGCGGCATATGTATAATGGCATCAGGGTGTGTGGCATATGTATAATAGCATCAGGGTGTGCGGCATATGTATAATGGCATCAAGGTGTGCGGCATATGTATAATGGCATCAGGGTGTGCGGATGGGTATAATGGTGCATCACGTTGTGTGGCATGGGTATAATGGCATCAGGGTGTGTGGCATATGTATAATGGCATCACGGTGTGTGGCATATGTATAATGGAGCATCACGGTGTGCGGCATATGTATAATGGCATCAGGGTGTGCGGCATATGTATAATGGCATAAAGGTGTGTGGCATATGTGTAATGGAGCATCAGGGTGTGTGGCATATGTATAATGGCATGACGGTGTGTGGCATATGTATAATGGCATCAGGGTGTGCGGCATAGGTATCATGGCATCACGCTGTGTGGCATATGTATAATGGAGCATCATGGTGTGTGGCATATGTATGATGGGCATTACGGTGTGCAGCATATGTATAATGGGCATCACGTTGTGTGGCATATGTATGATGGGCATTACGGTGTGTGGCATATGTATGATGGGCATTACGGTGTGCGGCATATGTATGATGGGCATCACGGTGTGCGGCATATGTATAATGCCATCAGGGTGTGCGGCATATGTATAATGGCATCAAGGTGTGCAGCATATGTATAATGGCATCAGGGTGTGCGGATGGGTATAATGGTGCATCACGTTGTGTGGCATGGGTGTAATGGCATCAGGGTGTGTGGCATATGTATAATGGAGCATCACGGTGTGTGGCATATGTATAATGGCATCACAGAGTGTGGCATATGTATAATGGAGCATCACGGTGTGTGGCATATGTATAACGGAGCATCACGGTGTGCGGCATATGTATAATGGCATCAGGGTGTGCGGCATATGTATAATGGCATTAAGGTGTGTGGCATATGTATGATGGGCATCACGGTGTGCGGCATATGTATAATGGTATCAGGGTGTGTGGCATATGTATAATGGCATAAAGGTGTGTGGCATATGTGTAATCGAGCATCAGGGTGTGTGGCATATGTATAATGGCATGACGGTGTGTGGCATATGTATAATGGCATCAGGGTGTGTGGCATAGGTATAATGGCATCACAGTGTGTGGCATATGTATGATGGGCATTACGGTGTGCGGCATATGTATAATGGGCATCACGCTGTGTGGCATATGTATGATGGGCATTACAGTGTGTGGCATATGTATGATGGGCATTACGGTGTGCGGCATATGTATGATGGGCATCACGGTGTGCGGCATATGTATAATGTCATCAGGGTGTGCTGCATATGTATAATGGCATCAAGGTGTGTGGCATATGTATAATGGCATCAAGGTGTGTGGCATATGTATAATGGCATCAGGGTGTGCGGCATATGTATAATGGCATCAGGGTGTGCGGATGGGTATAATGGTGCGTCACGTTGTGTGGCATGGGTATAATGGCATCAGGGTGTGTGGCATATGTATAATGGCATCACGGTGTGTGGCATATGTATAATGGAGCATCACGGTGTGCGGCATATGTATAATGGCATCAGGGTGTGCGGCATATGTATAATGGCATAAAGGTGTGTGGCATATGTGTAATGGAGCATCAGGGTGTGTGGCATATGTATAATGGCATGACGGTGTGTGGCATATGTATAATGGCATCACAGTGTGAGGTATATGTATATGTATAATGGGCCTTGGTGAAATAGGCCATCCCAAAAAAATTGGCACACAACCCCCCCCCCCCCCTCATTAGGGCTGCTTCGAGATATTTCCCGGGCTGGTTTTAATTCCCAATCCGCCCCTGGTTACATTGCACATAACTAATATGAATTAATCCTGGTCCACCAACCCAAGGCACCCCTGTAAGTGTCCTGTCCTATAGTGATCCTAACCCTTCAGCAAGATAGTGTAAACTAAAAACATACTGTAGGGGTCAATCTTTTAGTGAGCAAAGGGTGCAATGTGCCATTGTACTTGAATAGCCCAGAAGTTTTAATTAGCCTGAAGCCATGGTTCATTGAATTTCCCCATAGTATTCCTCTACAATGGGCCCTTTAAGAGTTAGCATTAGTGAAATCAAGTGCAAATTGTAAAGTGTTTAAATTAAGGGTCTGGGTGTAATGCAGTGCAAGTTTGACAGGCTTGCTGGATGCTGGCCAATCTCTGAGGTTATTTTTGGTACTCTTTACCTAGAACGGCGCCCACGATTGAAATCGCGGGCATCGCGGGTAAAATCGCGGTAATCGCGGCATCGCGGGTAAATCGCGGGTAAATCGCGGGTACATCAAAATCGGGTACCCGCGATTACCGCGATTTTCCCATAGAGAACAATGTTAAAAAGCCTGATTGACCGCGATTTTAGCGTTAAATGCCTCAATGCCCGCGATTTTCCCATAGGAATCAATGTTAAATGGGCTACAGAGCCCAAATAGCCCCAATTAACCCTTAAATGTCCCCCCAATTTTTGTACGCCACCCCACGATCCACGCCAACCCGAAGCGTGGCGAGCGCAGCGAGCCCGCGAGGGGCGGCGGTACGCGTCCTACGACCTTTTCATGCCCTACTATCCACGTCGGCGTGGAGTTGAGAATAGAATAGTGTGGCGAGCGCAGCGAGCCACCGAGCCCGAAGCGTGGCGAGCGCAGCGAGCCCCGCGAGGGGACGCGGATACCTTCACAGTTATACGCGTCCCCTCGCGGGCTTCACAGGTGTCCGCGTGGCCACGGACACCTGTGAAGCCCGCGAGGGGACGCGCTTACCTGTGAAGGTATCCGCGTCCCCTCGCGGGGCTCGCTGCGCTCGCCACGCTTCGGGCTCGGTGGCTCGCTGCGCTCGCCACACTATTCTATTCTCACACCACGCCGACGTGGATAGTAGGGCATGAAAAGGTCGGAGGACGCGTACCGCCGCCCCTCGCGGGCTCGCTGCGCTCGCCACGCTTCGGGTTGGCGTTGATCGTGGGGTGGCGTTAAAAATTTGGGGGGACATTTAAGGGTTAATGGGCTCTGTAGCCCATTTAACATTGATTCCTATGGCCAAATCGGGTGGATTGAGGCATTTAACACTAAAATCGGGTCCATCGCGGCTTTTAACATTGCTTCCTATGGGAAATCGGGAGCATCGCGTCGCGGGCATCGCGGGTACGTTTATGGCCGGCCGCGACGCGACCGACGCGATTTTTCAGGTTTAACATGGTTTTCAATGGGAAAATCGCGGGCATCGCGTCGGTCGCGTCGCGGGCAGGCATAAATGTACCCGCGATGCCCGCGACGGGCGCCGTTCTAGGTAAAGAGTACCTTATTTTTAAAGGGGCAGTCATTTACAAGGCTTACTTTCAAACATAATCAGGCCAATGGGTGCATAACACAAGTTAGTAACTACTTTGCTAACTGCTTGTCTTGCGAAAAGTTGGTGTCGTGGGGTACAACAGTATTTAGTACGGAAAAATTGCTAACTACTTATATATTAAACAAGCTGTCACTACTGGAATTGAAAGTATTAAAACATTTGCAAAATGTTGAAGGGTATGGATAAAGTACCAGCCAATCATTTTTCTGCCTTACATTTTACAGACTGTGGCCCTTATTCTGATTGATGCGTACTTTTCTGCATACTTTCGGATAGCGTCTTTACGGCGTCTGCGCATGCGTGGAGAACGCAACGCGCATGTGCCACGCATTGACTCCGTACCTGTTCGGCCAAATCCCGTACAAAACTGTGCACCGCAATCAGTCTGGAAATATGGGCGTATTATGGGCGTCATGCGGAATGACACATGGGCGTAGTTTAAAAGTGGGCAAAACTGGGAGGAAACATGGGCGGACACGGGGGAGTACACGTATGTTGGGGGGCGTGCATTCGGATAGCACTCCGAATGCACGCGAACAAAACCGATAGAAATGTGCGGTGTCCATAAGTCAAGTATTGCTTTGCGGAAACCACTCGGTCTTGCGGTAGGCGAACGGAACGCCTAATGACTACAAGCATTAACACCTGAACCCAATACAATCGACTCCTTTACTCATTACTCACTAATAGGACGCTTGTCAGTGCTTTAATTGAAACCATTGCACTTCAATTGCTGTAAGGGTTAATGTGTGCAATGCATGTGTTAGGCATGGTTGTAAGGATATATTGGCATATAATTGATTCCAATTCCAAATAAACATTTTTTTATGAGGATAGGTAATTGAATAAGTGGGTCATGTGATGTATTGCAGAATAGACATAATAGTGGGTAGTTTTGCGTAAATACACCGCTTCCGTGCGGACGGACCGCTTGCCATCCGTTCGGATGCGGTATTCCCGTGCATACTCTGTAATACCGTGCAGAATCTGAGTGTTTCCCCCGCACACGCATGGTTTGTATGTCGTCCGTAAACACGCCCTGTTCTTAAAGAGTGAGTCCGTCCGAATGCGGAGGACACGTGGGCGTTTCTACGGACGATGGCCGCACGCGGCAGCACAGCGTGGCGTGCGGACCGCACCGTAAGAATTCGGGAATATCCGCATCAATCAGAATAAGGGCCTGTGTTTGATTGGTTGGTACCTTATCCATACCTCCCAACATGACCCTCTCCAGGAGGGACACAACGCTCTATTGCCGCCCATACACGTCCCAATGCGGGCGGGCGTTGTGGGCTTAACTAGCATCCATCACATTGCATTGCATGCCTTGTGCATGCAATGAGATGCGATGAAATGCAAGTACAAAAAGTATGTTTTTGTACTGTGCGATGAGGTGCCGCGGGAGCGCGCACCTCAAAGCACACATCGCACAGCCCGCATCAGGACGTGTATGGCCACCTTATTTCTGGACTTCCGCCTGAATGTACGATTACCCTCACCTGTGGTGAAACACGTTTCTTATTAGATCAAAAAAGGGGAGCCCAAAGGGCTGTATAGAAGCGCTGGTTTCTATGTACTTGAAAGATCACACCAATGCACACCGTTGCAGCTCCCTGTCAGAGTTTGTGTGACTCAGGCAGAACAGGAGGACAAGGACATGCAGTTTGCACTGTCATGTACTATCAGGGAGCGCAATGGTGTGCAGCACAATAATCAACACTATTCTTTATAGCAATATAAAAAAATTATTTAAAATAAATAAAAAACAACAATATCAATACATATATGTGCACTTTAAAAATCTTTCATTTTGCAATTGCAGGACAAACAAACTTTCTTATTAGATAACCTGTTCAGAACAGGTGACAGCAATGATAAAGTAAGAGGAAAGTCCAGGAGTAGAGTAGTTTGTCCCTCCTGGCATGGGGTATGTTGGAAGGTATGCTTTATCTCTCACAATATTATTTCTATTCAAGCTTTGATAAATATCCCCGCAAAAGATATGTTCTCCATTAAAACTGCTGACAATAAGTTCCTGTGGGAGACGCATGAATTATTATATTTTTGTCCCTTTCACAGCATAACGTTATACAGCTGCCCACTGTACACACGTGTGAGGGGGTCCCGACTCCCGTGTACTGTGTGTGCCGTGTTTACAGTCGCGGCGACAGACGTATGATGATGACAATTATGCTGCTGCTGATGACGTCAATACATTAGTTAGCGCTCCCTCTGCTGACGCCTGGCGGTACTAGGTTCTAGCTGGAACGCAGCTGGCGGGTGCGCGCACGTATTCTGTAGTTGCTGCGCTGAGCGCACCCCTGTTGTGGTTGGAGACAGCCCTGCTGTACCGGACAGGTGGGAGGCGGGCACTGGTAGGGGACACGTGATTCCCAGGAGCCTATGGAGTGAGCGCGCAGGTGAGGGATCCGCCTGGTCAGGGAGACGTGACGCGCCGGCCCGGGGGTGCTGAGGACGGGGAGACCTGTTCTGCCTGATGCTGCAGCATAGCGCATTCTCAGTGAGGCCCTCCCAGATCTACCACAGGTAACTGGCTGCATTACCCTGCTTACTGCACAGGTAGGAGTGTGTCCCTCCGCTGTCAGCTCCTAATGGATGTCATCTATGGAAAAATGTATTTTGCAACCCTGTAATGTGTACTGTAGATGCTGTGCTAGTTTCAGTAGATCAGCACTTCTCTAGTCACACATACAAACACACACCCCATACACCTATCCACCCATACATCAGGTGGTTGCTGGATGACTCACCGACAGTCATATGCCAGCAATGTATATATTACTGCCTTAAAAATGTAACATTGGTGCCCAGTGGTTCCAGCAATATATACATTGCTGGCATATGCCAGCAATGTATATATTACTGCTTTAAACATAAGGTGGCCATACATCAGAAAGATATTGTACCCAATCATACAATCTCAATTGATTGTAAGATGGATTGTATGCAGATTGTGCGCACATCTTGTGTACACAAATCATACAATCAATCATCAGATGGATTGTATGACTGATTGTATGATGGATTGTATGCAGATTGTGTGCACATCTTGTATACACAATCATACAGCAGATGGATTGTATGACTGATTGTAAGATGGATTGTGTGTAGATTGTGTGTCCAAAAACCACCAAGGACTGCCGGGGATTTCAAGGGAAATTGTACACAATCATGAGCGCAATCGATCTTAAGATCGATCTTTCTGATGTATGGCCAGCTATAAAACATTGGTGGCCAGCAGTGCCCCCTGCTCTCAGTGCTCTGTGTTAAGCATAGCAGGGGGGGCGGGGCCAGCAGAGAGTATTGCCGGGTGAGGGAGAAGTGCTCAGTGGTGAGCAGGAGGGCGGGACAAGCAGACAGGCAGGGACTCGGAGCAGGATGCATGGAGCCGGCGCAGCAGCACTTGGACAGGGTGAGTATTATGACAGGCGGGGGGCGGCGCGGGGCGGTCCGCCGGGCTGAAAGTGGTTAATCTTTCAGCCCGGCAGGCGTACACACATGGCGATGATGGATGAAAAACCATCCATCATCGCCACATCTGCTGGTAAAACCAGCAGATGAACCACTTTCCTAGCGATGATTTCCTAGCGCATCATCGCTAGTCGGCAATCTCCGGGGCATACACACTGGGCGATTTTCGGCCGAAAATCGCTCAAAACTGCTGAAAATCGTCAAGTGTGTATGGGCCTTTACACTTACCAATCCAACTCAACTTGGCATCAAACTCATGACCCTCCAGCTGTTGTGGAACTAAACGTCCCAGCATGCCCTGCCACAGTTTTAGCAATCCATTATAAAAATCTGTGCAAGGGCATGCTGGGATGTGTTAGTTCCACAACAGCTGAAGGGCCATGAGTTTGACACCACTGGTCTGATCCATATGGGGAGGCGCTAATCTCTCCTTCCCCTTCTCCCAGATGACAGCTGTCACTGGCACCCCCTGTACAGGACATCCCACAGATTGAAACTGTCTGGTCCAGGGTTACTTGGTCAGTTTTTAGACCCAACATAATTGTAATACTTATTTCAAGAGACCAGTTAACTCAGACAGAATATTCATAGTGAACATTTAACCACTGTCCCATGAATAATGTAACCCCCGTCATTACATTACCATCTCAACATTGTAAAGTGTAAGGACATTTGCTGTGCTATATAAGAAACTAAATAAATAAACATTATATGAAATTACTCAGCAATTGATGTGCAACAACCACAGTTGGAATAAATAATTTAAATGTTCATTAAAATGAACATTGTAAAAGGTTTGGGTCTGTGACATCAGTTTACTGAGGCATGGTCAATAAGGCAGCTGTCACAGGCAGCTTTATTGAAAAAAGCAGAGTTCCTGGTCTTAGCCGGGTGCTGTATGTAATTTGTTTCACATTCTTGATTCATATAATTATGGGTATTTGCCTGCCGTAAAGAACTTTTAGTTTTTTACATACATGGATATAGTTAGCAATCATCTAGTCTTCACAAAGTCCTAACATTTGATTAATGCTGGATACACACTGGGCGATGTATTGTCTATTAGAGCAATCAAATGATATATAGTCAAAATCGCATGCAGATCGCTCAGGTATTTTTCCTTGCACTCCCGATGCGCGCTCCTGTGGCAGCACAAATAGAATTGTATGTAAATAGCACGTGAGTTAGTAAAGATTGTATAGCAAATTGAATAGCAAAGGAATCTCACCGTGTGTACACACCATTAGATTTGCACTATATAGTCATTGCGACCCTGTCTATCTGGGTTTCGATTTGTGCTGTCTCGGAAGCGCGTGTTGGGATCGTAAGGTAAAAAAACCTGTGAGATCTGCATGCGATTTTGACTATATAGTCAAAATCTCATGTTGCATTGTACCATGTGTACACACCATAATACTGTATGCCTACTTGAATCTGCTGCTCAGCAGGCGTAGTGGAAGGTTGGGGGACAAATTGCTCCAGTGTGTACCCAACTTTTATTCTCCGGTTACAACCGATTTATTTATTTATTTTTTTGTCTACCACACAATGCTTTCATTTGGCTTGTTTTTGTCTCATCTGGTTCATATTTGTTTGCAGTACAGTAAATATAAATAAAATGTTAACATTTCAAATTCTGATAACTTTTTACATAAATATTTGCGGAGGACTTTATTAGCTCTGTAGTATATGCACCATAAACTATAACTCTCACACTAAGCAGATAGTGACCATTAGTGTGACATGTAGATACTGTGGGTTATAGCATACTCTGTACTTGATATTATTAAATATTAAGTGCATGGCTGCTACTGCATACTCCGTGTAATTTCTGCAGTATGTGCTGTGCTGTATGACTCATGCTGTAGGGTTTGATCCGAATGAGTGAATGAGTTTGTCTGCTGAAAAACATCACTTTGCAATTGCTGTCTGAGTAACTGCATCCTGGTTTCAGGAAATGTAATGCACAGTTCTTTTTCGCTAAAAAAAAATAACATTTTGTAAAAATTTAAATCTTCCAGATAATACAAAGAGTTCATAACATCCCTCCACATTCCGATGTATTACCAGAGAAGCATACGTTTGCTGCTTCTCATTCATTTTCACATATTGGCAGGTGTTTCACCACTGCGGTGGCTTCTGGGTCCGGGCTGCACCCAGGAGATCTTGTGGTCTTGCGCAGAGGGTCAGTCAGAAGGTGAGACGCGGTACATCAGCGCTGGGCTGATTAGCTGTGGTGCCCGTAGTGATTGCTGGTGACCGTTTCACTCCCGGTACTTCCATGAAAATGTTCTTTTCGTGTAACGTTTGTTACCAGTTTTCATGACAAGCTTTGCATCAAAATTAAAGCATATCGTACCACACAAACATCACTTTCCTTCGCACAAAATATTCAAAACACATGCTCAAAAAATATATATTTCACGTCTTCTGTTTAGTCAAAATGTAACATTTGTTACCATAGAATGACCCTCCCCCAGAATGGCAGCCAAGATGTTAACATATCTCTTCAGTAATGCTTCCTCTGCTTTGCCTCAGAGGAAGAGCAGGAAGAGCTATAGCGGCATGATAAATGCTGCTATAGTACATATAGCCATGTGTACTAAATAATATGAAAAATTAATTGTTACTTAATTAAACCTACAATGGGTTTGAAGCCTGGAACAGATCTAAAAAAAAAAAAAAATCATATGCGTTCATTGGTAAACCAATAGTAGCTTGGTATACGATCATTCAGTACACCCGTGTTAGGTTGACATGCATTGGCTGGACACATGAAATAGTGGTCAACATTACTGGAAGGTCGACACAAGCATTAGGTCGATAATGGCAAGGTTGCCGTGAGTTTTTTTACATTTTGTTTTTTGAGCCAACATGTGTTGACAGGTGGTATTTCATGCCCTACCATCCACTAGGGCATGGAGGGAGAATAGAATAGTGTGCCGAATGCAATGAGGCACCTTGCCCGAAGCATGGAGAACACAGCACTCGGTAAACTTTGACAGTGTTCATGTCAACATTTGTGACAACAAAAGGTGAAAAACTCATGTTGGCATTTTGACTGTCGACCTTCTAACCCTGTCAAACTAATGACCCATACCCAGTAGCTTATCAGGACTGTGTACAATTTTGGGATCTGGTGTCAATTTTGGGATAGGTGTCTATTTCTATAACAAGTCCATCACATTTCTGCTTGTCCTGAGAAAGGTCTGCCAGATAGGCTATCAAATCCATTGGTCACATTTCATAATATATCTACTTTGGAACATTTTGATGTTAGAAAGTATTAGCAAAAAGTTTTTTTATTTTATTGTCTTTTACCCCCACATTGGTTGCTTGGACAGTGTGATTATGTATACGTGTGATTACCCACTCAAATAAAAAGGGTACTTGTGCAATAATACAGTGTTTGCCGGGATGTCCTAACTGCTGTTATTGTAGGTAAATACTTCTTGTTTTAGTGTGGTAAAACCAGCTTCACTTTTTTTTATTCTTTTCTTTTTTTTTTTAACCTGTTTGACTTAAGGGTACTTGTGTAGTTTCACGGCGCCAGTATGGCGCCGTGCGTCGGAGTCCCCTTGCGGGGCTTGCTTCGCTCGCCCACGCTGCGGGCTCGGTGGCTCGCTACGCTCACCACGCTATCTAAAATCAACTCCATACCAACATGGATAGTGGGGGTATGAACTATCCATGTTGGCATGGAGTTAAGTTAATTTATTTTAGATAGTTTGGCAAGCGTACAAACGGGAAGTAGCACGGCGCCATGCTGGCGCCGTGAAACTACACAAGTACCGACTTAAGTAAGCCTTAATTAAAATATATGTATGGTTTTAAATTGCATTGGGGAAAAAAAAAATCTAGTATTATTTATAAACAAATATACAATATGCAGAAAGTCCAGATGTCTTGTCGGACTTGGTAATTTCTGTGCTCAGGACATGATGATGATGATGATGATTTAAATGTATTTATTTTAAAGAAAACATAGCAGGGAGCCCCTCTGAGCCTAATCCGAGTCTCTCCATGCCATTAGATTTCATACCTGGCCATTTTAAGGTATCCTATTCTTATTGAATCTATCTATATTTAAATTTATGCTTTATAGGCATTTGTTTATACCTGTTCCATGTTTGCAATAGTGACCAGGTGGAAGGGGGGTGGTGACTGCTGTATGAGGGAGTTCTGGACCACAGCTTATCTGCCATGAGAGGAAAGATAATTAGGTCAGACAATGTTTTTGCCTAAATCAGGCATGTCCAAACTATGACACTCCCTCTGTTGTGAGACTACAAGTCCTATCATGCCTTGCCACAGTTTTGCTATTAGGAAATGCTTAAACTTTGGCAAGGCATACTGGGATGTGCAGTTCCACAACAGCTGGAGGGCCACAGTTTGGACATACCTGGCCTAAATGTTCTGGGCCAGACATGAAGACTAAATAACTATTGCTACAGCTTTAGTACCGGCTGTGAGTTGCTTGTCTGTAGCACTAAACGTCAAAATGACAATCCAGCAGCCATTTTCAACCATGCAGATTCAACTTTTTATGACTGATATTTTCACCTGATGGAAAAATCGGCTGATTAACCTACTAAATGTCTTTGTCTATGTAGTTGTTTCTCTGGCCTCTGTGTCAGAAAAATGTTGCAGGAACCTGAACATGTAAAGTTCCTTTTTGTGTACTACTGTACCTTGAGTAGACGTGTTATGTTATTAGATGGGTGACAAGTTGAAAGGACCAGCCATGTACCATAATCCTAGTTCCTGGTTGAGCTTGTCTGTACAATATGCAGAAACCCATACATTGACAAACACAGGATTTCTAGAGGGAGGGGGGGGGGGGGGGGTCCAAATGCAGTCCACAATCTCCCACTATGTGGAACCTTGGAGCAAGTGTGGGAGTCTAATGCGGGGTACACACCAGGACGACCCGCTCACGATGCACATCGTGAGCGGGTCGTCAGTGTCTCGTCCGACCCGCTCACGATGACGCGGGAGGGCACGACCCGCTCACGATGTGCACCGTGAGCGGGTCCGATCCGATGGCGACCCGCACCCGGTTCTATGGTCGTCATTGAGATCCTACCTGCAGCAGGTAGGATCTCAATAACGACCGACCGACCCGCGGGACCGCGCATCGGATCGGAATCGCTCCACACCAGGTCAGAAAAGGGCCCAATCAGCACACAATCTACATCCGATTGATCGGAATTGGATCTAGATTGTGCTGATCGGGCCCTAGTCGTCCTGGTGTGTACCTAGCATTAGTGAACGGTAGAAGATCTTCGTAATGACACTGAGCATTATTGTAAACATTAGGCTATTTTTATACACTGGATACTGTATGGAATATACAGTATTAATATCTAACACTATAGAAGGTAAATAGTATAGGCTGTATCAAACACTTTAAAAAGAATATAAATAAATTGAAAGGAAAAGGATACACATAATAAATACAAAGACATAATGTAACCAGTACTGTACTTTCTAAGCTCACATTCTCCCACCTCTTGGTAAGGCACCTGTTTCTTCTTTCTAGTAGCTACTCTCTGGTCCAGTGCATTGATCAAGGACTCTGATCCACACACAGCAAACCTCTTCGAAGAAACTGCTACCACTGTTCATATGCCACAGCTCTACTCTGTCTCTTAAACTGCATTATGTGACGGAAGCGCCAGTAATCGTATTATATGCAGTTGCTCTTGTTTGAGCATTTGCCTATGGCATAGGTTGACTTTACATTTTTAGTGATTTCCAATTGCACTGCCCTTGTATTGGTATTTGGCTACCTTCTTCGAATGGAAAATTGCATGTGACCGGTTAAGGATATGTACACCAGTTTTCTTGTCACTTTATTATTTTATTGTTGCCCAGACATTATATGTTCTCCATTTTTAATGTATTATTAATGTATTTATCATAGAAAAGTACAAAATGACAGTTACCATTTACTCCTTTTAAATCATGGCTATGTCATGATGCTTTAATTTTGTTGCCCTGGGATATGACTCCAAACAAGGAAAAGAGAGCACAGCGGAACAGGGTCCTATTATGGAGCAACTTTCCGCATTACATAAATAGATGCGTTAAAGGATACCAGAAGGATAATGCATTTCCAAAAAGTTTGTGATTCTCAAATGTATTTTAAACTTTTTACACTTTATGTACAACTCTTCAACATTGAGTTTTTAGGACTTTACTTAACGAACATGTTCATCATTTCATTGACAGCTGCCTCCTGTTCAATGGCACAAGAGAATGAGCCATCCGTAGGAAGTTCTTCTGTGTCCTCATCACTGGAAGTTGACTCTGCTCTCCAGGAGACCTATGTCTGCACACTGAGCGCTGAGCTTGTCCTCAAGGCACGAGAGGAATTGCAGGAAAAGCCAGAATGGCGATTACGTGATGTCCAGGCACTGCGAGACATGATATGGAAGGAATATCCAAACCTAAGGACTCGAGTTGATGATTCTTTCCTGCTCCGCTTTTTGAGGGCCCGCAAGTTTGATTATGATCGGGCACTGCAGCTATTGGTCAATTATTACGGTTGCCGGAAAGGCTGGCCAGAGGTGTTTACAGATTTGAGACCTTCTGCAATTAAGCCAGTTCTGGACTCTGGGTTTGTGACTGTCCTACCTCATACAGACACCGAGGGAAGACGTATAGTATGCATTCGCCCAGGTATGAAACGTGTCTCTCTGTGTCAAGCATTTCTTTATGTTCTAATTGCAAATAACTGTGTATATATTATATATATTAGTGTGTATATAATTTGACAGTGGACCAATACTGTACAGTGAAACCAGTGGCATATCTGAAACCTGCTTGAAGTTGAGGGAATCATTAATGTATATAAAAATATTGCTAATAACATGTACAGATCACTGTGGGCGGTATTCAATGCCGTCGGCGAGGGAGTTTCTGCGGCGAGGGTGGCTTGTTTTTGGTGACGATCACCAAAAACAAGCCATCCTCGCCGCAGAAACCCCCTCAGTTATGTGGTGAAAGACGGGATTCGCTTCCGTCTGTCCACATAGTTTATGATTGGCAGCCACAAGCATTGGTTTTGCCTATTACGTTGACCATAAATAGTTTAAATTTGTCCTAGACCACCAACCATGGGCACCCCTGCAAGTGCTCCATGGCGCACACAGTTTGGGAACCACTGGACTATGCAGTTTACTTTCTTGCACATGTTAAGAGCAGTAATCTGCAAACTTTACTGTGAGTTTCCTGTGATAAAATGGCATCTGTATAATTTGTGTATCATAAAACCAGAGGCCTGAATATTACCACAGGCCAGACATCTTGGCATGGAGATCACTAATTCTGCTGTGGTCTTCTGGCATTACTTTCATTGAAGCATAACTTACCAGGGGGTTGAGTAGGGTCCATGGAGACTTGCTTTATCCCTTACAACTAAAGGTGTCCATACACGGTGCGATGATCGCACCCATTATGGGCTGGATCGCATTGCATCGTAAGCGATTTGTGTGCGATGCGATCTGAGGGTAGTAGAAAAAGTATGTGCAGCACATACTTTTTATACGGTGTGTCGAGATGCCCACAGGAGCGCGCATCGCACGGTGCAAAAGCACCGTGTGGGCACCTTAACCTACCTCCACCTTCTTTTTTGGGACTAAAATCACTGATAATTATGAACAATAGTTAGAATATTGTTACCACAGTTTCTATGCCATCATATGTGCTTGTTTCCTGCCATCTGCAATCTCCCAAGTATTGCAGCCCTCCACAATTTCTTTTTGAATGGTCCTAACCCATTTTGTCGTGCTATTTTTATATTTGAACCTATTCATTTTGAAAAAAAAAAATGATAATGTTACATGGCTTTATAGAATGGATTCATTGTTTTTCTCTGTTATACCGTGTTTCCCCGATAAATAAGCCTAACCCGAAAATAAGCCCTATTAAAATTTGCCTAAAACGGAGTGCAGACATTAAATTGTACCCCATCGCCACCCACGCTAACCCCCTCACCTCCGCATTGCTGTATCGTATAGGCTTCTAATAAAGCCGTTTTAGTTCCCGGTCCCAGGGATGCACTGTGGGCAGCTCGTGATGACACCGCACACATCACGCGGCTGCAGCACGGAGCAGTGGCGCAGCCAAGAAGAAGTGGAAAGTTAATGAACAGGACTTTTAATATGTTATTGAAAGGAGGAATGGGGGCATGTTAAAGGAGGACTGAGGTAATTGAAATAAGGAATGGGGACTGTTTAAAAGGACTGGGGGCATGTTAAAAGAGGACTGAGGTAATTGAAAGAAGGAATGGGGGCTGTTTAAAAGGACTGGGGGCATGTTAAAGGAGGACTGGAGTAATTGAAAGGAGGAATGGGGCTGTTTAAAAGGACTGGGTGCATGTCATTAAAGAAGGACTGGGGGCATGCTATTAAAATAAGACCTACCCCAAAAATAAGCCCTATGGTCTTTTTTGTTGAAAAAATATATAAAAATAAATAAGACTGTGTCTTATTATTGGGGAAACACGGTATGTATGCATCAATATTTTTTCAAATAAACAGAGTGCTGCAGCAGTGCTGACAATGCTCCTATAAAGCATTCAGAGGAGGAAGCCATCATGTGGGCTGAAGCCATATACTGTACATGACCACACAGTCTATGCAGTAGGAACTAGAGACTTGTGATAAACTACCTCATGCCTTGATGTCATTGGCTCCTAGTGATTCTGTAGGCTGCATTCTCATTATTATTATTATTATTATTATTAGGTCAAAACGATATTATCCAAATTGTGTAAGGGACAACTACATTATATTGTGTATGCAACCTTCTAATAGTGTAATCATGTAATTCAGTGGTTCCCAACCTTTTTTCTCTCCCGTACCCCTTGATTAGGCTTTTCATTGATGACCAACCCCTCCTCTCAATTTAAAATATAGACAGCACTTACGAGTGGAGTGGAAGTGAGCGGTATGCGTATCCTTATGCATGTCCTTATATTAAGGAGTAATGGACAGGAATCGTGCGCTTCCATGTGTGGCCGCTGGTTGTGTACTGTCTCCAGGGTTCCCACTTACACCTGTAGGATTAATGCCGCTGCTTCTTCCACCCGTGTCAGTGCAGGGCAGATGATCGCTAATGTCTGAGGGCAGCGCGGGTAGCTCCCAGTGGATTGTTGGTCAGGCAAAATCACAATTAGACGCTGATGACCCTGAAGACAGAACCATAAGTGACACTTCGTACTTCTCCATAGCAGTGGGTCTTCTTCTGCCATCAAAATACTTTTTTTCATCTTCCGCCATTACCAATATTATTTTCAAGTACCCCCAACTGGTCTGCAGAGTACCCCCATGGGTACTAGTACCCCAGGTTGGGAACCACTGATGTAATTGATGGCAATATCACATTTCTAAGTCACAAATTAACTAACCAGAATTTCTGACTAACTGTTAAAAGGCTCCATATTAATTTCTATTTTCTTTTCTTTTATCTGTAGGGCAATGGAATCCCCGGAATTATCCCATTACTGAGAATGTGCGTGCCATGTATCTATTGCTGGAAAAAATGATTGAGTCAGAAGAAACGCAAGTGAACGGTATTGTCATCCTAGCAGATTACGAGGGGGTTGGTCTGTCACATGCGTCTCATTTTGGGCCATTTATCGCCAGAAAAACAATTGGAATACTTCAGGTAACTGGAAAAACATTCTGGAAAAATGCTTTCTATGTATCATCTGCATTATGTCTTATGTCTTCAGTACAGTGTTTTTTTGTTTTTTTTTGTGTTGAGGCAATTAGTCTTCCGAGAATGCAGGATGAGATTCACATGTATTGCACTGAGGGTCTGTGATGCCACTTCCTGTTTGCGATATGTAGTCTGACTCTGTTAGAGAGCTTAAGCTGGGTACAGACTGGAGCAGTAAAGGAGAACCTTGGCACTCTAGTTGTTGTTGGATGGGAGCATAAGTTTGACATGAAGGAAGCCCATTTTAGAGTGTGGTTTCCTTCACTGTCATGTGAACGTTATAATTTGGAGTGCCAGGGTTGAGGTGTAGATTTGTGAAGGTAAATAGTGGTTGCTAGAGCTGCAAAAGAGTCAAAAGCAGAAGAAAGGGAGGCAATTTATAGGGAAGTAGCTTGTTCAGGACAGGATGCAGGGAGTGAGAGAAGCATGTGAAGCACAGAGGAAAAGGTGTCAATGGCCTCATTGTTATGCATTTTCAGCATCAAGGCACCAAAATTAATAAAAAATGTCTTATGCGTTTATTATTTTAGCTTATTATTTTAGCTTATAGTAGACCTCTTACCATGTTTTGTGATAAATTTGATTTAAAGAATTGACATCACTGGTGAGATTTAATAGGATGAGAGATTCAGAAAGTGAGAGATTTGGTAAGAAATCTCCAGTTTTTTTAAAGCGGCAATCATGTACACTGCAAAACCAGTGTGATTTTGCAGTGTAAATGATTGCCGCTTTAAAAAAACTGGAGATTTCTCACCAAATCTCTCACTTTCTGAATATCTCATCCCATTAAATCTCACCCCGCATAGCAAATCCTTTTTTTTTTTTCTTTATACTTTGTTTTCATCAATCCTGTAATTCCTGTATGTGCCGAATTCAATGTGTAGGGCTCGCTATACACCAGAAATAGACATATTGGTTAATCTCCTTTCTGGTCTAATACAGTTATTTGTTTTTGTGTGTACAACAGGATGGTTTTCCAATTAGGATAAAGGCTGTCAATGTTATAAATGAACCAAGGATATTTAAAGGTATATTTGCTATACTAAGGCCATTTTTGAAAGAGAAAATAGTAAAACGGGTAAGTGTATTATATTTGTTTTTCTCTTATATTACAACTATATTTTCAGCATTCAAATGGGGCTCAAACATGTGCTCAAGACATCAAGGCGCAACGTCACTCCTTCTGCCAAGTCCTGAAAACTGGGATCACCACACAAGCCCCACAGTGTTTGGAATATCGGACAAGAAACAGGACCCTGGGCCGTGGAGAGTTGGATACACAGTAATTTTTTCGAAAGTCACCTCTGATCTCTCACATCCGGAATATTGTCAGTAGATGGTATATGAAAAAAAAAATATTATGAAAAAAATATTAAATAACAATGTAAACTGGATCTACAATGTTATAATTTTCTGATCATGAGACGATTGTAAAGAAACCTTTTACACGGGTTACTCCTAACACACTAGTGTGAGTGAGGGTACACATGGAAGCACCTGTCCCCTATATGCTCAGAAAATTATAACATTGTAGATCCATCTTCCATTGTTATTTAATTTGTTTTTCATATACCATCTACTGAGAATATTCCAGATGTGAGAGATCTGAGGTGAATTTCGAAAAAATGGCTGTGTATCCAACTCTCCATCGCCCAGGGCCCTCTTTCTTGTCCGATACTCTCCAGACTAATCTAAAGCTATCGGAACATTATTGGCTTGAGATTTTATGTAATTGTTCCTACTGTTTTATCATTACATGATATGCCTTTTATCCATCTTTATGTGGCCTCAATTAGAGTATGCAGTCACTGTTACTAATCTAGATTATCCAGATTGTTGCATGTAATTGATTTCTTTAAACTGAGAACAGAAATACTGTGCAACTATGTACGAGAAATTCCAAAGTAACAGATGTAACTTTCATGCCCCTTTCTCACTGCAGGTCTTCAATTGTAAATTGCCGTTTTTTTCCCCATTTCTAAACGTTTAAGGCTGCAGTGGGAAAGCGCCAGAGTTGATTTACAGGTTAAAGTTAACTGGTATTTCAACCCGTTTAAAAAGCAGTGTTTAAAACGTTTCAAAGCCGATTCTTTATTTTTTCTGCAATGAGAATGGCTCTGAAACGGTATTTAAGATACTACACTAGTCTTCCCCCTCCTCTGGTACCTGTCCTCCCCCCCCCCCCCCCCCCCCCTGCCCTGGTAGCTTGCTCCCCCTCCCCTGGTACCTTGCAGTGGGGCAGCAGGGTAGGCAGCGGGCATTCCAGGGCTCCTAGTTGGCAGGTACCAGACTGATTGCTGAAAGCATCATGCAGGAAGAGGCTGGTGCACAGACAGGGGGGGCACTGGGGATCCGGGCAGGTCCTTGCTCAGGAGGAGGACGCGGAGGAAGGTCCATTAGGAGATTGTCATTTCATCGGCGGGGGTCCCTGCCGCAAATGGGAAGTAGCGGAGCCCACCATTAAATATGTGCATATTTAATTAGTGCTCCATTAGATATGCGCATATTTAATGAACAGCTCCGCTATTTCCCATTCGCGGCAGGGACCCCCACCGATGAAATGACAATCTCCTAATGGACCTTCCTCCGCGTCCTCCTCCTGAGCACGGACGCGCTGCCCCCGCTGTCTGTGCACCAGCTTCCTCCTGCATGATGCTTTCAGCAATCAGTCTGGGACCTGCCGACTAGGATCCCTTGAATGCTCGCTGCCTACCATGCTGCCCCGCTGCCTGGATGCAAGGTACCAGGGGAGGGGGGAGAGCAAGCTACCAGGGCGGGGGGGGGGGGGGGGGGTACCAGGGCAGGGGGGGAAGAGAGGGTACCAGCTGGCAGGTACGGGGGGGAGGGGGGGAAGGACAGGTACCAGGGGACACGAGAGGTTTAAACTGTATTACTGCAATGTGAATGGTACTTAAACGTATTTAAAACGGTAATCTACAGCAATGTGAAAGCTAATACCGTTTAAAAATACCGGTTCTTTAAACGGCTTGGCAGTGGGAAAGCGGCATCAGATACAATGTTTGTGGTAAACATCTGGATTGCTACAAATTTAAAATGCACATAAAGAAGCAAATTTTACCACAATTGTATCTAACACTGGTGAATAAAAATATGAAGTGTGAACAAGCCTCACCATTGTTGTCTACTATAAATCAATTCATTGTTTAAATGTAACAGATGTAACCAGGATAGGACTTGGTAATTATTAAAATAAAATACATGTCTGATTTCTCTGAAACTACAACAAATATTTATTGCATACTTTTTAACAATAAAGCATACACCACACAGATTGTTTTAGTACAATTTTCAGGAATGTTTTTCGGTACTTATGTAGTATCTGGGCTGCCGATTTCTAAATCGGGTCGGATCGGGCACATCACATCGCATGCGACCATCGGATGCGATGACCCGATTTTTCCATAGGAATCAATGTTAAAATGGACTGAGTCCATTTTAACATGGAATTCAATGGGAAAAAAGGGGTCCTTTTCATACCCCTACTATCCAAGTGGGCATGGAGTTGGATATAAACCTGTGGCGAGCGGACACAGAATACCGTCCCCTCGCGGGGCTCGCTTCGCTCGCCACGCTTCGGGCTCAGTGGCTCGCTACGCTCGCCACAGGTTTATATCCAACTCCATGCCCACTTGGATAGTAGGGGTATGAAAAGGACCCCTTTTTCCCATTGAATTCCATGTTAAAATGGACTCAGTCAATTTTAACATTGATTCCTATGGGAAAAATCGGGTCATCGCATCCGATGGTCGCATGCGATGCGATATCGCATCGCATCTGATTGTATGCCTTAACTTAAGGCATACAATCAAAAAATCGGCAGCCCAGATACTACATAAGTACCTGTTTTTCTTATTGCCTTGACAATATTTAAAGGAATGTATGCGTAACGGATGTAACCATCAAATACATTAAGCAGGAACTGAAAAAAGCCCCTTGCATTAATGGTAAAGGGTCGTTTACCTTTCTAACAATGTTTGCAGATGGGTACCATATCTCATCATCTTGTTTTGGCCATAACCACCTAACTCTGGCTGGATGCATCACCGGAACACAGAACTCTTCATTCTCATTTATATCATACCGCTTTCAGACCGCACTCTAGACTCGGGTTATTGCCAGGTTATTGCCGTGTTCTTGCGGCCCCAACGCGGGTCAAGGTGCGGTCTGAAAAGGCCACCACGGGTCGAGCAACACTAGTAATGACCAGGGTTGCACTCGGCTATGACCCGTGTCAAATGCAGTATGAACGGGTGCCTGGGTCGAGCGACCTGTGTCCCGTTCACAGTATGGAGGAGGCAGCACTGTCAGCTCCAAGTACTGCCTCCTCCCGAGCCCCCGATGACACACCGCCGCCCAGCTCCTCCCCATGTGACGTCACTGACTCTGCACTTTCAGACCGCATTGCTGTGTTGCTCTAGGGATGGGACCCGTGTCCTAATCCTGTGTGCAACACTGCATTTGCGGTCTGAAAGTAGTATCAGTGACCGTCCCAGAAAAAAAGGGTCATGGAAAAAAAAAAGTTGGGCTATTCAAAATATGAATTTCCCAGTGCATCAGTCATAGGGGGGTATGCAATTGTTAGCCACTATTTCCGACAGGGGTATAAGCAGCAGGGCCCTATTCAATGCTGTCTTTACCGACAGCAATGAAGAAGGTTCAAGGCAGAACGTGCCTGACTTTTTAAAAGCTTTTGGGCCCGTTCTGCTGTTTACGCAGGCCACGCCCCCTTTTAGATGATCGGCAGGCAGGACATTCAATCCCGCCTGCCGATTTGCTGTTGGGCAAACCGCAAAGGAGCCATGATCACTGCTGTTGGGAGGGATCGAGAGCGGTGAGCCTGGATTGCATACCCCCATAGTCTATAGTAATTTAAAAAAATCGGTTGGTAAAGGTGTCACATGACATGCTGCCATTTTGTCTTTTTTCAGTAATGGTTATCAGGCAGACACTGATTGTGACCACTGATTATCTCTTGCTGTTTTCTGGAAACAAGGGTAAGAAACTTGGATTATTGTAGTATATAATACAAGTTGAGGACATGTACTGTCAGAAACTATATGTTGATGATCAGTATTTCATGTGGTTTTATGTTGGTGAAAGAGTTACATGTGGAACATATTAAGGGTTACATCTGTTAAATTTTTTGGTATTTTTTGATTAAAAGATGAGTAAATGCATGATATTTAGAAATTATATATTGATAATCCGTATTTCATGTGGTTTTAATATAAAAGAGAGAAATACAAAGAAGGAAGCTACAACACCTGCAGGGGGTCCATCACATGTACTGTTCGTGAGGCTTTTACAGTTTTTGTTAAGCAGCTAATAATGGAAGGATTGTGGTGGAACAAATCCTTCCAGTAATAAATTACTGATTATTAACATCTTCTCTTTTGCGTTTTTGCATATTTGTTGTTACTGTTTCTTGATTTGGCTGCTTCTGCTCGAATTCTGGCACAAGTACATTCTGACCTCCTTTTCTGTGTTCAGTCTGGCTCTGTATTTTCTCATTCTTTCTGCAGGTGTCATCGCTTCCTTCTTTGTATTTCTCTATTGCATATAGTCCATCTGGGATAAGAAAGCTAACTTGTAATAACCGCTAACAGGCCTATATTGTTAATGTAACAAACTGTTACGTCCATCATGTTAAGAATGTTACAGTACAGAACTGCCAAAGCAAAGAAGTTGTGAACAAATGGCAAATTAATTTTTAATCCTCTCATAAACTATTAGAGATCTGGTAAATATCATACATTTTCTCATCTTTTTAACCAAAATATGGTAAAAAATACAAAAAAAAATGTAACGTATGTAACACTTAATATGTTTCACATGTACTGTAACTCTTTCACTAACATAAAACCACATGAAATACTGATTATTAACATATAGTTTCTGACAGTACATGTCCTCAATTTGTGTTATATACTACAATAATCCAAGTTTCTAACCCTTGTTTTCAGAAAACCGCAATAATCAGTGGTCACAATCAGTGTCTGTAACCATTACTGAAATAATACAAAATGGCAGCATGTCATGTCACACTGTTACCAACCATTAAAAAAATATTATAGACTATGACTGATTGCACCGGAAAATTCATATTTTGAATATCCCAACTTTTTTTTCATGACACATGTCAACTTTTTGTTGGAATTGCACATACATGTTTGGCAAGCAGCGAATAATGACAAGTGTAGGTGTAAATTATTGGTCACATGCGATCATTGGCCAGAGCTGCTACCTCATCACTTATACTACAAACAAGGCTTTAAATATATCCTCTTTACTTTTAGTTTTTCCTGCATGGGTCAGACCTAAACTCTCTTCATCACAATGTACCCAAGGCCATCTTGCCAGAGGAGTATGGAGGCACTGCAGGGAAACTGGATATATCAACATGGACCCAAATCCTCTTGGCATCTGAAAATGACTTTGCACAAGAATTTGACCAGGCTGTCCTCACACGAGATGGGTCACTTCAGGGGTTTGTAATTAATGATGCTGAATCGGACTACTTGCAGTGTGAGGAGGCTGCGCGTGGGGTTAAATCTCAGCTCTATTGTTACTAAATGGTGTTTTTTGTGTTGGAACAGACTTCTAGGAAAGTCTTGAAATGTACTTTTCTTTCTTTTATTGTTATTTTAATTGTTATGTTCAGTCTGTAAATGTGTATAATTTACATAATTGCCAAATTCTGCGTATCCTGAGTAAAAATCAAATCTTATATTTCGCAGCTTTACTTTAGAGGGGGAATGGAAAAAAACCCAAACATCCAAAGCACTTTCATTTTTTTATTGATTTACTATATATAACTGGACCAGTGGAAATTACTTATTTTACACTTTGACCTTAATGTTACTTGTATGCATTTTTGACATTTGGTGCTCAGGTCACCTTGCATTAATAAATAAGAAAAGCTATGCCACCGCTGGCTGTAGACAATAAATATTAGACTGTTCTTTTGTAAAAATAAATGTATTACCTCTAATGATCTATATAATATAAAAAAAAACAATAGAATATAAGACAATGCAAACACAAAATATAAAAATTAAAAAAAAACTATCAATTAGTCGCCTAAGCCATAACAAAAGTGGTATATAGAATAAAAGTTTTAGAGATGTAGTTGAAATGAGTCACTCATTAGTAAAATACTGGGTAAAGTATTTGTATATTTCCATTGATATAGTCTCCATATATTTTTAGGGAGCTTTGAGAAAGGCAATGGAGTTTCCTTTAATTGCTGTGTAAGGATGATTTATCCGCTCAGAGTCTCTCTGGGCCTTATTTTGGTTCATTCTTTCTGACAAAATCCTTCTTAGATGGACAAAACCATGTGCACTGCAGGTGGGGCAGATGTAACATGTGCAGAGAGAATTAGATTTGGGTGGGGTTTTACTTCAAAGTGAGATCTATATTGCAGTGTAAAAATAAAGCAGTCAGTATTTTCCCTGCACAGAAACAAAATTACTCACCCAAATCTAATTCTCTCTGCACATGTTACATCTGCCCCCCCTGCAGTGCACATGGTTTTGTCCATCTAAGAAGGATTTTGTCAGAAAGAATGAACCAAAATAAGGCCCTCTGTATGGCAATGTCCTGATGGCAGCCACTTTGTCTTCTGCTGTGGATCCTTAGGGATCGGGCTAGATATCCCAAAAGTCTGTTAGACCACTTTACCAATGGATTTGGTGGGGCTCTAGATGTTCAGGTGTCCAATAGAGATTTAAGTATGCAAATCAATGGTAAATAATAAAGTTCCAGTAGGCACTTTTATTCTATATACCACTTTTGTTATCGCTTAGCCGACTAATTGATAGGTTTTTTTATATTTTGTGTTTGCATTGTCTTAGTTATATTCTATTGTTTTTATATTATATATCATTAGAGGTAATACATTTATTTTTGCTAGAGAACTGTCTAAAATTTATTTTCTACAGCCAGTGCTGGCATATATTTTCTTGTTCACTATTATTTGGGGACTGACCACCCCCTGCCAGCAGCTGTTAATTGCGCACCACACAACCCCTTTTTTCCTATTACATTAATAAATGCCTTATATGTAATGAATGATAAGATCTGTATTGTTCAATTTTTATGGGAGTTCTCTAAAAACTGCGTCTTGTCAAGTAATATGCTCTGAAATGTAATGTCCATGTCTTACTAGAAGTATAGAATCTGTCACTGTTGTAGATAGATGTTGGCAAGGCTAGACCATTATCCTGTTTTTCTTTTCACTGACAGCTGGTTAAGTGCTTGTAAATTTAGTACTGAGAATTGCGTGGCAAAGCATGCTGGGTGTAATACATCAATAGCCTTTGTGCCACAGGCTTGGGCCTGCTGCATAGCTTTTTATAGTATGAAGAAAAACTGGTTCTTGCACATGTCCTCCTTGTGTTATTTCAAGAATGGTTATCTACGTGGTGGAACAACTGTTTTGTGGGCTGAACAAATCCTCACTAGCCTTTTAATTCACTAGGGACCAGTTACATCAGTAGAATTTTTTTTTTCCCTCTGACCCCTATATGTATAGGTATGCTGTTATTCAATGTGGCCGGTGGGGGGGGGTAATTGTCGGGGATCGCCCAAAAACAAGCAACCCTCGTTGTTTAACCCTCCCTTGCCAGAAGATTCCCCCCAAACAGCGAGGCTCGCAACTAATGCAGGGAGCCCTCTACATTTACCCACGAGCCTTGCTGTTTTAGTGGCTGCACACACATACAGTGTCCTGGTTGCTGCAAAAACCAAGCGAGGTGGAAACGGCATGTGCAGGGGGTCAGTTGAATACTGACCGTGCATGATGTGACAGCGAGCAGTCAGCACTGCTTGCTGACAGCTCGCAAAACGCATTGAATACTCCCCTATGTGTGTTGTAGTTAGTTCTGTAGTCCTTTTATTTTTCTGACCTTCCTTCTCAAACATGAATAATTGCTAGTTCACAAAGAGCAGCTCTCCCATAACTCCAGACTTAAATATTCATGAATGGAGCGCCAACAGAGATACATCTCCACCCTAGAAATAAAATATGCACACATTGAAACTTTTTTTTTTTTTTGGAACTCTTTACCTAGAAGGGCGCCAGCGATTGAAATCGCGGTCGTCGGGGGTAAAAATCGCGGTCATCGCGGGTAAATCGGGATGGCCGCGATGACCGCGATTTTCCCATAGGGAACAATGTTAAAAAGGCTGATTGACCGCGATTTGACTGTTAAATGCCTCAATGGACCCGATTTGGCCCTAGGAATCAATGTTAAATGGGCCACAGAGCCCAAATAAGCACAATTAACCCTTAAATGTCCCCCCCAATTTTTAACGCCACCCCACGATCCACGCAAACCCGAAGCGTGGCGAGCCCGCGAGGGGCGGCGGTACGCGTCCTCCGACCTTTTCATGCCCTACTATCCACTAGGGCGTGGAGTGAGAATATAATAGTGTGGCGAGCGCAGCGAGCCACCGAGCCCGAAGCGTGGCGAGGGGACGCGGATACCTTCACAGGTAGACGCGTCCCCTCGCGGGCTTCACAGGTGTCGGCGTCGCCACGGACACCTGTGAAGCCCGCGAGGGGACGTGTATAACTGTGAAGGTATCCGCGTCCGCTCGCCACGCTTCGGGCTCGGGGGCTCGCTGCGCTCGCCACACTATTATATTCTCACTCCACGCCCTAGTGGATAGTAGGGCATGAAAAGGTCGGAGGACGCATACCGCGGGCTCGCTGCGCTCGCCACGCTTCGGGTTCGCGTGGATCGTGGGGTGGCGTTAAAAATTGGGGGGGACATTTAAGGGTTAATGGGCTCTGTGGCCCATTTAACATTGATTTCTATGGCCAAATCGGGTCCATTGAGCCATTTAACAGTAAAATCGGGTCCATCGCGCCTTTTAACATTGATTCCTATGGGAAATCGGGAGCATCGCGTCGCGGGTACATTTATGGCCGGCCGCGACGCGACCGACACGATTTCCATGTTTAACATGGGTTTCAATGGGAAATCGCGGGCATCGCGTCGGTCGCGTCGCGGCCAGACATAAATGTACCTGCGATGCCCACAAATTGACACAAAGAATACCAAATATTTGTATTTGATGATACCTACATGTTGCAGAACTGAATCTGCAGTATATTTTGTGAGTTTAAATATTTGTGTAAAAGATTTTGCCTATCAAATGTTTAATAAATGAAAAATGATTTATTTAAATATGGTAATAAAGAAAACCTTTTATCTGTGCCAAATGTAATTTTAAGACCCAACTTTGGTGGGCAAAAGTTATTCCTGATGAAAGTGACGCTGCTAGTTGGTGAAAATGGCCTGGCCTTCAGCAGACACTTCTACTGTCGATTGGGCTAATCAGCTATGTTGTCACATAATACAGTCTGGTGGTGACATGACACGTGTGCAAAGCATGTTAGCAAGGAGACTTTAAGAGACCTATGATTTGTGATCTGCCTAGACCTTTTTATGACCATTTTAGTGTGAACTCTAGAACCTAAAGTGATCAAGTATTTAAAGAACGTTGAATATTTTATAAAAATAGACAAAGATTATATCTAATTTGTAACCATTATCTAGACAGTGGTGAAGGCCATTTTATAGAAGTCTACATTGCAGCTGTATTTCATTGTAAATAATAAAAAAAAATTAAATGCTATAGCCTAAAACGAGTATTCGCATTTACTTAAAGTACCAACATATTTTATCAATGGGTAATATGTCTACCGTGTGACCCAGAATTAAAGCATCATCCATCAGATAGTAAGCACAAGATATTATACTGATGTTTTTATATCTGAAAATGGTGACGAAATATAATGTCAAATCGGAAATGTTTTTATTTAATCCCTTCATGCTGTTAGGGGAATTGGTATACTTGCCTATTTCTCACTTAACCCTCATCTTTTGGATTGTTTGTGGTAGAATTGTGGGTCCTGAAGTATGGGCACTAAAGCAAGTGTTATTAGGTTAGGCGTTTGTCACATTGACAAAAGGTCGACATTCAACCTTTTGGCTGTCTACCTAGACCTGGGGTAGCCAACTCCAGTCCTTGAGAGCTACCAACAGTTAATGTTTTCCAGATCTCCTCACATAATCACAAATTAAGTAATAAGCTCCACCAGTGGATCATTTAAAAAGTGTCTAGCTCTCGAGGGCTGGAGTTGGCTACCACTGACCTAGACATTGTGTGAGAGCTAATTCACACCCTGTCCCTCTTAGTTTTCTTCAATACATTCTAGAGCAGGGGTGGCCAAACCTGTCCTCAAGATCTGCCAACAGTACATGTTTCTCGGGTAACCAGTAGATCTATAGTAGGAATGAATGTGACAGTTAGTAATGACTACAGCTGTGCAGTAGCTAGGTGATGTGGAAAACATGGAACATTGGTAGATCTTGAAGACTGGATTGGCCACCCCTGCTCTAGAGCATTGGGGCCAGAAAAATGAAATTAAAGTTATTTGGTTTGGTGTCGCCCTCAGATTCTATGTACTTGTGCAGAACGTTTGCATTTTGTGGTTCAAAGATGACACCATGTTGATGCCTGCCTGCACATTTCTACCAGCTGTAAAGATACTAGTATTGGTCAAAATTGTTAAAGAAGCAAAATCGAATGGTTTTTCTACATTCAACCCCAATGCATGCTTCTGTGTAGTGAAAAATAGTCTTGTCAGGCAAGACTATATAGTACAGAGCTGTACTTTAGTCAAATCGAATGCATTTTGTGTACCATTGGATCGGGATCGAATCACAAGCAATCTCGCACCATGTGTTCCCACTATAACATTCCACGTTTTAGGCATAATCAAACTGACTGAAGTACTAATTAAGCCACCGGTGACCAAGCATGACCATACTTTAAAACCTGGATTGTAAGGGTGCCTTGAGGATAGCATTTGCGAACCATTTTAACATCTTCAGTTAAATCACAAGTGAGAAATATATAGGTGCAATTCAATCTGTTCTTGAAGCTATTTTGTTAAATCCTATTAACACTTATTGCTTTTATATCATCCTGCATAAACACTTGCAAATGTCTGAAGTACAAATACAAAAACGTGAAATGTCAACATTTTGTACCTCGCCCTAATGTAAAAACTAGCTAGAGCGCAGGCAAACAACTAGTAATGATAAAAATAAATTTATGTATTTTTATTAGAAGTTGCAAGAAAACAGGTCACTGAATTTCTCATACTAAATTTAAAAATCCTCTTATGATATTTAAATACGAAATAATTTTACAAAAATGTTAAAGTAGCTCTTAAGACTTTTGTGAAAATGCTTCAAAAGGAAACACAGAAACTTCTTGTTCTATGGTGGGGATAACGTCAGGCAAGGCCCTGTATGTGTGTGTAAATATAGCCCTTTCACAATGAGCCACTTGTACTTCAGGTCTAGTTTTCTTCTAGAATTGTGTGTGTCAGGGGCTAGACAGGATGTGCGTAGTCTATTTTAGAAGGATGCCTGTATGTAAGTGATTAGTTAATGTTTCCTAGGTACTGAACAAAATGATATATATAAATGTAATCTTTGTAAAACTTGAAACCTCTTTTAAAGACTAAAAGTAATACTTCAGCTAAAATGTATTGTACGATCTGCACTACCAACAATAATTAAAGGAGTAGTTTCCTTTGCTAAATAATACCCTTTTTCCACTAGCAAAAATAACCTGGGTTCATGCTAGTGGAAATGCAAAAGACCCGGGACATCAACCCTTGCCTGGGTTGGACCCAGTACGCTCGCGGGTCCAGGGGCAGTGAAAACAGGTATCTGGATCCCGTTCACTGCACTGTAAAGGCCTCGCTTGGAGATGCTGTTATCTCCTAGCACTAAGCCCTCCTCCCGATTACATCACTCACCCAGCTTAATGCCAGGTAGGGCTTCTAATGGAAAAGTGTTTGCATGCTGGGTACAAAATCATGGATGCGATCTGGCTTGATCTTGAGGGTACTTCTGTAACAACCCTACCTGCAGTGGCCACAAGTTGTGGCATCTCCTGCCATACTTAGCACACTCTGGTTTTATCTGCAAGAACAGGATGTTACGGAATGACTACAGATTTGGCATTATACAGTTGGCCTCAATACACCATGCAGCATGACATAGTTATAAAATCATGTGCAACTGATCTAGTGAGTCATGATTAGGACTCGAATGCACCAGTATATTTGTCCATGTGTATTCAGCAATGGATATCCTGAAAACCAGGATCATTGGTGTGCCTTGAGGACTGCTTTTGGAAACCACTACACTAGGTACTTCATGGTTATACTGCCTCCTAAATTCATAAACCACTCTCACAACTAAGGTAATTGTTACTGAAGGAAAGAGGCAATACCAAAACCTCAGTCAGTCAGTCATAGACAAAAGGTAGAATAGGATTTTGGTTACTTACAGTTGAATCCTTTTCTCAACCCCCCCCCCCCCCCCCCTGCAGTCCCAACATGCCAGCACATTTCCAGAAGAGTCAGGTAAGGTGTAGCTGTAGCCAACTGAAATGTTCTAATTCATTCTGTAGGGAAAAACACGTTTTGCATGACTGAGGAGGTGACCGCAGCCTTCTTCAAATGTTCAATGTTAAGTGACCAGAAATCCTATTTTTTCCTTTTCAGCAAGGCTGGTGGGACGTTCAATGCCCACTCCTAGATGAGTGAACACTCAGGCTACCTGACCACAAAACTGTATGCCAAAATAGAGCATCAGGGAGGAGATTAGAATTATTTGTTTAAGTGCCATACTCCAGCCTATTCTGCAGTCCGAAAGGGTCCTTCCAGCCTGTCTGAAAAAACATCTAAACTAAGCTTACCATTTATAGTTTAGACCTATATCATATCTTTAAAAAGTTAAGGAATCAGAAAATGTATTTAAAAAGAACATTTTGCATGTAATGTCAAAAGAGATAACACAGAAAAACATATTTTATTTTCCTGTATGAATATTAAAGATACTGAACCTCCAGAAAAAAAAAAAAAAGTTCAAATAACCCTGGAAGCTACTGAGGAAGAGAGGGATATAGGTGTCACTATTTCAGGGGACTTAAAAGCAGGTAGGCAATGTAACAAAGCAATGAAGAAGGCAAGTCAGATGCTTGGTTGCATAGGGAGAGGTATCAGCAGTACAAAGAAAGAAGTAATAATGCCACTGTATAGGTCATTGGTACGACCTCACCTAGAGTATTGTGTTCAGTTCTGGAGGCCATATCTCCAGAAGGATATAAATACATTAGAGACTGTACAAAGAAGGGCAACTAAAATGGTGCATGGCCTACATCACAAAACATACCAGGAAAGACTAAAAGATCTTAATATGTATACTTTAGAGCAGAGAAGGGAAAGGGGGGACATGATAGAAAGTTTCAAATATATCAAGAGCTTTAACAAGGTACAGGTGGGAGACATTCTTCACAGGAAGAGGAGCAGCAGAACACGAGGATATGCCCTGAAACTAGAGGGAGGAAGATTCAGGGGAAATGTGAGGAATTACTTCACAGAAAGAGTAGTAGATAAGTGGAATAGCCTCCCATCAGAGGTGGTGGAGGCAAATACAGTAGTACAGTTTAAACATGCTTGGGATAAGCATATTGATATCCTTACAAAAAAATAAGGATCAAATATGGTTTCAGGTAACATGTTTAAAAAAGGGGCAGACTAGATGGGCCAAGTGGTTCTTATCTGCCGTCAAATTCTATGTTTCTATGTAACCCACTGGTTTATAATCCCTGCCAAAATCCTTTGAGTGCCAAGTGATTTTGTCAAAATAGGTGTGAAAGTTGCCAAGCAAACCTTTTTATTCATCATAATTACCTGTATGGTGTACCTTATATAGGAAATATAATTTTCTTTTACACATTTTTCATTTGAATTTATATAACAAATGTGACAAATATAACAGATATTTTGAACTTCTCCCACAAATCAATAACAAATGAAAAGTAATTTGACACACACACACTTTAATTAAAAGATTTTATATATTAAACAGTGTTTATATTACATTGCAGAAAATGTTAGTGCTAAAGTTGGATTCAGAAGACTAATGCACATCAGGCTGTATACACCGGAGGCAACAAAATCGGTGACAGACTTAATACTCAGTGAAGTCATTAGTTCCAACTGATAGGCAGCAATGTTTTTATTTTATTTATTTTTTTGGTTCAGCCACAAAATGGTTGCCGCCATAGTGGAGAGGGGACAAGCACTATTTTTAAAACTTTTTTCAAGCTCCACCGAGTACCAGGTATTAAGGATATACATGCATGACCAAATGGAAAATTGTGCCTCAGTTTAATTGAACCACCTTTGCTCAAACATGGATATGCTTAATACCCAAACGGTTGTGGGGTTATGGGAAGTATATTCTCCCACCCTATATTTGAAATAAAATAGCAGTAACATCCAGGTATGTGCAAATGCTTCAAGACAGCAATCTAGGTAAAATAAAAAGCCGGGATATTTCACAAAACACTTTTTTATTACTGTGGAATACCACAGTAGTGGGAGAAGGAAGCTGTACATAACAGCAAGGTGTCACACAGCTGGGCTTTTGTAATAGGCTGTGAGCTGCATGCTGTGTGGGAATTCCAGCAAGTCTCTGTATTTTTAGTGGCAACAATTTCCAATAAAAAATCCAACCTAGTTTTGCCAGTTAAATGATTGCCGCTTTATTACAAAAAAGAATTCCCTCACTACCTGCAGCCCATGTCAACTGCATAAGCTCTCTAGAGGATTGGGATAGGGAACAGTTACAGAACGTATAGATCATCATTTTACAATCAAATCAATCTTACAACATCTTCATGAGAATGACAAAGTGTTCCCACAGGCCTTAGGCAGGGACCAAAGGACAGCAATGCACTGCATCACAACACGATTCATAGCTAATGAATGCGCTATACAACACTCAGAACTTTATCCAAAACAAATGTCATAGGATAAAAGTGCAACTTCAAAAACTGAATATATATTATATCACTGAATGCAAGTAAATTAAAATTGCTCTGCAGATACAATAATTCAGCTTAACAAAAAGCAGAGAAAAATCAGCAAGTATGTATCATAAAGTAACACATTTAAAATTATATTCTGACAGTAGTAAAAGGAAAATGGCTTTTTGTTCATGGATTTATCAAAGCAGACTTTGGAATGAGTTATTTCACCATGAAGAGATAAGAGGACCTCTAACTGAAGTCTCTGTTGGTAAGGAACATTGGAGCCACCAGCGTCCAGGTATAGAGAAGCAGACACACCCAGCTAGAGCTGATCTTCACCCAGACAGCTGGCCACTTGCTTGTTATGGTCTTCAAGTCTGCATCTGGACTGTGGTTACAAAGGAAAAAAAAAAAACAGTTACTGATAATAGAGGTTATGTTTTTTGTTTATTTTTTTTAAACGCCACGGGACGATTCTGACTAGCTTTCGATTCTATTTTGACTGGATAGTCAAAATCTAATCGAAAAGACATTAAAAGGTTTGCAGCTGCATTCGATCCCTATGCACGGCATCAAAATCGATTAGAAAAATAGACTGCAGTCAAGATTATATTAGTACAGATCTGTACTAGATAGTCCAAATCAAATGCTTTTTGCTTGCAGTTTAATTTGGTCCCGATCGCAAGGCAATTGCACAGTATGTACACCCCTTAAGTCTTGGTTTTCTTTACAAATGCAAATAGGGTAAGTTGTGGAACAAGGAGTGCAATAAGTTAAGAGGGTGCTGCCTACTGAAACATATAAGAGGCGGTTCACCACCTCCTAGTGGATCAAATTTTTGGGAAAAAAATTCAGTTTGGCGCAACCCTCTTAAATATTGTTCGAGAACGACAAATGCATATAAGTGACATACATTTATTACAATAAAATATTTAAAACAATTTTCATAAAAACAACAAATACCAAAATGGACCACACATCCTATCCTGGAGATCTATGGTAACAATAACTTCAGTAAGGCTCGGGCTGCGGTGGGCTATACTTATATGACAAGCCTGCAGCACCACAGCAGATGGCTTAAGGTATTGAAGTGTCAGGCTAAAAGTGCTAATAATGCATTTAAATGCCTCTATAGTGCTCTGCTTTTAAAGTGCAAGGGCATGGCAATTCTGTGTCCAATAGCAACGTCTTTCGGAGACTCCCAGGTCTCCTTTTTCAAGTTGTAGCCATACATCTCCAGGATAGGACGTGTGGTCCATTAGGTATTTGTTGTTCTTAGGAAAAAAAAAAAAATGTAAATATTTCATTTTAATACATGTATGTCACTTTATATGCATTTGGGTACTTATGTATTATCTGGGCTCCCATGTTATATGTACCCCATTTTTTCATACCCCCTACTATCCAACTACGCATGGAGTTGATTTTATATAGTGTGGCGAGCCACCGTGTCCGAAGCGTGGCGAGCGGACGCGGTCTCAAAAGAAAAACGGGAGCCCAGATATTACATAAGTACCTGCATTTGTCATTCTTGAACATGATTTAAGAGGGTTGCGCCAAACTGAACATTTTTTTCAAAAATTGCTTTACAAATGTACGAAGCACATCTCTACAGTCATTTCTAAGCAGCGATATTACACTATTTACTGCAAGGACATGGAATCATGTTAACCCAGAAATACAGTGTCCAATTTCTAGGTTATCCAAAATATAGCTCCACGGGTACAAAAAGGTTAATGTAACCTTGCCTGAAGTGTGGAAAGCATCCTCTCTTGTACTGATGATGATCACATACACTTTTGCCCAAATCTTGTATAGATCATGTATCAACCTTTTGACCCGGGTCAACTTTTTGTAATGGGCGACTGAACGCATATCAGTCATGTCGTAGACCTATTTACTGTCTACCTAGATCTATTATCCCACACCAAATTGTTTTGTACAGTAGTAAACATTCATGAAGATTGGGTATAACTATTCATATAACCATAGTGTAGTCAAGGTATCCTTAAGACACCACCTCCTCTGTTGGGTCATCCCTTTTACTTTTGCCCGAGGGTGCAGATGGCTTGTGAAATAAATTTACCCCCCTGCCTGTATGGATCGTGATATACCTACAAGGGGACAGCACAGTTTAGATCCAATTGCACAAGATGTGATCGCAAACCTTTCAATAGCCCAATATTGCACATTTCCCTGCACTCCTCTATGGATAGTAGTACACCAGCAAATAGCAGGGATTGCCCCTTTAGTGTCCCAATCACTTACACCATGCCACAGTAGTCCGGGACAGGTATCGCAAGCAGGCACCATACACTTGACAACAAGTCAATCTGAGAAATGCAAGACACCCCCTGATAAGAGTAATTAGTGTTTGCACCCCTGCAGTGGCACTGGTTCCTATCAAATGGATATGCAATGTTCTCATTAAAAGAAGCTTGCTCAATTGTACTTTCTGAACTTTTACAATATAAAAAGGTCTCACCTGTACCAGTTGGTGATAGTCATCATTACGTAGAGGGAAGCAAGACAAAGCATAAAGTGGAAGAAAGAATAGCTGTACTGAACACCATCCCTCTCATTGTCCACAACACGCCGCACCTCTTCCTCATTGACATCAGTGCTGCTTCCTGTGGTGTCATCCAGCATAACAGTGTCATGCCCAGATAAAGTCAGCTTGTTCACTTGGCTGTTGGTGGAGTTACGAATACTGCAAAAGGTAAAAAGAACTACTAATATAATGTGGTCTAAAAAGCCATAATTAAGATATTTTGAGCAAAGAAGAACATACAATACTATGTGCATCTCACAATATTAAAAAAGGTCTTCCCAAGAGAAAACTGGCACAGACTTTTACATGCATGTGGTTGTAAGTCATTGAGCAAAGTTATCTTCCAATTAATCATGACTGGTAACATAGCTACATCAAACTCTAAAAAGTACTCAAGCTGGATATGAAATGATTATTTAAAGTCTGCTAACTTTGGACCCATCAATTTGTGACATCTCCACATTTAAAGTTAGGTGAAACTTCAACGAATATGCAATATCAAATCTCATGCAATACTGATTCTCACCAAGAATACAAGAGGCAAAGTACAAATATGATGAGGCCAATGATGTTCTGTGCGTCCCACCACTGCAGGGACTTCATTGGCTCAGGTGACATTGTAGGTATGGTTTCATTTACAGAGCCGATTGCTGGAGATGCGATTTTGTTCAGGATGCTCAGTAAGTTTGGTCTACAAGTAGTACCTGAAAAAAAAGGAATCATTATTTTAAAAGTGTCAGTAAAAGGGATAAGGTGTGTGTCTACAGTGTAAATCATTCTGCAGACAGACATGGGCAACCTGTGGGTCTATGGCTATCAAAATGATAGGCAATACCCTGTGGGACTGGCACCATATAGGTGGGAAAAGTTTGCCCATAGCAACCAATTAGCTTCTAAAGATTTTACAGATTGCACTTGACAAATTGTTCAGTGAAGCTGATTGGTTAATGTCAGAAAGAATGGTGGGCTGAGATTGCCAAGTCAGAGGAGAGGGGGTGTGGCTAGTCCTGGTAAGACCAGCCACACCCCCTGGTTTTACAAAATGATATTGACCTGCAGTCACCTGTACACACAAACTAAGAATTCATTTTACACAGTTTATTCCTAGGACACTCACCAGGCTCATTGGACATAGCAGACCATGTTAGGTACACTGTATACAGAGTAATCACAGAAGACTGAAGGAGTCCAGACCGTGGCTGATGTTCCTGCAAGGTTTAAAACAGAGAATTGTAAAGAGTTTATCTCCTAATAGATCTGTATATTCCAGTCTGGGGAATATACCCCATAACCAGTGCTTGAAAACTGATAGCCCTGACCTTACAGATTCCAAATTATTTCATTGCTGCACAAACATACGGAGAGCATACATGGGAAGGAGGATACATTGCAGCTCTCCATACACATTGGGAGACTCTCCTCTTTTAAACCCTGTGCCTCCTTTGTAGTAGTTGTCCTCTGATCACCTCACATCAAAACACACACAGAAACACCTCACATATAAGGGGATACACATCTAGGGATCCCCACACTGCAATCGGATGACTGCAAACACAAAGAAACTGCTCCAGCAGCAAGTGGGCGATAAGGAAAATTACCTTTCTGAAAAGAAGCAAAACAAGCTCCACTACCACTCTCACCCCATGTCTATGGTGTATGTATTAACACTACCACAAAGATGTCAGCAAACGCAAAAGTCATGGGGAGGGTGATTTAGAAGTTGCACACTGCAGGAGAGTTCCTTGGCATAAATATTTCACGATTTCATTGCACATATGTGGGCACACAGACTTCTGGGAGTGTGGGGCTGGAATTTATAAACCTAACTCCATTGCTCCAAACTCACTTCTGAACCAAAGGCAATGGATGGTATATAGTAGATATAGGAAAAGCAGCAAGGGAGGAACCAAATACGAGAGCAATAACTAAGAGTACGCACATTTAAGAGTGATGGGATAGCTCTCACAAATATCTAAAGCATTTAATTAGTCACTTAGAAGTTTTTATCAACAGGTATTCCACTGTATTATTAATATTATATGCTGTGTGTGTAAGATATTATATATTTTGTATTGCTAAAAAAAAAAAAAAAAATTGTATGGTCTTCATACAAAGACTTTGTAGTAACAACATAACACTGCAAATCTACTTATTTATCTCTATAAAAAACATTTCTGGCATTAAATACAAATCAGTTTGCTAAACTGTCAAGACATCAATGCTCAACTCCTGTAGTCTGTAAGTACCTGCACTTTAGGGAGAATGGAGATGATAGATACGATGAAACAAAGGATCATGTTGAAGCTGATGAAGAATTTGTTCTCTACGCAGCCACCAGGGATGGTGTAGAATACGTAGAATAGGACAATGGCAATTATTGACACAATGTACAGCAGGCCAGTGGCAGACAGCAATGCTAAAGTACAAAATAAAAACAGGCAAGTTTAAATCAATTCAAATCATACAGAGCAATTGAAGGAGAACAAACAGACAAAACAGGATTTGTGAAAGGGTGGGACTATAGTGTTCCCGCTAGGCTGTTTTAGCGGGACGCTGCGCCCTGCCCGATTTTTAAAGGGCAAAATGTGCCCTGCCTCTCTGGCAGCGCCCAGCTAAAACAGCCTGCCTGTGGTGTGACCAGGGAAGCCCTGCGCCACTATAGATAGCGATGTCTGGTGCTTCCCCAGCAGTGTAGAGCCTTTGGGGTTGCAGCCCCCTTCTGTGACGGCAGGGGCCGAGGCTGCCCCTTTTCGTCACAGCCATTCCCCTTTTGTGACGCTGGCGGCCCGGGACCGCCCAAAACAGTGACGTCGGCAGGCCCGGTCCGCCCCCTTTACGCTGCCCCCGTGCAGCAGCACCATGCCCTCAGTAATTCCTGGAAGGAACACTAGACTATATAAATGATGATAGAGGCAGACATATTTGTTTACAAATTTGAAAACGAATCCTTTAATGCAGGTACAGCCATACATTATGCATACCAAGTAGAATACTGAGGGCTAAAAGCCTAATTCAGACCTGATCTCAAAGCACCTTTTTTCTCAAATGGGTAAAAACATGCTGCACTGCAGGTGGGGCAGATGTAACACGTGCAGAGTTATTTTGTTTCTGTGCAGGGCAAATGGCCGCTTTATTTTTACACTGCAATTTAGATTTCAGTTTGAACACGCCCCACCCAAATCTATTTCTCTCTGCACGATACATCAGCCCCACCTGCAGTGCACATGGTTTTGTCCATTAAATGAAAAAAAAAAAAAAAAAGTACTTTCAGTACGATCCAGCCTGATTTAGGGCCTAAATGTAAGACTGACTGCAGGACTTTGTGCCAGTTGGGAGGTCTTGACATTTAAGTTAGGTACAAATTGTCTATTTTTTTTTGATCAGGATGATAATTCACCAAGAGAAAGATCCTGGTATCTATGCTAAACATTTAAGGTGCCCATACACGCTGCAATTTGCTGGTGCGATGCGTGCTCCTGTGCACATCCCGTCCCACATATCAAAAAGTATGTGCTGCACTAGGTTCTGATCGCATTAATTTGCGTGCGATGCGATCGGGACCAAAACGCATGCAATTATCGCAGCATGTATGGGCACCTTTATTTTTTTTCCAGAAATCTGATGGGAAAAATCCCACACACAAAGCAATTTTTACACCTGATAACATTGTCAGATTATTGAGAATATATACACAGACAGACATTGACTGAGATTATGGCAGAGATTTCAGTCCTGCCTCTACCTCTTGATAGAGTTACCATGTTGTACATAGAAATTAGGGTGGCCAATCCCGGGATCGGGGGGATCCGGCCCCCAAAACACCGGGATTTCAATCCCGGAATTGGAGATTCTAATCCCGGGATTAGACTGCGCATGCGCAGTCTAATGCCGGGCAGCGTCTGAGCGCTCAGACGCTGCCCGGCTTCTCCCATACCCGGAGAGCACTGCGCAGCATGACATCAGAGGTCACGCTGTGCAGGAAGGCAGGCAGAGATCACGCCCGCCCACAGCAAGCGACTCTGCACAGTCCACAGTCCGCAGTCCCGCTCCCCCATGGCTCCCGGCACTGTGAAGGCGCACTTCCGCCCGCCCACCTAGCCAGCAAACAGAAACCCGGGGTTCCGGCAGTATGAAACTGCCCACCCACCCACCCAGCAACCTGGCCACAAAAGTAAGCAAATGTGGGGCAGCCAGGGCAGTTTTTTTATTAGGAAAGCCAATCCCGGGATTGAGCATTTTTCAATCCCGAATCCCGGGATTGAAAAAATGCCCCGGGATTGGCTTCCCTAATAGAAATGCATTAAGGATACAAAGCTGCTGGATACTGGCTATTTTTGTGACTTTGTAACATTGCACATGTGAATTTATATCATACTGATTATCAGCCTCCTCATTGGCTAATTGGCCCAATAATTATATAGTGTGTACTTGGCTTTAGTCTGGATAATGGTAGGCACTATCCACCAGTCAGAGCACATGAACAGCTATGCTATGCTAAACTGCCCCACCTATAAGTCTACCTGGAGTTGCCTAGGCCCATTATACATTATTTATTACCAGTTTATTATATAGCACACACATTTTCTGCAGCGCTTTAAAGAGAAAATTTGAAATTTGAGCATTCACATCAGTCCCTGCCCCAGTGGAGCTTACAATCTATATTCCCTACCATATGTACACACAGACATTCTAGGGTTAATTTTTGTTGGAAGCCAATTAGCCTACCAGTATATTTTTGGAATGTGGGAGGAAATTTCTCTGTAAATTTTCTTCTACAAGCAAATAACCGTGCAAGATGGAAACCTCCAGATGAAGGCATGCTGCAGATCACTAGTTTTTATGAATATTTTTTAAGAGTATTAAATAAAAACTTACACTTTGGATATGATTCTATTTAATGTGAACAGAATATTAAGCCAATCACATTAAATAATATGGCTTACCTGTATACCAACACTTTGCGTTTCCTTCCTCCATACGTTCCACCCATGACTCATTCCAGGAATGAGCAAAATCAATAAGCAGCAATAACTGGATGACGATGAAAGACAGTGCTCCTAGTGTTCCAAACCAGAACCATACTAACAGAGAGAAAAGCATTGGAATTATTTACTGTTAATATTATGACATATAAACAGAGCAATGCTACACTCATTTATCTAGCTCCTATGTATGTACATTACTAATTTAGCAGATTTCAGCATCTAATAACACTTTCATCTGCTCTCCTGTCAATTATATTCATGTGTTAGTTCCCTTATAATACAGAACACCACACTACCAGCAGAAAGACACTGCGGTTTGCATTTCAGCAGTCGGTATGGGGGGGAGAATGTTAGGTTTAAGCATTAGCACAAGACCTTAGTGTTAGGCTGCGAGGAGGGGGATGGGTGAGAGAAAGGTGGAGCAAAGTATACTTAAACCCTTATAGGTATTCCTTCAGTCGGGATGCTGGCATTGGTATTTTGAACACCGGCATCCTGTCCACTAGTCATCCGTATGTATCACGCTGACAGGACCTAGTGATACTGACAAGTTCGATAATACTTCTTTATTTATTAACAGTTTCTTATATAGTGTAGCATATTCCGTTGGCAACGATACAACAAACAGGGTATGAACAGTCAAATGGTAGGAGGGCCCTGCTCTCAAGCTTACAATCTATAGGTAAATAGGCATTAATACATAAGGATAGATACCATAATCTTTATTGCATTAATTCCACCAGAATGCAAGGTTCCTGGTGTGCTGTAAGATACGGTGACCCAGTAGTTTGGCCCAGGGAGGATGGAAAATGTGAAAAAGAAAGAGTGGATATGTGTGGACTGTACAGTGGGGATGTGATTAGATAGGAACGGTATATGAAGGTTAATCCTTGGGGTATAGCCTAATAATATAACAAACAAGCTTTAGAGAGGTAGTAACAACCCTGTGCGTTTTCTGCCAGTTATGCAATCTCTCTTAATAGTCCACGTCTAGTATCCACATTCCTCTGTACACTGTTCTGGAAATATTTGAGATTATAGAGACCAACCGGCAGTTTCCTATTTCTTTTTTTTTGTTAGAAAATATTTATTAGTCTCAGGTTTTAAAAAATAGCTTCAGTACAATGGAAGTGTTTTCTCTAATTGAAACAAGAAAATAAATAACTTGTGTGATCACTGTTATGGAAGACTCAGTTCTACATATATGAAAGTCACTGTAAACAAATGCAAGGCTAATTCAGATCTGTGGTTATTTACCTCTGGTAAAAGGTCCTTCGGGAATGTAGAAAGCTCCCACCATTATTCCAACAATAGCCAATACTTTAAAGAACCAGAATCTGGAACAGGACAAGACATCATAGTGAATGTTCACTAAAATCCCAGATTTAATTATAAGTAGAAAAACATACTAAACTAGCTGTGAGAAATAACAAACCACTAATGCTAACTCATACAGGTTTTGGACATCACTGAAGTAAAGACTCCCTACTGCACCTTTGTCATGGAGCCAGATAATATGGTGCAGAATATGAAACAATGGCCCTAATTCTAGTTCACTCGCAAAGGCACAATCACTCTCTAATGGAGTTCCACCTGCATGTGCACTGCAGGTGGAACTGATGTAACATGTGCAGAGAATTAGATGTGGGGTTTGTACTTCAAACTGATATCTATATTGCAGTGTAAAAATAAAGCAGCCAGTATTTACCCCTCACAGAAACAATAAAACACCCAAATCTAACTCTCTCTGCAGATGTTACATCAGCCCCACCTGCAGTGCATATGTTTTTTTTCATAAGAGTGATTGTGAAGTGAATTAGAATAACCCCCAAGGTGTGAAAGGCACAATCACTCTGTTATGTTATCTAAGCGGATTCAGTATTGAATCCCGGCGGTCGGGATCCCGGCGTTCAGAATCCCGACGCCGGAATCCCGACAAGGGGGGGGACGTGGATCGCCCCCCCTTGCGGGCTCGCTGCGCTCGCCACGCAGCGGGCCCGGTGCCTCGCTACGCTCGGCACGCTATTTTATTCTCCCTCCAGGGGTGTCGTGGACACCCCAGGAGGGAGAAAGTGCCGGCATTTCGGCGGTCGGGATTCCGGCGTCGGGATTCTGAACGCCGGGATCCCGACCGCCGGGATCTTAACTGCATCCCATCTAAGCGATGCATGTAGCAATGGTCCGATACAATGTAACTATATTGTGCTGTTGTGAAACTACGCATCCCAGCATGCCCTGTTGTTTTAGCAGAGAAGCGCAGGATAGCCAGGCCTGCACTGTAGCCAGGCCCGCATCGTACTTTTCATCTTCCCTTCTGCTGTGCTGAACTTTACATGGGAATAATTGGGGGGGTTTACACTATGACCATGCAATGGTCACTGCTATCCATCGTGATCTACAAGATTGTCGAATACAGTATATTCTAGAGTGTACCCATCTTAAGCATGGACTGTATGCAACATGTATAGTAAGTGAGTGGTATGGTTTACCCATTGTGCACAGCAGCCCGGGGGTCTCGGCTTGTCTTGACACCTATCATAATCATGGAGAAGGCTAAGAAAAACATGGTCATGGCAAAGCCAACTCGATAGACTGCTTTGTATCCGACGAGCACATTACAGTCAACGTAGCCATTTAGATGAGGAATCACTGTGACAGTTTCTCTTTCACAGAACCCAGGAATCTGCAGTAAGAAAAGAGGCAATACAAGATCAGAATAGTACTGGTAATATGAATATATATTATACAAAACAGTAGGAGAGATTCTGCGATTCTATCACACAAATCTATTTAAAGCTTTTTTCCAGTTCTGGGGGTCGAAATTGTAATAGGTTCATTTGAAAACAAATCATTAAAGTACAAAACAACAATTTTTACAGTATCTTAAAAACAAACACATCTATCACACATATAGTAAACAAATGTCTGAAAGCATAGCTAAACAGGTTACATTTACTGTGTGTTGTTGTACAGTTTGTTTTATAGACACCTTTTTACAACCTAGCATGTGCTTGCAGGAGCATACTCACTGTGTTCCTAGAAAAAAAAATGATGATATCATCAAGCTGACGGCTTCCAGTACATTATCTCTGAATGATCATGTGAGCTACATACCTCAACAACTACATTATCTCTGAATGATCATGTGAGCTACATACCTCAATAACTGCTCTTCTAATAGATATTTTATACAATCCCTAAAGGCATGTATGATAGAGACAGTATTACAGTTTACTCATTTTACAACCCATATATCAGATATATGTGGGGGTGGGTTAGCGATGAAAGATTTATTTCATTGACCAACTCAATTCTGTATATATTGAGAATCCTGGGATTGACTTCTCTAGTCACTGGTAAACAACCGAAAGGCTTAATCTACAAATGGCAAAAAACACATAAATAGGAACCATTGTCTAACATTTATAAAATTGAAAGTTATTACATTCTAGTTAAATGCCTAGACAGTTATAAGTGCTCAATAGACTACATATAAACGCGGGATGTCATTCAACTAGGGGAACCCAGTCTTCTACACACGGACAAGACACCCTAGGTTTACATTATTAAAGCACTCCTAACAACTGATCTTACTTTTTCCAGCTGATCCGATATTCCTGGGGAAAGCATTATGCAGGAAAGAACTGTCCCCAGCAGCATGAGGAATGCATAGATTATACGGGTAACCGTGGAATTACCAGAACTTGGACAGCAACGACATAAAATACAAGTGGCACTACTGCACAGACATGGAATCTAAGAAAAAGAAAAAAAGAATATCAAGATAATAATGCATTTAATGATGATATAATAGACCATGCACAAAACATTTTCAGTCATGTCATAGGTGGTTGGAGCTCATTGACCGAGTAACACAAAAGAAAAGCAGATTAACATTTGGAGTGCCAAATGAATTTGTCAAAATTGGTGTGAAAATAGCCAAGCAAACATTGTTATTCATCACAATGACCTGTAATGTTTACCTTACATAGGAAATATAATCCTTTTTTACACAACATTTTTTATTTGAATTTATATAACAAAAGCGAACAATGCTGGCATTTTTAGGAGATACTTTAGAAGGGTTCAACCTACATGAAAGTACTCAGTTATTAGTAAGGTTCAAACATTATTGAACAATTATTTATAATACATTCCAGTAATTTGAGAATTGGGAGAGCACTCACGGTACACATATAAACCAGTCTCGGGATTGAAAAAATGCCCCAGGATTGGCATCTCTATCCCTATGTCTGAATAACATATTTGTCTTTTCTGTAAGTTTATTCAAATAAATTCGACAGCAAAAGTGTGGATAATTTGACTTACCCTCATATCTACTATACACATTATTAACATTGGAAAAATCATGCTGTGAATTTCATAAAAAAAAAAAAAACATAAAATGATTTCATCTTATGTATCATTATGCATTTACTACTGGGCAAAGTCCCCTTTAAATGTATAATTATCGACTATCCAAAATGAGTTGATGCAATCAACACAGGATTAAGTAATGGTGATGTTGATCACCGTACAGGACTATTGCACTAGCTGGGTCATCAATAATTACATACAAAGAGCTTTCTATAACGTGTAAATGTCCAGGATTATAAATACAGCAGAACAGTTAAGGTTCCCATACAGGTTACAATTATAAGTGTCCATTCTAGCACCCGCTAGCTTTGAAAACCCATGCAGTTCCTGTTCCCTGCCTGGGGTGTAGCTGTCTGCTGTGGTGTTTCTAGCACAGGTCTGGTTTGCATATCAGTGCTGATATACAGACCACACTGTGCTATAAGCACTACAGCAGACAGTGACACCCCAGGCAGGGAAGAGTGAACACTAATTATTGTATACAATATAGCATCTCATCGCATCTCGGTTTTGCGATGAGATGAGATCTAGTACAAAAAGTATGTGCAGCACATAATTTTTGTACTAGAGCTCATCTCATGGCAAAACCGAGATGCGATATTGTATACACAGATTGTAACATGTATGGGAACCTTTAGCATCAGCTTCTGGTCAATATTTTACTTCTTATTAATGAGAACCACAAAAAAAAAAAAAAAATAAGATGTGGTCACTCACAATAAAATAAACAACTCAAATAAAAATGTTAATATTAATGCATAACTAATTCTACATAAATACAAACGTGAAATCCAGATGAGTGTACACAGCACCTTTGTTACACATTCAACAAGCTCTACCACATGTATATACTATATAAATACTTGATATTGTCAGAAATAAAATAACATGTCCAACAAGTTTTCTATGACAAGCACACAACAAATGCCAACAATTCTCCCCAACACAGAGGCTATGGTTACAACTTCAATAACATTGAATTCCAAAGCGATGGACATAGATGATTAATACAAAACTTGCCACAGCAATGAGTAGCTTCAAGCAGCCCAAGATAACATTGTTCTAGGTGACTATAATGTGATGGTGGCAGGTCCCCCGGTTTTCACCCTTTGTACATGTACTTTCCATGTTACTATGGGGCAGATATAGCGCAATGAGATGGGAGTATCGCGGTTAGGATTACGGCGTTCACTATACAGACACCAGGATTATGACTACAGCAGAGAAACCGAAACCCAACATTGCCAGCAATGTTAATGTTTCTCCTGCCCAGAAAGTGGCTGAGATAAGAGGCCATCCTGGTGAGGAGGTGAAGCACATAACATTATCAAACCATTACATGATTCAGTACACTAGGATGCACTGCCATCAAACGCAACATTGGAGGCTGACAGCGTGGGATCTGGAGATGGCATTATCTGGACCAAGCACTACAGGCTATGGGGGCTACATTTGCTGATGAATATTTGAGGGACCGTGGCAGATATTGATATCTGGGGCAATCCCTCCTTAGTATACCTTAGGGATATTTACTATGTGCTGATAACCCCCAAAACATGTATTGGGAGAATGGTCAGCATATATTTAATGATAAAATAGGACCTTACATATAATTTGCATTTTATTTGCCACACAGCAGGGCACCACCAACCCACCTATACCTGCCAGGCAGGAAGTTCAGCTCACACTTCCCCCTTCCCTTCTCATACGGGTATAGGGTAGTAACAAACACAGCAAGGATATGCTAGACATCGCCAGGGACAAGGCGTTTTAACCATTAACAGGAAGAGCCGCCACATCCTTACCCAGCTGGCGACAGAACAGAGGCCCAGAACGGCACCCATGGTACAATCCGCTCCCCAGGGCAACACGCGGACCCTTCTTGTTTACTGGTGCACAACGTACACACACAAACAGACACAGCAGCAGCTGGTACGGACGCTCCCTCTTCTTCTTCCTGTCTCCTGCTGCCGCGGCGCCGTCTGCGCGATGACGTCACTGCACCCGCAACTTCCCCCTATGTCTCTAGGAAGAGTACAGACAGCAGACATGCGCACGCGTAGTGAATACTGCCGCTCCCGGAGCTGCGCAGGCGCTCGTGTCCACCGACCCCATTGCTCCCCACTAGGGATGAGCTGCAAAGCGGTCACTAAAAAGAGCTAGGATCAAGTGATCAATCCGTGAAAAGATCTGGATCTTTTAGACGGATCATCGACTCACTTTGAAAAAGGGGGTGATTTGATAATAACGAAGCATAATTTGTTTTACAATCAATTATTGCCATACATAAACGGTAAAATCAACATTAAAAAAACAAAACAGTGAACTGAACAAATAAGAACAAACATGACCGAGTAAAACACTGATCCATGGCAGGGTGCAGAATCGCCATCGATGGCAACATACCCTCCAACATCTGAAGGGCAGAAATTGGTACACAAGCGAGAAGGGGGCGTGGTCATGGGTAAAGTGGGAATCTTGCTGCAGTGCTGCAGCACCATACCTCCCAACAGTCCCGATTTTATCGGGACAGTCCCGATTGTCAGGGCCTGTCCTGCTGTCCCACCCGCGGGCGGCAGTGTCCCGCGGTGTGGGGGGGCTGTTGGGAGTCCCCCCTGTCAGCTGCTAAGCAGCGGAGAATAAACGCTGTGCGCATGCGCACAGCGTCTATTCCCGCAGCCAGGGGGCTGGGGGCATGGCTAGAGGCTCACAGAGCCTCTGGGTCATGCCCCCATAGCGGCAAAATGGGGGCGTGGCCTTTACTCGTGGCTCCCCCACGAGGCCACGCCCCCATTTTGCCGCTAAAATTCATGCCCCGCCTGCTGATCTACGAAAGTTGGGAGGTATGCAGCACTGCTTCTGTCTATGGCACCAAGACATTAGAAAAAGCGCGGCATCTTCTAGGACAGCTCCAGAGCAACAGAGCTGCGGCTCCGTGGGCCGCATGACATCATGATGTACGCTGCACTGACCGCGCAATGCACCCCCTGGGAACGGGTGCAATGGCTTAGATTACTACTTTACACCTGCCGGGCCAGATCCGGACCATCTGCATTGCAAGCCCAGGGTTGGGGGACCAGAGGAATGGCCAGAAAACCGGAAAAATTGGTACAATCGGTACATTTTTTGGTACTTGTGGAGTATCACGGCTCCCATCGTATGGCATCGTATGCCATATGTAGTGGCATACGATGGCATACGATGCGATGCGATGTTTTACCGATTTTTGAGCATTCTTGCTCAAAAATCGTATGCCATCGCATGGCATCATATGCCATATGTAGTGGCATACGATGTCATACGATGCGATACGATGTTTTACCGATTTTTGAGCATTTTTGCGCAAAAATCGTATGCCATCGCATAGCATCATATGCCATATGTAGTGGCATACGATGTCATACGATGCGATACGATGTTTTACCGATTTTTGAGCATTTTTGCTCACAAATCGTATGCCATCGCATGGCATCGTATGCCATATGTAGTGGCATACGATGTCATACGATGCGATATGATGTTTTACCGATTTTTGAGCATTTTAGCTCAAAAATCGTATGCGATCGCATCGGATGCCATACGGTGGCATCCGATGCGATGCGATACGAAATGCATCAGAATGCATTGAAATGTGTATTAAAGTAGTGAAATGCCCCCAAATGCCATTTTTCATAGTGCACCACCCCCACTATCAACGTCAACCCGAAGCGTGGCGAGCGCAGCGAGCCCGCGAGGGGCGGCGGTACGCGTCCTACGACCTTTTCATACCCCCACTATCCACGTCGGCGTGGAGTTGAGAATAGAATAGTGTGGCGAGCGCAGCGAGCCACCGAGCCCGAAGCGTGGCGAGCGCACGCGGACACCTGTGAAGCCCGCGAGGGGACGCGTATAGCTGTGAAGGTATCCGCGTCCCCTCGCGGGGCTCGCTGCGCTCGCCACGCTTCGGGCTCGGTGGCTCGCTGCGCTCGCCACACTATTCTAAAATGCTCAAAAATCGGTAAAACATCGTATCGCATCGTATGCCATCGTATGCCACTACATATGGCATATGATGCCATGCGATGGCATACGATTTTTGAGCAAAAATGGTCAAAAATCGGTAAAACATCGTATCGCATCATATGCCATCGTATGCCACATGCGATGCGATGCGATTTTTAGCATACGATCTGCATACAATGCAGGTCATGGGAGCCGTGATACTCCACAAGTACCCATTTTTTTTAGCCGGTACAGACCTTTAAAAAACGGTACTGTACCGGCTTAATCGGTACAGTTGGAGGGTATGTGGCAACCATCGACGGTGTCTGCACCGATGGCCATACCTAGCAGCAGCCTTTTTATTCTTTTTTTCACTTGCATTCGCAAGCACTGTACTCAGTCTCCAGAGTTTGTACATCTCAGCTGCCACAGGTGGCATTGCTGAGCTCAGGCCAATGCATTGTAATGAAAAATGAAACTGAAAGTAAAAGAATGACGATTCACCTTTTTTTTTGGGGGGGGGGGGGGGGGGGGGGATTTGTGGCTCACTCACTCTTTTATGGGATCCGTCCAAAAGAACCACTTCGCTCGCGGGCGACCCATCTCTACTCCCCACCCTCATTTGTTTGGCCCGAAATAATCTACCTCTAGACCAGGGTTGCTAACCTGACCCTCTCCTTCAGGGAGAAAATGCTCTGTTCCAGGACTTCCTTGGCAGTGTCAGAACTCCGGGAGGCAATGGAGTCATTTGTCGCCGGGCTTTCTGCCTAAAGGGGCACTGACTCCATTGCTCCCGCTAGGTCCCCATTGGTTCTCCTCCCTGCCAGGGCTCCCCCCCTCTGCCGCCCGGCTCTCTGTTGCTCCTGCCAGGTCACCTCTGTCTCCCCACCCCCCTGGCTGGGCATCCACATGGTGTGCCCGACTCTCCCAGGTCCCCGCTGGCTCCACATAGTGCGCCTGGCTCTCCCCTGCTCCTGCCTGGTCCCCGCTGGCTCCCCCCCTCGCCGGGCCCTGCTAACACCGGCTGTCCCCCTGCTCCTGCTGCTCCGAGTCTTCGCCGGGTGTCCGGAGGCAAGATTAAGGCTAGTGCCCCTCCAAGCTATCCAAGCTATACATATATATGTGTTGGGAGTTTGGGGAGGGGGGACCAACATTCATCTTGCCTCCAGGCCCCTTGGACAAACTTACGCCACTGTTCCCTGGTAATATATGATTGCCATCACATGTGGTGATACACCTTTCTTATCAATTACCTAGCTCCCCACAGGTGATGGCAATCATACATTACCAGGAAAATCCAGGAACAGAGCATTTTCTCCCTGAAGGAGAGGGTCAGGTAGGCAACCCTGCTCTAGACGTCTCCCACGTAGCACCCGCATCTTATATTGTGCCAGATGTACTAAGACTGGATAGAGAGTGGAGAGTGATAAAGTACCAGCCAACCCGCTCTCAACTCCAACCCAGCCTGTTACATTTATCTTATGCCATCCAGCTATTGGGGAGTCTGACAGATTATGGCATACACACAAGGCACACATGTACATGTGCTGGGCATGCATTTACTGCCTATCCGGGCTTGCAGGAGAGAGAGGAATAGTGGCATGTAATGCGACCTCTCTCCTGGACCAGATTAGCACACAGAAAGATCCACTGGACCCACCTCGAGTTCGGCAGCTCTCTCTGTGCGCTGATCGGGAGGCAGAGTCTCCACCTTGGGCTGACAAATTGGCCCACCTGGCTATCGGCCCCTCTGGCATTTGCCAGAAGTGCTAGATGGCTAGTCCGGCCCTGGTAAAATCTACCTTCTTGAAGAATATCTCCATAGCCCAGTGGTTCTTGAACTGTTTGCCTTGGGGCATTTATAGGTTTGCCATGGGTTGATGGTCCAGAATCAACAAGTAGTCGCAGTTATACGCAAAAGCAGTGCTAGTGGCTGCCAATCATAAAACATGCAGACAATCAGAAGCACAACTACACACTACCACTTAACTGACCCTAAGGATGAAAGGTAGTATGCTCAGTTTACTTTCTACTATTACCATTTAGTATTTCTTCCAAATGTATTAATAAAAAAAACCTTTATCCCAGGGGTGCTAAAAAAAAAATCTGGTGCCATGATTCAAGAACGTTTGGGAACCACTGCCACAGCCAAAAAGCAGTTTATTCCACCTGAAGATGGTGTAAACAAACGGGTCCAAATTTTGAATAGCTTCACTTTACAGAGTTTGATTCATAGGGTTTCCCTTGTACTAGTCTTCAGGGCCGGTGCAACACGCTCAGCAAAGAGTGCAAAGCAGGGAGGCACCAGGCCGGAGTGGCACTCTTCCTGCTCTGTTACTCTGCTGCTGTCTGCTGTTGCTGACACTGCACATGTGGAGCTGTATGAAAGGTAGCATGTAGCTTGGTTCTCCTGGCTCCATTCCACCAACACCACTGATGTGATGTCTTGTTAAGTGCAGCCGGCTCGCTGCTTTCAGGGCTAATTCAATATCCCTGGGGGATTAATTAGTCCATGGTAAATTACTCTGGCTAAATTACTCTGGCTAATTAAATACCCCCTAAGTCTAACTCTGAACACTAGGGGTGGGACATTGAAATAAAACAGTAGTACTAATGTTTTTAACAAAAAAAACTTACATTTTGTCCTTGTACTTTGGTCTGGGAACACAGATGGGTACCAATGTTAACTGATGTTTTTACTACATAACACAACATAACACTCCAAGCGAAAGGATTTGATCACTAAGGTCCTAAGGCAAACACATATTCTGTGCCACATGTTACATATTCTATTGCTTATATTTTAGTTCAGCGCATGTGTATTTAAATTGGCATTCGTGGAAGGTAACGTCGGTCTAGATACCGACATGAGCATGGTTGGGATATCTGCTGCATCCATTTTGATATCTGCTGCATCCAATGTGATATCTGCTGCATTCAACTAGCCTTCACTCAGTCTGAAGGCTAGCGCAAGCTGTAATGGTGCAACCAGTGGTTGATCTAAAGGCGCACAGAGATGTTAATGTATTGTCTTTAGATGTTGCAAGTGGGTGTCTCAGTTTTGTGTAATGGACCCAAACCTCCAATACCATAGTCATACCCTTGACATGTGAGCTATTAATAATTCTTGTCATTCAGGTGCATCCTACTGGGCAGGACACATCATATTTAGATAGAATACATCCTGGCACATACTGATGGCATAACTAAAATTTGTGTGCCGCCCGCTACTAAAATTTGTGCACACCCTCACTGCTGCATTTGCAGCCGCCGTCCATTTCTGCTCCACTGCTGGCCAGGGCCGTCTTAACATTAGGAAGGGCCCCTAGGCAACCTAGTTCACTGGACCCCCCCCAAATTACTTTGCCCAGGAGCCCACAGTCACCTCCCCAACCCTCACCTCTCTGGCTCCGTGCGGCAGCCAGTCAGCTTCCGGCGGCCGGGGATCCGATCATCTTCGCTGGGGGATCCGGGCAGCGGGATCAGGGCAGCGGCGGTAGCTAGGAGCCTGCCCTGAAGTGGCAAAGCGCTATTAACTGGCGGGGCGGGAAGCGCTGTTGCATTTGAAAAGACTGGCCAGACGCTGATTGGCTGAATTCAGCCAATCAGCGTTCGGCCAGTCTTTTCAAATGCAGCAGCGCTTCCCGCCCCACCGGCAAATAGCGCTAATGGGAAAGATGGTGGCCGGGTGGCGGGGATCTGACCATCCTCGCTGGGGAAGGGGATCCGGGCGGCGGTGGCGGTAGCTAGGAGCCCGAAGCGGCGAAGCACTATTTGTCGGCGGGGGCGGGAAGCGCTGTTGAATTTGAAAAGACTGGCCGGATTCAGCCAATCAGCATTCAGCCAGTCATTTTAAATGCAGCAGCGCTTCTCGCCCCGCCCTGCCGGCAAATAGCGCTTCGCCGCTTCGGGCTCCTAGCTACCGCCACCGATGCCCTGATCCCCCTGCCGGATCACCCAGTGAGGGTGATCAGAACCCCGGCACACGGACCCCCGAAATTAAATTCACTGCTAGCTAGGAGGTGAAGCGCTATTTGCCGGCGGGGTGGGAAGCGCTGTTGCCTTTTCAAAGACTGGCCGGATGCTGATTTTCTGAATTCAGCCAATCAGCGTCCGGCCAGTCTATTCAAATGCAACAGCGCTTCCCGCCCCGCCGGCAAATAGAGCTTCGCCGAATCAGGCTTCTAGCTACCGCCACCGCCCTGATCCCCCTGCCCGGATCCCCCAGCGAGGGTGAGCGGATTCCCGGACCCCGGCCACCATCTTTTTCCATTGGGCTGGGCCAGGGGCCCCTAGGTCCTAGGGCCCCCGGGCAACTGCCCATCATGCCCAATGGGAAAGACGGCACTGCTGCTGGCCCTTCGGGACCAACAGATCCTCCTTTCTGTGGTCCCGGCGCTCCTCCTGTTACAATTAAAAAGTCACTTGCAAAATGGCTGCTGCCTTACAGCAGACCGATATTTAGGATGCAAAAGGAGGTTGCCGCCTCCTTAGCATCCTTAATAACCATCTGCTGTGAGGGGGGTGGCATGCCCAATATGCTGCATACCACAGGGGACACTTAGAAAGAACCCACTGGATGTCACAGACCCAGGTGCTGCAAAGTGCAGTTTCTCTCCCTGACACCCTCCTTCACTCCCTGTCTCTTTGCTTTTCTCTCCCTGACATACTATCTCACTCTCTGTCTTTCTCTTTCTTTCTCTGACACCCTCTCCCACTTCCTGTCTTCCCTGACACCATTTGCCTGTCTCCTCTGAAAACGGCAAATTCAAAAGTTTTTATTGCAAATTGAATAGATCAGGAATACATGTGGTTCATGAAATTCAATATTTTGTTACGTATTGCATTCCAATCTCATTAAGGGGGTCATTGCCATAATCTTAGGAAATAAACTGAAAAAACTCCAGCAGAAACACATCAATGGTCCAATAATGTCTGTATGTGTCTTCCTAAGTTCTAACCATTGAAACCAAGTGGAGTGAAAACCGAACTGGTTATTTCCAGTGAGATAAACAATATCCTGCATATCCACGTAATATTTGATCCATTTAAACCATACTTGAAGAGGAGGATGATATATTAAAGAGTCAAAAACAGGAGCTTAATGCAATCACCCCCCCCCCCCCCCATCTGAGTATCTCCTAAGAGCACTTAGGGCCTTATTCTAATCCACTCTCTGACAAATAGATCTCCCTTTACTTCAAAGGGAGATCTATATTGCAGTGTAAAAATAAAGCAGTCAGTATTTACCCTGCACAGAAACAAAATAACTCACCCAAATCTAATTCTCTCTGCACATGTTACATCTGCCCCCCTGCAGTGCACATGGTTTTGTCCGTCTAAGAAGGATTTTGTCAGAAAGAGTGGATTAGAATAACCCCCTTAAAGACAATGGACCAGAAGGGAGACAATGATGGGCAAACCCATGATATGTAGAGTACCAGGTGCAGTGTTGCATCTCCAACAATTTTTCGAATCTGTAGGAAACATTTTATTTGAAAGAACGGTCTTCTATGGCAATGTGCGCTGACTATATAAGATTTCAAAGGTGGCGATGCAGAAAGAACTTGAATGAATGTTGCAATAAACTAGTTTCCAGTCTACATCTTGTGCTGTAAAAAGATCTAGTATAAGGTACAGATAGTGTGTGATGGTGATTGAGTAGAAGAGCAAAGTAATTCAAAGGTCTTTAGTATTATCAGTTAATTTGAGCGATGAACTTGACGGATTTAGAGGTACCGTATTTACAAAACTCATGAGTAGGGAAGATAATAAGTGGGTTAGAGATCTAAAAATGTTTGTTTTCTGGAAAATCTCACTAGCTGGCTGAGGCACAACAAACATAAGGATGACCAATATTTAAACAAAAGTTTTTGTATATGCAGAGTGTTTTTATATGCGGAGAGAGGACAAAAGTACCTAATAAAGAAGTGAAAGGAGAAACGATGGATAGAACGAGCCAGCTCAGCACATGAGGGGGTTGCAGACAGGTAGTCGTGGCAGGGAGACTTGCCCACTCTTCTTGGGGGTCCTGGGAAACACTGCTTGATTTTCGCAGAGTAGGCATGTATGTAACTGCTAATAATCAATGTCAAATTGCCAGGTTGCTCGACCATGGTTCTAAGGTTTGGTGCTTTCACACGTCCGTGTCCGACCCAGTTTATTTTGGTGATGTAAAAGGGATAAAACAAAGGGACAAAAATGAAAGCAAATGCTTGATTGTTTATAATGGGCTACACATCCTTTTTTCCACAGGTAAATGTCATATATTTCTCAAGATATTTAGCTGTATGATGACTAAAACAAAAACCTATTACTCTTATTATGTAATACAATGCTGATCGCTCCTCCATTATTGGTTTTGCGATCATTGTCCTTCATTTCCTGTCCTGCTGGTCCATTGGCTGCCTATTGACCTAAGGGTTCAGGAGCTGCACCTGTTCTAAGGCTTCAGTGGTCATGCTAAGGATTTAGTAGTTGATACATGTACTGGGGGTTTAGTGATTGAGTCCTTTTTTGAGGATTCAGTGGGACATTCCTATTTTAAAGATTATGTGGGCATTCGATGTCCTGAGAGTTCAGTTTGTGACTTGTCCTAAAATCTCAGTAGCCACCTCCTGTATTGAGGGTTAAGTGACATCTCCTGTAATTGCATCCAAGAGGCCACCTTCTGTCCTGAAGATCCAAGTTATCTTCTGTACTAAAAATCCAGTGGTGGCCTCCTGTACTGAACATGAAGTGGAGGCCTCCTGTCTTGAGGGTTCAGTGGTTTCCTTCTGTCCTGCTAGTCCTATGGCTTTCCTCTGTCATGAGGCTTTGATGGCTGCTTTCTGTCCTCAGGGTTCAGTGGCATCCTTTAGTCTGAAGGTTCAGTGTTCATCTTCTGTCCTGAAGGATCAATAGTTACCTCCCGTCTAATGGTTTGGTGGCTGGCTGACCCCTGTCCTGAGTGTTCTGTGGATGCCCTGTATCTTGTTGGTTCATTTGTTGCCTCTTGATCTGAGGTGCAGTGGTTACTTCTGTACTGAAGGTGCAATTGTTATGGATTTGGGTGTTACCCACCGTTGGAGTCCGGAGACAGGGACGTGAGGATGTTGGTGTGGTGCTGCAGGAGGCAGGGAGCTGGAGATCAGGCGTGAGCCCGTAGCTGGGACCGCCGGTTAGGACGGCCACAGCGAAACCTACACTGACTCTGTTGGAATACCCCTGCAGAGTGCTAGGCTTTGCCTGTAGCCGCCACGTTCGAAAGAGCCAGTTAAGCCGGCTCTAACCCCGATGCAGCCAGGTGTTATGAGATGACAAGGGTTTAAGCGATCGCCAGGGAGTATCTCAAAAGGACCATCTAACTACCGGGCCTAACTGGGGGAGAACCCCTGACTGCCGGCACCTGGCCAAGAACTGGGAGAAGCGACCCAGTCGCAGACACAATGAGGGAAATAGGGAATCTCAGAATGGAGACACTGAGAGACTATGAATCCCCAAAACCAGGTGCAGTGGGAAAAGGGAACAACCCCTGCCTGACAGAAGCTAGGGCGACAGACAAAAATAAAGCAGAGGAAAAGACAGGTACTTATGTAATAACCAGATAATGGACCCACGGAGGGGCGCAGCCATGGCTGGCCTGAGGTGTGACAGCAAATAATAATAACCAGGCTCCAAAGGAGCACTTACGTGACCCACAGGCAAAGAGGGTAATGGGAACAGGAACAGGGACAGCCTGGGACAAGATGAGAATCCTGCAGACAGAACGGCTAGGGAGCTTGGACAAATAGAGAGAACTCCAGGGACAGGAACAGAAGAGATCCTGGGACTGGGTATGGGCGCTGAATGCTTGGGAAGCAAGAAGCTGAGCTGCAGAGGATATATCCTGGGATCCAAACAGCAGACCGGAACAAGGTACCAGGAAGCATGGCTGGGAGCAAACAGAAGTTCCCTGCACAGGCAGCAGGAACTTAAACAGGAAGCTTTCACTGGCACAGATCACCAGGAGAGCATGGCTTATAAAGGCCTCAGGTGATTGAAACACCTGGTGGATCTCCAGGCTGCTCCTGTATAACAAGCTAATACCTCACAGCCTGTGAATAATAGCTCAAAGAACACAGGACTGTAATGGCAACAGACCTACCACTGGAGGCCACCAGTGAGTCAAAATGCCAAACAGAAACAGAACAGAAAACAAAACAGACTGAACCATTCACCTGGTTCCTGACAGCAATAGCTGCTTTCTGTCCTGCGATTACAGTAGCAGCCTTCTGTTAATGGTGATATCAGGTAAAACCCCACCCAAATCTAACTCTCTCTGCACAAGTTACATCTACCCCACCTGCAGTGCACATGGTTTTGTCCATCTAAGAAGGAATTTGCCAGAAGGAGTGAATCAGAATAAGGCCCTCTATGTCCACTTGTATAGTAAAGTATGGAAAAACACCTGTTCTGGAAAAAAGTGAAAAACTCATGTCGACCTTTTCATGTCGACCTATTGTATGTGTCAACCTTTTGACCGTTGTCCACCTAAGGCATGTTGACCTTAATCATGTGTCGACAAATAGTGGACGACTTATTGACTGTCGACCTATTTATTGTCAACCTGCTGACCGCATTCCAATCCAAAAGTTTTTTTAGACAGAAGCATACCCACTATTCGTGTAGGCAGGGGCCCCAACAGCACAAAAGGGGAGTGGCAAACAGGAGGGGGCGTGGCCACATCTCTTTAAAAAAAACCTTAGCAGGTGGTGCGGGCGGGTGGGACACCCGCTCACGGAGAGAGAGGACAGGCTGCTGCTGCAGATGCCTCTCTCGCCGCTGATAAGTGTGTGCTGGGCTGAGGGGAGAGGCTGTGCTGCGGCCTATCCTCCTCTCTACTCCCTCTGCCCGGGTTATCTGTAGTCTGAAATGGAGGAGCGAAACCCAGGCCCAGGTAAAAAGTACCTGCTAATTGCTCTCGGCGCCACTGCTTGTCATTCTTGGGTTAGGCACAAAACCGATAGTAGATTTACCCCTAAACCTCTGGATGAAAACGTTGCATCATCATGCTAACTCATAAACACCATGTTTTCAAAATGTATAGCATCTGTCCTATATCCTGTGCAAATACATTCATGGTTAATGATAACAAAATGCCACAAGGTGTCCTCAGCTGCTTACAACAGCTATCGGTACAACTAGTGCTTGCATGTCACCATTTGTAAAATAAACAATTTTATTGGACAGAAGTAAAGAGGATTAATGAGAAGCCTGAAATAATGCTATGGAACGATACCGCCACATATTCAGAGCTTGTTAATGCATTTCTGCGCTTTTGAGCTATTAACATCTGAAATACAAATTAAAAATAGGATATTAGTCTTCTTATACTGTAGGTTCTTACTGTCCTTTGTTTTACATGTTAGAATAAGCCGTAATCTTTTTTCATGAGTTAATGTGAAATAACAGTAAAGGTCATATTGGTAAGAGAGCAATGCATGAAAAATGTGTGGAAAAAGCATCACTACCATGGCTAATGCACGCAGTACTTTTCAGACATTTTTTTCAGTGCATGTGTGATTCTTGCATATTTTCAGGAATTCTGACTCAACACTCATACCAACACTGATCTTGGTTGTCAGAGTGCTGTAACACAGTGTAGATGGGTATGGGTAAAAACCGGACCAGACAAGACCCCGGAATGCCGGGGGGTGTCATGTCCGGTGGGCTGCCTGTGACAACTGTCACCAGGTAGAGTAGGAGGGAGAGAATAAAGCCTCCCTGTATGGTCTGGGCATGTAGCAAAAACCAGAACGGTCCAGACCACATGGGGTCCGGACCGTTCCCCTTCCCGATGACCCTGGTAAAGGCTATCACAGGTATCCCCCCGGACAAGACACCCCCAGACGGGACACCCCCCTGCATTCCAGAGCTTGTAGTGTCCGATCCGGCATTCCGTGGTCTTGTCCGGGTCCGTTTTTTTCTTAGCCACATGTTGATCACTGCAGGCTGAGTTGTTTCCCGGATGCAGCCCAAATCTAGGGATTCGGGATTTGAGGTCACACTCTACCCACAGGGTCATGCCCCTACCTAGTGAGACCACACACCGCACTATATATCAGCCGCACCATATGTCCATAAAGGTAGGGATGCCAAGGATCTTTGTACATTTTACAGTATTGATATTTTTGTTGTTAGAAAAAAAAACAAGAAATAGTTTGTGAATATTGCAAATGATCTTTTCAATAAATGGCAAATGGATAATGTTGTACGGCACATACTCTATATCAGTCAGCTACAGTGCCAATTTCCAATTCTGCAGATGCCAATCAATGATCGAAAATGCAGTTTGACAGGAAATGACTGACGATCTGTTGGGAATGGGCAAAATACAGCATGTTAAAAAGCCCCTTGCTGATCCCAATAATTCTTTGGTCAGCATTGACAAATTGTTATCTAGCATGTTGCATTTCCCTGATCACCTCAACCAAACATTGGCAGAATGGAGAAGTGCCACAAAATATTTTTCTTAGTATTTAGGTTTTGAAATAATAAGGTAAATTCCTAATACATTTTTAATTAATAATACACTCAGAAATGTTTGGGTTATAAAGAGGGCTGTTGAGAGAGTGTAGGGGTGTGACCAAATCTGGAAGGCGTGGTTATGCCATCTCAAAACAAAAAAAGTAGATGGTTCCATGCACTCAGAAAGCAGTGCTGCAAGGAGGACAATGCCCCCCTCAGCAACTGACCCAATCTTTTCCAACATGCTTGGGACCAAGTAATTATTTATTATTTATTAACATTTATATAGCGCACACATATTCCGCAACAGTTTACAAAAAATATTTCACATCAGTCCCGGCCACCATGGAGCTTACAATCTATATTCCTACCACATGTATATGCACAGACATTCATCCTAGGGTAAATTTTGTTGGGCGCCAATAAACCAGTTTGATTTTGCATGGTAAATGATAACATCACGCTAATGGCATCATATTAGCCCCGCCCCCTCCCATGGACCTGTGAATATCAGGATTTTAGTCGGTGGATAAGATGGGTTTTCAGGAGCCTGCCAGCCAATCCAGGAGGGTAGGAAAGTCTGAAAGTCTGATTAAGAAAGTAAGGGGCCCTTGTGCAGTAATCGTTTCAGACATTTCCCCAGTGATTTGTGCATTACCAATTCCGGAGTGGTGAGCATTATACATGAATGTTGCATGTGAAGGTTGATCCTATATGCTAAAACACAGACCAGAGTGTGCTAAAAGCACCAGCGCAGAAAGCGATACCCCAGACAGGAAATCGGAACTGCACAGGTTGTGACAGGTACCAGGTGTCAAAATGAACACTCTTATTCCATCTTCCACTAAATCTTAGTAGTGTATATCTGCAATCAGGCTCAAGGGAAATATCCCTTAAATCGGCCAATGGCCGGGTGATGTGAGCGCCTGGGGCGGACAGCTGACATCACCAGATGTCAGCTGCCCGCCCATTTCCTCCCGAATGTGCACACATATATAAGTGACCTGAAAGTCACTTTAAATAAGCGTGCATACACCACATCTTTCGATGGTCAGCGACCTTTGTAAGATGTGGAAAGATCCCCCTGGCCTGCAAATTGATGTTTATGTAAAACATCCATTCACAGCCCATGCGAACGTACACAGCATTGCGAGGGGGGGATACCACTATTCACAGGGCGGGTTCTGGTTAACTCACAAGGGTGCGAATTCCCATCTAAGCGAATCAACCAGAATAACCCCCTGCTTGTAGTAAATATTCAATGTCTAATAAATGTCTCCATGAGCAGTAATACCTAAACAAATTGCCCAGTAGTGCCCAGTAATATGTCAGTGTTTCAGTACTCATGTTCAGTGCAAGTCTGTTCCTACTATTGATTATGACCACACAATTGAGTATAGCCCTGTGTAGCCGCAGTGCTCATGAGCAATGGAAATTATATGACACATTTCAGTATATTGCCATGGGGACAAGAGGGGGGGGCATACTTACCTACTTTGGAGTTAGCAACCTGCAGGGGACATCAGGGGATGGGGCTGGACCTCTTACTGCCCAACTTTGGTAAAATGCTGACATGCCCAACTTTGGAAAAATTCTGCGATTTGTGAGTCCGCTGGGAGGGGTGAGACTAAAATGATGCTGGAGATAAGGAGAGTCTTCAAAGAATTCTAGAGCCTCCTACAACTACTGGTAGAATAGGCAAGTTTGGACCTGGGGGCTGTAGGACTTAGAATGAGCACACATAAATAAAACATGTATTATTTTCCAACTATTATACTCCAACATTGTGTCCTTCTGTTTACATTTCTATAATAAATAGGGTCAGGCTTGAATAAAAGTTTTTACATGTGGTGTTTATCTACTATTTAATTTCTGCCAAACTTTGTAAAATGACTCAATTGAAGAAGGAAAATTGTCAGCAAACAATAGCAGATCTGTGCCGAGGGAAGAATTCCAGTGGCTGATTCTCCTACTAAATCTATTCATAGGAACAGTCAGTGCATAAACAATGTAAGTATTATGGACACTTTCAGACAAACAAGCCACAAGGTGTTCTCTGGCTCTTTGTTCCAGAATGTAAAACCTCCATTGTACTTTCATGTGAGTTTTGCAATAATCAGATTCCTTAAGTCAACTGCAGTTCTCCAAATGCTGTTGAACGTATCTGCTCAGTGTGTTCTAACAGCCACAGGTTGCAGAGCCTACTGCGGGACATGAAAAATCAACAGGATATGATCAATAGAGCAATTAATAATAGAGAGGACGAAGCTGTTGCTAACCTTTAAATCCTACTTGACTGTTTCTCCTACCTGTTTTGGAAGTTCTTGGAGGGGAGACACGGATGGCCTGTAGTAAGTGAATCAGATGCACATGGCTCTTCCTTCAATGGGCTATGGGGCTATAATGATGGAAAATTTGGGGAAATACATTATCATTACCCATGGACCTGCCCATTTTACAGCACTATATTAAAAATGAGGTAGATTGAACACAAATATAGGCCCATTGTCATGATCATAAGATGCCGACAGCCACCCATTTTGGCTGATAATGTAAAGTGTGTATAAGACCACATGGCTAGCCACACCCACACAGCACTGCCCACCAATGGCACACAGTGAGGTAAATGGCTGAGGGGGCACTAGCTAGTACAATAGACAGATTTACACCCATAAATGAGCCCAAGGGTTCATGTGGGCATTATACACAGGTGCAGCAGTATATACTGCTGGAAATTTGGTAAGTTTTGATTAGAGATGTGTGAAATACTGAGGCAGGAGAGGGAGTGCGTCAAGTGGCATAGACTTTTCAATTCAGTTTTGAATATAAAAAATATTAGAATAATACAGAGAAGATATTTATAATATATTCTTTGTATTTTTCATATTATTTTTATAGTGTATTTATCTTTTAGGTTGAAATAAGCTTACATTACATGCTCACTGCCTACCCCATCTGTGAAAATACTCTATGTCACCCCCTACCCTTTAGAACAGTGATTTTCAACAAACACCATCAGACCCCCACAAGGAAAAACACATTGGCCCTCACATGAAAAAACACATTGGGGCAGATGTAGTATAGCGGCACTTATCACACCGCTATAATACTTCCTGTTTCGCCTCATTAGCAAGGCTGTATTAACATTTTTTCTGCCGAAGCGGGGGGGGGGGGGGGGGGAGGCGCTAACCCCCCCCCCCCCCCTCTGGCAATGTCCCCTCCTGGAGATAGCACATCAGTTTACACTGATGCGCTGTCTCCTGTCCCCTGGCCGGCTCAACTGGGCATGCGCGGGATCTCGCTGCTCACGCAAGATCCCCAGCGCAGCCAACAGCTAACAGCAGGGACAGCGCTGTCCCTGCTGTTTAGATAGGGCTTCACCAGCCTGATGCTGGCAAAGCCAAAACCGAGAGCGGGAGTGAGAGCAAAGCTGACCGTTCATACATTCAGCCTGCTATCATTTAGATAGCATTGCCAATATGGACAGGGGCGCATAGCGGCTCCTTCATACATGGGGGAGAAGCAGTATCAATGCACATAACGTGCGCTGATACCCCTTCTGCCCCATAACAACACTTAATACATCTGCCCCAATATATGAAAAAACAACCACCCCGGTCCCCACAGGTAAAATGCTCTCACATGAAAACAAGAGACCAGTGAATAACTGTTGAACTGGTGGTGGTGGCTGTAAACTGGACCACTAATGTGCCATGGCACAGTGGTTGAAAAATGCTGCTTTAGAATATAAGCCTGTGGATGTACATGCTTCCGTAGACCTGTAGGACAAAGTAAAGAAAGGGTATTATAGGATCACATGCCCACAGTTGGCCCAAGAGTGACAGCTGGATTACTGCTGCAGCAGCATAAACTACTGGACCACCAGGGCATTTCTTGTAGATGGGGAGTAGCAGGACAGTAAGGGCCTTATTCTAATTCACTCTTTCTGACAAAATCCTTCTTAGATGGACAAAACCATGTGCACTGCGGGGGGCCAGATGTAAAATGTGCAGAGAGAATTAGATGTGGGTGAGTTATTTTGTTTCTGTGCAGGGTAAATACTGACTGCTTTATTTTTACACTGCAATATAGATCTCACTTTGAAGTAAAACCCCACCCAAATCTAGTTCTCTCTGCACAAGTAACATCTGCCCCGCCTGCAGTGCACCTGGTTTTGTCCACCTAAGAAGGATTTTGTCAGGAAGAGTGAACTAGAATAAGGCCCTAAGTGACAAAGAAGCCTACAGTGATAAGCAGACAAGCTGTGACCAAAGTATTGTAGAAATGGCCAGATCCATGTGGGCGTTTCAGTCCCCAACACTATTAAACTGGACATGCACTAGAACCATGTGTACCTGGATGATATGCCCGCTACCGGGATGGTATATCATATCCATGGTACTCATCAGAATGATGTAATGAAGGATGGAGCTATCCCTATGTCAATCCTTCATGACACTGCACAGGCACCACGAGCGATATCTGCTTGGCTGTGTAGCACGGATGACTAGAAGATATTGTGTGCAACCGTGGCAGCATGCATATCGGGTGTACACAATGAATGAGCCACCCAATATGTTGTTCCGGTTTGGCTGGAAACTACATATTGGGACTAGATTTCTCTAGTGTGTACCTGGGCTTAAACTAACACTAGCAGTAGCAAAGTGGCTATAGTTGCAGGTACAGTGCCTACCTGCCCCTGTTTTATGTATGCTCACTCTCCCTAATGTCTTGTGCTTTGATACCTTACACCATCAATAATGATATCTTACTGATACTGACTGTGTAAAACAACCACCCACTACAACCAACAATCTCAGTGTAGATCAGACTAATTTCAGTTACTCTTATCACATTTGCTGTTGTCATGGCAATGTGTAAATAGCTAGGTTGGTCTCATGCATTGACTATCAGTATGTTTGACCATTGGATGCATTCTTCACAGATATGCTCAGTGCAGTATCAAAACAATCATAGTATGCAAAAATGAAGCATGCTAATTCCCTTTGGAATGTAAGTATGAGATCACAGGATGCTCGCAAATTATAGGAGGATCACAATTTAATAGATCATAAACTTCAAACAGTGAATGACTCTCCTAGCAACATCCAGCGTTACACAGAAGTTATTTCTGTGTTGTGAAACATTAATGTGTGATTATTTTATTTCTGAAAATGCTGTCTTCGTCATGGGTCTTAGTAACATAAAAAGGCTGCAAACAAGACCCAATATTTTAACTTTTCTAAATTCTATCGGATTTGATTAGGTAACAAACACAATCGGCACTAGTTTTACTATGTGCTTCCCTAAAATGTGATTATTTAATCAGGACCTTGCTACTCACAATTACACAGTCCCTGCTTGCCAGCATCTGGAGGAAAGAGTGATCTGATTTGAAGTTAGACAATGACAGCTGGCTCCTGATTTGTAAAGCAGCACAGCGAGTTAAGAATACATTATCCCCCTGATAGGGATGCCATCTTTTCCCTGATGGGTATACCATGCTGCATTCAGCAGTTAGATATCACTAGCAATGTCTTCTGATTGACTCTGCAGCAGGACCAACCACAAAACAACACTAATGACAGGGCGTACACACATTGTTCCGATCCAAATATGAGCAAGATATTGGTCAATATATTGCCTAGTGAGTACCCAACTTCCAAATGCATGACCCTGCTCCTGACAAGGGTCATGGGGCTAAGAACTATGAATTTGCTGGCTTGCTAGATCAGGTAAATTCATGGGTCTCATGTCTGAAAATGGGCATTAAGCTGACCATACATGTACAGATTGATCATTTGATATGGCTAATTGGAACAAAATCCTGGTCATGGATGAGAGCAAATGACAGTTGACCATGTGCTTTGAAATCTGTCATTCAGATATTACCAGGTTTTTGTTCCAACCAGCCAGATCTGACAATCAACCTGTAGATGTATGGCCAGTTGAAATCTGCAGTTGGGTCCAGCAGGACGAAGAGAAATCTTGTATAATGTAACTAACACTGGTGCCTGGAATTATCATGATATTAGTATTATCACAGCTGTAAGAAGACATTTATGCTACTGAATGATTTAGCATGACCATGTAAACTCAATGGAGTGGTAAAACTAATTATAGCTAGTAAGTACTGTATAATTATAACTAATTATCAGTTCAGTGTTCCCAACCTTGATCCTCAAAGCACATAACAGTCCCATTTTTTTTTCAGCACCAATAGTTTAGGAAAAGTAGCTGAGGTACTAATTAAGACTCTTAGCGTGCCTTAAGGACTGAGGTTGGGAAACATTGCCTTAACCTGGATACCCACTATAAGATTATCTGTCCAATCTTTCTGGATTGTATAAATCCAATGGATTTAACCAATTTGTCTGAACCACCATTTCTGTTTGTTTTCCAATTGTCAATTGCTCGTATACATTACCAGATTTTCATTCCAACTAGAAAGATTGGACACATATGAGTAAATTTACTAAAGCTTCCAGTGGCGGCTCTTACCATTATGGAGGGGGAGGGCTGCCGCAATGCAGCCCATAGGTAAAAACTGCCACTGAAAGCTTCTAAAAGGGGAAAGTGAGGATGTTGCCCATAGCAACCAATCAGTTTCTATCTATCTGTAGTAACATTCATTAGGTGCATATATATTAACAATGTTGTCTTACTTCTACCACTAGTATTATATATGTGCCTCGTGGTGCTTTGCTATGAAGGTTCAGACTCCTCTCATGGTACAGTATAATATCAGGAAGTTTTTCTACTTAATTCTTTATGGGTGGGCCCCATAAGGTTTGTCTCCTGAACAAGCATTCTATTCACTTTTAATCTGTTAGTTTTGAATTACAGCAAACCATTGTTATTTTCCGAAGGGATTTTAATCCATTTATGTCTAATGAAACTATTTTAATTGTCATCTGATCTATTGAGAGTATCTCAAAGACATGGAAAGTCAGTGGGAGAGGAAACTATCATGCCTAGAGAAATCCTGGAAGTGATTATACCAACTTTAGCCCCTTGTCTAGATGTATTTACCACACCTTATTATAAGTCATTTAAAGACCTTCCTGTATTCAGTTGTGCAGAATCTTTTAAACACCCTTCTATGAGATCACAACTAGTGTTCACTCTAGGTGCAGGGTGCTGAGCAGCGAGGAGAGAATATTTCAATTTTGAAGGGACACATTATTTTATGTTATTTATCTTTACAACTAGAGTAGTTGTAGCAATACACCATTTAACACTTTTTCCAGCAAAATTGAAATATGCCCTTTTCACTGATCAGCACCATGGCACCTAAATGAACACTAGTTGTGAACCCATGCAAAAACTCTGGTTATTAATAAAGTGATGTGGATGCGATATTAATGCCCAACATCGCATGCAGTATTTGATAAAACCGTCAGCATGTATCAATGTAAACATAAAAGGACAGGGGCCCGTCTCCGTGATGTGCTCGGAGTGCGTGATTTCTTCATTTCGGAGACTGTAAATCACAACAAACCGTTATATCCCTGATGTAGTCAAGGCATTTCACAAGATGAGTTTTATTAAACTAGCTCGTATGGGATTAAGAGGCAACATCCTCCGACATATGAAAGTTTTATCAAAATCCCTCTGTGGTTCTCTCTTTCAATGGATTTTTTATTGTTTTTAATAGAATTTCACATCCACAAGACAGGAGTGCTTGCTGTCTCTCCTTATTTTTGCCCTTGTCAAGGTCACATGCCGCTGTGTCCAGTAACTGAATCTCTGAGCTCTGGTCTCTTGTGATTTCTAGCTGGTCACTGGACCTTCTGAGTCCAATCTTGTCTGCATCCATGGGAGATGCTATCTTGCCACGGACCATCTTCTTCATCCAAGGTTGCTGCCATTTTGACGTAGTTCACGCACCTGCCGCTCTTCTGAATCTTCCCAGTTGATCTTCACAGCCCATCAAAGGTGCTGGCATCCTATTTACGTAAACTCCCCAGTCTTCTTCCTCTATCTCAGATCCTTGTCTTTCTCTTCTTATCAAGTGGACTCCAAACACTTAATTGTAGAAACTGTGTGCTCCATGAGAATTACCATTTCCATATACCAAACATTGCTATTTGTTTAAACTTTTATCTCTATAGCTTTTGCCATTCACTTTTTGTCTTGTCTACTCATTTTTGTTTATGTACGCCCATGGCAGATATGAGACACTGAAAGTGGACAAGTCTATGGACAAGACAAAGGCTGAGTCATAGGCATATGTTTGCAAGTCTACTAAAAACAAAATTGCAAGTTGGTGCTCCTATGAATCAAACCCAATGTCTTCTGATATCAATCTCTGTATATGTGTAGGTTATATTGAGGCAGATGTATCAATAACCCTATAACGTTTTTTAAATAACTGGTTCCACTTCTCCTGCATAACGAGGAGAAGCAGGCACCCATAATGGGGAGATGACATGTATTAACCCCCCCCAAGGAGAGCCGTTATGTCCAGCCTCACCTGCAGTCCATATGGTTTTGTGCCAAGGTTTACAAAAACTCTGACACTGCATACAGTATATGTCAATGGAGCCTTATTTTGTATAAAATCACTGGAAACGTGGCATGGACAGCCACTAGGTGAGACAGGTTACGCTTGTACCCGCCTAATGCATCAATGCGCACTCATTATACAAATGCCACGGGCCTGGGGCATTTTGAAACATTTTTAAAACCCCAAGAAAGCTTAATAAATGTATTGTTTTTACAAGTAATGTTCAATATACTGTAATATAACTTCAGGCCTGCTTCGACTGCACTGACTGGATGGTGTTCGAAGCCTCTGCCTCTGACATAGATGAACTAGCGGATGCAGTCACATCCTACATCAGCTTCTGCGAGGACTTATGTGTACCAACCAAGCAAATCCGATCCTTTAACAACAACAAGCCATGGTTCGGTAGCCAGCTCAGGAAACTCCGCCGAGCCAAGGAGGAGGCATACAGCAGCGGGGACAGGACACAGTACAAAGAAGCCAGGAACTCCTTGACTCGGGGTATCAAACTCGCAAAAAGGGAATATACAAACAAGCTGACACACAACCTCACAGCAAAGGACCCTGTGGCAGTATGGAAGGGCATGCAAAACATAACAAATTACAAGAAAGCCCAAACACAGTCTGAAACCAGCCATGAACTTGCAGAAGACCTGAACAAGTTCTACTGCAGATTTGAGCAGGCCGTACCTCCCCCACTCATCCCAAAGACCACCACACCCAGGCCCTCCACTTGGACCAAGGCGAGGTAGAAGCAGTACTCAAAAGAATAAAACCTAAGAAGGCTGCAGGACCGGATGGTGTGTCGCCATCCAGCCTTAGGACCTGTGCAGCTCAGCTCGCCCCCATCTTCACAACGATATTCAACTCCTCCCTGGACTTGTGCAAGGTTCCTGCCTGCTTCAAACCCTCTATCATCATCCCGGTCCCTAAGAAAACACCCACGAAGGACCTAAATGACTTCAGGCCAATTGCACTAACCTCAGTGGCCATGAAAGCATTTGAAAGACTAGTACTGAAGCACCTGAAAGAAGCGACAAACTCTCACCTTGACCCCATGCAGTTTGCCTACCGGGCGAACAGAAGTGTAGAGGATGCGGTCAACCTCGGGCTGCACCATATTTTACAACACCTCGACCACCAAGGCACCTATGCAAGAGTCCTATTCGTGGACTTCAGCTCAGCATTTAATACTATCGTTCCCGGCATCCTGCAGCCAAAACTCCTCTCCTTAGGAGTCCCAGGATCAACATGCTCATGGATAGTGGACTTTCTAACAGCAAGGGAACAGGTGGTCAAAGCCGGCGCCTTCTCGTCCAGCACACGAACAATCAGTACTGGAGCCCCCCAAGGATGCGTCCTCTCCCCTCTGCTCTTCTCTCTCGACACGAATGACTGCACCTCAGTTGAGCAGTCAGTGAAAATCATCAAATTCGCAGATGGCACCACTATCATTGGCCTAATCAAGGATGGTGACGAGACCGCGTACAGGCATGCAGTGGAGAAGCTGACATAGTGGTGCAGCAGCAACAACCTCAATCTAAACCCCACCAAAACAGTTGAGATGGTGGTCGACTACAGGAAAAAACCAAATGCACTAGCCCCGCTAACAATAGCCAACGCAGTGGTGTCGCGGGTTGATTCCTTCAAATTCCTAGGGACAACCATGTCCAGTGACCTAAGATGGGGATTAAACATAACCACAAACATCAAAAAGGCCCAACAGCGCCTGTTCTTCCTGAGGCAACTCAGGGAATTCAACATCCCACAGGAGCTGCTGTGCGTATTCTACACCGCCATCGTGGAGTCTGTCTTATGTTCCTCGATCACAATCTGGTACGGTGGCGCAAGCGAGAACGACAAACAAAAACTGCAGAGGGTAGTGAAGACTGCGGAAAGGATCATAGGGACCGACCTCCCCCCGATAAGGGATCTGTTCTCATCCAGGGTAAGGAAACGCGCTGAGAAGATTGCAAACGACAAGCTGCATCCTGGTCACAACCTGTTCGACATCGATTCTATTTGATTCTATCACTAAAATATACAGTAGTGTTTGTAGGTTGGGATGGGCTCTTATTGGACAAACAATCCCGAACTGTTATTCTAATAGATAAATGTAAGATAGTAAAGGGTAAAAGTAAATTTTCTATGTTTATTACTAATACTATTAATAATAGATAATAACAAAATAGTGGCATGCAATGGGAATGAATATTATGTTCACAACAGGTAGATGTGTGAACTTTGTTCTATTTAAAATATTGAACTTGCTTTTTAATTACAGGAATATTTATGCTTTTCATTTCTATCTGAAAATACAGAACACTTCTATTTTAATTACACATCACAATAGCATCTATTAAGTAGGGTGAAGGAACTACTGTAGGAAGAGGGCTAATTGTGTGCAGAGATCCTCCCCCCAGTGCTTCATAATATCCACTGGCATAATAAGGAACAAAAGAGCCATTCTGTTTTGGGAGCAGAAAAAGGACATGACTGCTATTCATTTCAATCATAATTTAAAATACAGTTCAGCATGCGCAAACAACAAACATCAGCCCTGCGTGAACGAACGCGGCCCTGCGAATGGACCAGAGGGGATCCTCTACCTGAGTAGCCATGTGCGTCCATGTGCATCCATGTAGCCATGTGCAACTGAAATGGTTCAGCCCCTTCTTGCAAGGTCCCTTATATCTAATTCACGTTACTCTCCAGCCTTCCCATAGCTGCGGCACAAGGTGATGGAGCTAATTTATATCCATAAGCTACTTAAAGTTGCTCCCACGCACTAGTTGTTAAATTAAACCCATAAGGTTTCTTCAAAATCTATGATATCTGTTCAGCGAGCCCTGCCTTCAAGGATGCAATTATGTAGCAATTACTCTTTTTTTTTAAAGAAAAAAATAATAGGCTCTCTTCATCAGCAGGATGACTATTATGTTGCAAAGCAATTATACTTTGGTGCAGGGAATGTAATGAAATATTTAAGTCCATGAATTGTATAGTTATCTCCTCATGTACAAATCTATTCTCTAGTGATCACTTAAACCAATCAGTAATAGCTTTGTAGAATTACATTGTTTATTTTCTGGCAAGCTTTGCACAAAGCTCTGTGTCTCCAGCATGGTAAGGGTTACGTGACTGCCTTACAGTGCATCGCTAGCCTACAAACAATGGAAGCTGCCATTTTGTGGGCTGGATCAACGTTTGAGAGTGCAGCCCATACATTGGTTGCAACCATGACCATCTTTCTAGCTAGCCAGCAAGTCAATAGCGCCATCCCTGAGTCTAGTGCTCAGGTCTCTACAAAAAAGTTGTGATGGCAATTTTCCAGCACAAAATGCTGGTGAAAAGGGCGCAGCACCATTTTTCCAGTGGGAGTCGTTGCTGCCGAGACTGGACTCTGGAGGGTAGATATTTAAAAAATGGGTGCAATGCCTTAGGGTCCAGTGAGGGACCCGTGTGCCCCGCACACACTACACCCATTATAAACATTGACTTCAGAGCAGATTCAGTGTCAGAGGCTTTTTTTCGAATGCTAGTATTAGTCCTTTCCTGGCTTTTAAGTGTGTATCAGAGTATGCAAGGATTGAGACACCATCTTTTGCATCTGATATGCAACAATCCTTCTCTATGCATCTTTAGATACAGCCATCAAAGCTCGCACTGCCTTCCCCACATAAGGTGCAGACCAGTTGTGTCACATATACCCCTTTCACACCAGCCTAAATTCCCGGGTTCAACCCGGGGACCTGGCTGGTGTGAATGGGGTAGGGTATACTTATCCGGGTTGCCGGTCCTCGGGATGCTGTCCGGACAGGAATCCACGCTGGCGGCGGGCGCAAATGATGGGACAGGCGGTGGATGATGATGACTCAGCTCTCCAGCGGTAGTGAGGGCACCAGAGAGCTGCAACATCTTCATCCGCCGCCTGTCCCATAATTTGCAGCGCCGCCTGTGTGGATCCCTGCCCTGCGCGGAGGACCAGCAACCGGGGTGGGTATTCTTACCACCTCCTGCCCACCTCCGCCGCCATCCCGCCGACTGCCCGACGTCATCCCGCCGACTGCCCGTCTCCTCCCCACCTCCTGACGGCCTCCTTCCCGCCCCCTTCACACACCAGAAAATGCAGGGACTTCTCTTGTGTGAAAGGATCCCAACCCGGGAATGTCCCTGCTTGTCCCGAGAATGTAATTCCCGGGTTTGTCCCTGCATTTCTAGTGTGAAAGGGGTAATAGGGGTCTCTGGCCAAGGGGTGACACCAAAGTTCTGACTCATGCTCAATAACAGGTACTGGGTGCCAGGGCCGCCAACAGTGGGGGTCTAGGGGTACTTCAGTCCCGGGCCCGCATAGAGGTGGGGCCCAGATGGCAGCATTTCGGTTAGTACTGAGCTGCCATAGACTCACACCCCAATGAATAGAGATCGGTCCTGTTCCCAGTACCGCCCCTGCCGCAGCATGCTGCTGTCAGTGACAGTGTACAGCAAGCAGCATGTCACATCACCTCTGCCTGGCTGTTCCCACCCCCTTTGCGTCAGGATGGGGGCATGTAGCGTGGCGCAATGATGTCATGAGGGAGCCCGTCTCTCTCCCTCCGCTGGGCTTCCCGTACTGCGTTGAGGTGGCCTGCCCACTCGTGCATCTTTATCTCCCTGCACTGAGCCTCCATCTACTGTAATTAGCGGACTCCTGGAGGAGGAATATTGGAGAAACAAGCTGCAGCTCTGGTTCCTTCTTCAACAAGAAGGTACACCCTGGATAACATGTTGGCTCACTTCTGTCTCTCGTTTTCTCCTCCCCAATCTGACTTTCTCCCCCACTCTTTTCCCTCTCCCCCTCTTTATAACCTCTCATCTTTATCCTTTATCTCCTCCTCACCTCTCTTTCCACAATTTTTGGATTATATATATATATATATATATTATATATTAGTGTGTGCCACTTATGCGGTAGATCCGCCTACATTATCTACAGCTTCCCCTAGTTAAGCACCCTGTTTTTCTCCCCTATGGGGGCCCTGCCCATTTGGTTAGTCCCGGGCCCAAAGATTTATTGGCATCCATGGGTGTGAGAGTAAGTAGGGTGTGCCTAATGAGGCCCATGCTTTAAAAGTTGCGCATGTGTCTTGACAGTGTTTGTAGAGCTGCAGTACAGATAAAGATGCAAGCATCAAGAACTGAATTAGAAATGTGTTAGGTGTTCCTAGGTGGTTACAACTAATCAGACATAGATATAACAGTGGGGCAGATGTATGAAAGTTCGTTATGGGGGAGAAGGGGTATCAGCGCACTTTATGTGCACTGATACCGCTTCTCCCCCATGTATGAAGGAGCCGGGATGCGGTACAGGACATATCGGCGCTGCTATCTAAATGATAGCAGGCCGAATGTATGATGCTGCATTTGGCTTCGCCAGCAGGAGGAGACATTGCCGGGGGGGGGGAGTTAGCGCTCCCCCGCTTCGGCAGACAATACATCTTGTCCCAGGAAGTATTATAGCGGCGCGATAAGCGCCACTATAATACATCTGCCCCAGTGTGTTATGTATGTATGGGTGGAGAATTGTAACATCAAATCTAATTGAACAAGTTGCGCCAAAGATGTATTTGATTATTGTTCTTAGATCATTTTTCATTTATTTGATTACACATTTAAAACTCTTCCCTCATTATATGATCACGCCTGTAGTTTTTTTTTTATAAAAAACATTGGGGCCACTTGATTGTGTTTGCCCCCCAGGCTAAATGTTGCCAGCCAGCCCCTGCCAGTAGTGCTTATACACTTCAGTATACTAGAACATATACATATTAGTATCTGACATGTCTGTAATTACGAGGGATAATTACACAGCTGAACATGCTATTACTTACAGTACACTAGAAATTTAGGAAAGAGCAAAATGATATTATTAGCTCAATTACTCATCCTTGAATTGTCACTTGTCATAGTGTTACAAGCCTGTATTGTCAGGTATGTAGGAGGATACGAGACTGCAGAACTTCAGTTTATATAATTATAATATAATGATTAATAATAATAATAATAGCAATGTTACCCTGCTGCAGCATACAATCCTCCAAGCCATCTACTTACTGTGTGTGAAGACTGGAAATCATGCATGTGCTTTTACTATTTATTTCAACAGATCAGATCTGATTCAGTAAGGATTGTTATGATAATCTGCTTGCTACACCTTTGCATATGCATTGCAATCCATAGCAACAGAAATGCAGGAGGAGGTGCATCAAACTTGCCTACTTTAAACTTCAGGGGGGCGGGGGCAAGGCTGACATCACTTGGCCCTACCCCCATTCCGGGAAACTCAATGATTTGCGGGCCGTGGTGAGGGGACGGGGCTTAAATAACGCAAAATGCCATGATCGTGTCATTTAAGCCCCACCCCTCACCGCGGACCCGCGATTTGCAGTAATTTAAACATCAGGCATGGGGGGAGTGGGGGCTATTACAAGAAAGTGGGAGACTTGCCCACCTTTGGGGGGGGGGGGGCTTTTAGGCGGACCCAATTCTTGGGAGGCTCCCGGCCATTCCGGGAGTGTAGGCAAGCCTGAGGTGCATACCACCTCATGCCTGCATGTGCTATTGCAAAAACTACAATTGCATCACAGTTCTAGAGAAACATCACAATCATAGGTTGCAATGTCTCTCTGTAACTGCAACCTGAGTATGTCTGACCTTAGTCGCAGAGGGCCTTGCGAGGCCAAGGTAACTGTATTCACAACTCAGTCCTTGGCCACACCCAGTATACGGTGTGATGCACACCCAGGATAATGTTGGCAAGTCAGATGAGGCAAATATTCTGGGGAGGGTTGGCGTGCCCTCAGGCCAAAGATAGGGGGTTCAGGGCTGATCCGGTCTCCCGTAGAGGATGGAGAGTTGAATGGATCCAATGAGGTGTAGGACTGACGCGTTTCACCACGTAAACCACTGCTTTTTCAAAGATGTTTAGGAGCAGTCCACATAGTAGTTAAATACCTTTCAATATGGCTGCTGATCAGTACCTGGTGTGTAGAATAAAGCAGTAAATCGATAAACTTAAACAAAATATACATAAAACCTTTAACAGCAGAGAGTGCAGTAGGAGGCAGATTATAACATTTATTATAGTATCACATTTATAGAATATAGAGTAAAGTACAAAAACAGATCAATTTCATCCTGATTATTAGCCAATAGGGGCCTTTGTATATGGGTCGTTACTTAGCAATAAGTTCTAGTTACGGTTGTGGGTCAATCACGTCATTGGGTATGGCATGGTAACTTAGCAACTGCTTTTATTTCTGGTCTCCATATCTGATGGCAGAATCACATGACTCTAAACAGTTAATAGTGATCCATTTTGTGCAGCTAAATATATATGCACATGGGTTTCCTAGCTTAGTTGTATTTACAACCATATAGTATATCCCTTCTGAAAGCATGTTCGTGCTTGCTTAGCACAAGAGTATACCCTTCAACATGACCCATTCCATTAGGTCCAAAATGGTCTGTTCCTGGACTATCCTGCCAGTGGCAGTTGCAGAGGTTGGACTCCAGCACAGTCCAATATTCAAAGATGGGGTCACATCATCTGCCATTGAGTCCAGGACAGTGATGTTTGGAGTGGCATTAGGTGTGGCTCCCCTTTTTCAATATTGGACTGTGCTACAGCACCAGCTCTGCAACTGCCACTGGTACGGAAGTCCAGAAACAGACCATTTTGTACCTAATAGAATGGGCCATGTTGGAGGGTATGCAAGAGTACCACACCTTATTAATGCACTAAAGCACAGATTGATGTTCTATAAAAAAGGTCCCCATTATTTATTTATTTCAGGTCTCTATCATGTGTCCTGAGGTAGCCTATGGTAATTCTTCCATTCAAAGCAAGGCCTGGAATGCAATCATGCTATGGAGAAAATTTACTAAGATAGGAGTTCTATTTCACATTGGATGTTGCTGATGTAGTCAACCAATCAGATACTATCTATTATCTTCTAGAAGGTGATAAATAAATAAGAAGTAGATTGTGATTGGTAGCCTGTAGCAACTTCCCATGTGAAATAGAACTCCCATTTTAGTAAATATGTATCTATAAACTGAGGCTTGGAACACAGTCACATATCCACAATAACTTCATTATACAGTCAAATATTTAATGCAAGAACGTGAATAAAGCTTGGAATGAAGATATATATCAACCCAATATTCCAAAAAACAAGCTCTACCACAGTATATACTTTTAACAGATGGCAGCCCAACCACTAAGTTCCCTGAGGGTTCCGGAACTAATACACAACATACAACCCAATAGTGGTATGGTGCCTACTTTATATACATATAATCCAATTTTTGGTATAAATAACCAAATTTTTTTTATGTATAGTATAGTCAAGTGAAGCAGAAATAACGAGGTTCTTCCAAAGAAAAAGATTTATTTTAGTCTTTTCAACCAAAATGGATACAGAAATGCAGATACAAACTTCATCAGGGGAATAAAAAACATGTATCTAGAATACAAATACTATATTAGTATATATAAAAATATATAAATAAAACGGTACTTATATGTTAGTTGGGAGCCCACTGTAGTAAGTATGCTCATACCCCCACTATCCATGACGGCATGGAGTTGATTTTATATAGTGTGGCGAGCGAATCGAGCCACCGAGCCCGAAGCGTAGCGAGCCCCGCGTAAAACTAAGCAAATAGCTTAGTGGGCGCCCAACTGACATATAAGTACCAATAAAAGAATTTTTATAAGACATGCTTCACTGTCAATTCGATTTGTTAAAGGTTTAAGAACCCATAGGACCAAAGAAAAGGAAGTGTGGAATATACTATATATATATTGTTAATGGCGATAGAATATGACCAAAGAAACAATAAGTGAAAAGCGCAGGTTACGTATTGTGTCCGTAACCTGCGTACCCTTTATACCTAATTACGTGCGAACAAAAACGTAGCACAGCGTAGCGTACCTTTATTGTGTATTATACACCCAAGAACCAATACCTTAATAAGAGATTCCTTCGCAGTAATTCGTCTCTAATCTGCGAATATACCTTTAAGGACAGTGTCCGTAATATACCTTTATCGCTAAATGCGAATAACAGACACAAACCACAGTATAGAAGTAAGGAGATAAGAACTCTGCAAAAAGGTTGTATTTGAGTCCCTAATGGACAAAAGGGGGTTACAGGAATAGAAAATACAGGTTTAACAGGTAATGCAATATACTAACAATAAATATACTAACAGGCTCCACTAAGGGGAAGAGAAACAGATACAGGATACAATCATAATCAGCCACATTACATAAAAGGGGAATACGAATGTTTACCTTCAGGGGAAATAGCAAGCGCAGTCCGGTCGGAGCTCACTATGTTCAGGTTTGAACATAGTCCGGTCAATGGTCAGGGAAAGAAAGATGTGCCGAAGTGACCGAGGCAGCCCTGGGTCTCCTATCTTATAGGGTCAGAAAGGGGAGGTCAAAGGCCATTCCTATTGGTCAGAGATCGTATGTCAGGTCCGCTGTGATTGGGGGGGGTAAGATGATACACCTGGTTTGACTAGGTGCAGGGGAGTGAACTTTAGGAGTCCTTTGTTCGTTAGTATCGTCGGCAGGGATTGTAAACAGCTGTAGAAACCGGTTACATCTAGATTCCTTTGTTATATACTTTCAACCGAAACTATCTTGAGAATATGGAATTATGTCCATAACTATCGGGCCGTGTCTATTGCGAAATATTCGCAATGACCGGAATTCTGCGCATAAGAAACGGAACGGAACGGTACTAATCATGATACAGTCAGATGTATGCAGGGCTAACTAAGCTATGTGTGGCGTTCTAAACCTTTAACTATATTTTATTTAGTGTCAGTATGTTATTATGAATTTATGTGTGATAGTATGGCTACTCTTCTGGTCCACTTTGTCACACATACTCGGGTATGGAAACTTTATTTGCGCAACTCTGCGAACCAAAATGGCGGCCATACTATCCTAAAATGGCGTGTGTGCAACTAGACTTCCACAGTCCACCCTTTAACAGTAAATATAAAACTGTTACAATACAAAACATTTTACACAGCAATACAGAAATTCATAATCCTAACAGAGAAATTGGGATACATGAATTAAACATATAAGGGGAGTAAACCATCTGCTCTCGGCCGATCCAGGATCATGGATAAACGATGGGCCGCATTTATCGAACAATCTACTCAGGGTCACGAAGGATAATGTACAATTTTGGGATAAAAATAAAAACAGGGGTGGTTACACTATATACAATTGTTTTTCAGATATGGAATCCTTTGGTAGGTATTGTTTGTGACAACAGACCCTTGAACTCTTTGTTGTCTCTCTTTTTGGTATGCTTTTAAGTATGTTGGTATTATCATTATCAAACATCCGGTCCTGGGTAATGTGTTAAGTTTATAGATTCTACCTTGACCTAAACTGGGACGGGTAACACACTCTCAGAACTCTGTATCGTCTGTCCAATGCCTGGCAGCAGTGCGGTGGCAGTATCCTTGACTTTGAAGATAAGAACGGATGGTGGTGGGGGACAAGAATAGGACCCACAACAATAGAGAAAACTGAGAAAGGAAAAACTTGTTAGTGATCCTTCCAACCTGTTACCAGTGGGGTGTGTCACAGTCCCTTTTGTAGCTTGTACAGGTTGCTTGACCTTAGCTGCTCTCCAGTCCTCCCGAAATGGTGCCTCTTAGCGATTTCTTTCTTTCGCCCTCGAGTGTAAGGACCTTCTGGCTTTCTGTTCCTTTGGCAGTAGGACGAACGTACCCGAATCTCTCTCTGCGACTTTGTTATTGAGGTAGTGCTGGTCAACAAGATTTGGGGTGGTTCTTTCCAAAGGTCTATCAAGCAACCTGTATATGGCAAAGCAGGGGAAACAACAACATCTCCTGGTTCATGGTTATGACAGTTCACAACAGGTGTCAACAAAGTCCCTTTGCTGCAGTTTTCCAGGTGTGGATACATCACTTGCATTTGTGGTCTAGGATCTCCTTGTGGGATTACCATAACCTGTGGCTGCCCGCCAAGCAATGTTTCGATGGGGACAAATGAGGTGGAGTTCTGAGAGTGATTCTACTACTATAATAAGAGATTATGGGGTGTACCATCAGTCCCTAAAGGTTCACACATGATTTAAACCTTTCATATATATATACTTGCATACTCAAGGGTGCTTCTGGGCTGCCATATCTATACACACAAACGTCAACACATATATATATATATATATATATAAATAAATAAATAAATAAATAAATAAATAAATAACTAGAATGCTTCTAGAGTGGACTGTACAAAGCCAATTTTGTATTACCTGCAGAGGATCCTGCTGGAGGAAGGATGTGGAGATGGCTCTGTGGGAACAGCCGTTGCAGTTTCTTTCCCCCAGACAAGTAAGGCATGATCCTGTCGTCTTACCTGTCTGTGGGCACACCAGTAATTTCGGACTAATTTTCCACATACCTTCCCTGTCAAGACAAGTCAGGCCATGGGCTATCTCTATCCTGACAGTTTGGCATGTTCTCAGAGTCACTGGTTTTCCTTGTCCATCTTTCTATTTCTGTCCACATCCCTTCGGCTTCCAGACTGCTTCTCCTGCAGGGGACACAAATCTTGTATTTCTATGTGAATACACTGACATTTACAGGGGGAACACAAACATTATCCGCAGAGCGCATGGCTCACCCAGCTGCCTTGCCAGCGTGTTCATTATCAAGTGACACTGAATCCTTATCGAAGGTGTGGGCTTTACACTTGATAACAGCCACTCTGTCCGGCAGCTGTGTGACTGTCAGGAATCTTTTAAACTTACAACGCTTGCGCCACTGGAGTGCCAGCTACTGAAACAAAACATCTGAGGCGCCATTGGGCCTAAGATCTTTTGCATTACCCCAACAAACGTACTTGGAGTCGGCATGAATATTGGCTGTTTTTTCTCTCAGCCCGCAGTACTACTAATGAGACTGCTGTCGCTGAGTGAGACGTCCAATGGGTTCAGCCTCTACTATGCCTTTTCCACCTATTACGGTATAGCCAGTGTACAATTTTCCCCTCTCAGTGTTGTGGAAAGAACGAGGGAGAGAAAAAAAAAATGAATTACCTCTTCCAATGGGTTGTTACCACCCTTTGGGGGCATGCTGCAAAGGTCTGATTCAAACATGTCATGCAATCATATTCGTCTCGGCTCCCACTAAATTCCACCATTCCAGCAACCTCAGCACCAATCCACCCTTTGTGCCTTGGCGGGCACACCTGGTAAGAGTGTTGCTGGGTTTACAATATTACCCATTTTACTGGTAACATCAATGCAAGTTCCCATTTAGTGAACTTGGCTGATGAATATTTTTCACATGTTTAGGCAGAATTTTAGGAGTGTCCAGACTAGGGCCCTTATTCTGGTCTGTGCGGCCGGAGCCGCATACGTTGCTCCGGCCGCACAAACCAATCCCCGCCTACAATACGGATCGCCACGGCCGTCCGTACGCGGACGGCTGGCGATCCGCATGAAAATGGTGGGGCGTACGCCTCCACCATGGTGGGAGCTGCCCCCTGCATTCGATGGTCGGCGACCATCGAAGGCAGGGCCGCACGCTCCAGCAGCTCCCGCAAGCTTAGACCACACGGACAATCGTCCGTGTGAAAGCTTGTATGGGGGCGGAGAGCTGACATCCGGCGATGTCAGCTTTCCGCCCCCATCACTGGCGTCATAGCCTCATTACCATGCATACGCCCCGCGTTTGCATGGGAACGCCCATGAAACGCTGGGCGTATTCATAGGTAAATGAGGCTATTAAGCCCCTCACGCCCCTATACGCCCCCTTTGCGGCGTTTAAAATTTTTGTGCGGCGATTTCCCCTGCACATGCGCAGAGTGACCTCTGCGCATGTGCAGAGCGAAAACATCGGCGGTACGGCCGCACGCGGGCCGTACCGCCCAGATCAGAATAAGGGCCTATATGAGGAGCATAAACAGTTAAAACACACCCCAACACCACATTCTCAGTTTTGTTTACCAGTAGTGCTATGGCAACTACACTGTGTAGACAAGTATGAAGTGCTCAAGTAATAGGGTTTAATTGTACACTGCAGTACGACATTGGTCAGGCTGGCATCACCAGGTTTCTTACGTCACTATATCTGTCGCCCCCACAGCAGGTCTAATATTCTAAATCACATGGTCTCTTGTGTCAGTTTTACCCATGGCAAAAGGCTGTAATCAGGCCTGTTTCTTCTTCTTTACTATCCACATCTGTCTGTGAAGACATGGGTTTTGCGATTGTACCTATTTATATGTAAATGCGTTTTACAACCCTTTTCATTCTTTGTAGAAGGGGAATGCTTTGTGCATTACTTGGACTGCTTTTCACAAGATGGTGGCTGTGGTTGCCCTGGGTAACATTAGGAGCAATGTTTAAAGTTACTGGGACTTTGTTCAAGATTTACTGGAAAAATATATATATTGACTACTCGCTTTATGGGGTACCGCATATTCACAATGGGTATTTCTCTGCTGGGAGTGCGACAGATCTTTCAAACTATTTTTCTATGATTTGTGGGTTTATGGTTACTAATGTGTCCCAGATTTCCCCCCCCCCTCCCCCCCCCCTTCTTGTTCAGGCGCAACCGCAATCCGTCCTGAGATACCTTATGTCCTGCCTCAGGAGGATTCACCAGAAGTTGTCTATCGCCAACTGCTGGTGCTGTGGATGAGGAAAGGACATAACAATATATCATTAACCCATTGTATTGGTATTTACCCATTTGTGGGCCGTAAGGACAGTGTGCGATCTTGCAAGACCCGGGGGAGGGGCTTGGTGGCTCTCTGAGGTTTCTGGAACAGAAGAGTAGGGGAAGGAGAAAAAAATTGGAAAAAGAGAGAGAGAAAAACTCAAAAAAAAAAATATAAAATATTTATGACAGTAATGTGTACATTTATTTTCAACAGGAAATTTTTCTTTTTTTTTTAATGACACCAGGATTTAGCACTATGGGGGAATTGGCTCTCAACTATTTGGTTCTTACCCTTTTTAACTCCTGTTCTGATTTGTAAGCCCTCCCTTTCTGTCTGTTTCCCAGTGTGGTTGTGACTATGGGCTGTGTCTAGGGGTATTTAGCTAAAAGTTCTCTTTTGGGATTTTCCAGCTCAACCTCAGATTTCAAATGGTGAAGCTGTACTTTGGGGCGCTATACTTTCTGTTTTTAACAGGGTTTCTATTGAAGCTATGGTTGCCATTGATCCTGTGTCCTTCCCATCTTTAGTTCAAAGGGAACTCGGTATTTGTGCTGTAGTTTTTAGCTACCTTAGATGGATTTGACTCTATAACAGTGGAATACAACATTAGCCTCTGAGGACTGTCCAGCATATCTTGCACTTCTTGTGTAAGATTTCTAGGAGTGTCCAGAAATACCCCATCAGGGGTGTAATAGATGACACATCCCATTTTACATAGTAAATCTCTACCCAGGAGGTTAGTCGGGGCCGCTGCAGCCAACAGAAAAGAGTGTTTGGTATGCAGAGGCCCGCTTGTAACATCTGCTGGTTTCGTCAGTGGGTAATGCTGTATTTTTCCTGTTACCCCAATTGCTGCTACTAATTGCTTGGCACAACCTAGACCAGGAGGGAATGTTGTTAACGGGTTTGATACAAAAAAAAACTTTATATTTAAACTATTCCACTTACCCATATCTGAGGCTCCTCCCTCAGATATAGTCTTATGTTACCTGGATGTGGGGTGTATGTTTGTCCTACTCCCTGTTTGCATATATGTGTCATGCTTAGGGCGGCGTTGGCTACTAGGTGGGGCTATGGCTATGTGTTGAGACCTACCTGTCTTCTCCCATTGTGTCTCCCAGTTACTTACATATGTGTTATGTTTCCTATGGTTACTTACCCTGCAATGTCTGGCTATGTGTCCTTTGTTTCCACATTTGAAACATACCATTTGGTTTTGTCTTTCTGTCATAAATCGTTTGTCCAGATCAACAGCAGATTTCTTTAAAGTGTGTATTGACATCTGTCTGCAGTTGGGGTGAATGGTTTCTATGTTGGTTCTCAGATTTTCCCTAAGACCTTGTATCAGCACAGAGACAATCCCTCCCTTAAGATGTATGTTGTCCCTGGGGCTGGGGATACCAGAGTGTTTTGGCAACGCCTGTAAGGCACGGTTGAAATATCCGCTGGTGGACTCACCATCTTTCTGTGTGATGGTGAACCCTAGGGTATTTTTCAACCGTCGCTGGGAAATATACACCCAATTGTATATTTATTAGGCGTATATTTTCCTGGTTGCCCTGTTCAGTTAAAATCTCATCGCCCTCCACACCACTGTCTCAAATGAACTTCTGGACATCTATGTGTGAAGGGAGGCAAGCTCTCAACATGTATCGCCAATCCTTATTGGTGGGCTCATCTGAATTTCCTCGCTCCCTTACAAATTTCTGACACTTTGCCAGATCTTTGCTGGGATCAGGGAAATTTTTGATGATTGAATGACGTTCCAATCGTGTCCATGTATTGTGCATGTCACTATCCTTTACAGGCATTACCTCATCCCCGTCTCCCCGTCCACAAGGAGGTTCCACTGTGTGCAGAGGGTGGATCTGTATCCCCCCTGCACCATTGGACAACATCCCAGGAACAACTATCTCTGTGCTGTGTTGTGTGTACTTACCTGTGTCTCCAATCGTGTTCCTGGCATCAGCCATCTCCTCGACCAGAATGGCAGCAGCAGCTTGGGCTGTCTCAGCCTCTCTCTCCTTTCCGCTAGCTTCGCAAGGGATGGCTGATGTCAGGAATCCCCCTTGTGAATCTGTATCTTGCTTATAGGGGGTAAAAACAGTACACAAGTTATTCATTTTCGGGTTATTTTTGGTTTCACTTCGGACTTGAATTGTTCCCTTTTTTTTTACATATTGGTGAATGGAAACATTCGTATTCCTGTGGCTGATTACACCTGCATCTTACAGATAATTATGTTCCCTTTTGATTGTACTTTCCTTCTGCCACAATTTAAGAATTTCTATGTGCTTCTCTCTCCTTACGACTGGAGAGTAGACATATTTCATCTTTTACTGCTGATAAGATTTCTGGATCAAAGCTACCAACACTGGGAAATTCTAATTTGCTGCCTTGTGTCATTTTTCTCCATTTATTTTGGTAAACAACTGCGCGTTCACCGTGCTTACAGCACATAATAAAAGCCGCCGATCCTTTTGATCGGCTTGCTTCCTCCCTATCTGACACGTTATCACAGCGTGACCCGTTATTACCCATAATTACAGGAATAAACGTTCACAGCTAATAGATACCGGTGGGTTATTACTTGTCTGAGAGCTCCCCAACCACTCACTTCTCCACACACTGGCACTATTCCGCAATCAAGCGTGAAGCCCAATATGCGAGGTAATGTTACTCAATCACCAAGCTCTCAACTAGCCGCGCACGTCTAGTTGACCTACAAGGTGCGGCCTAATTTCTCCAGGGCACAACAAACTTGTTTTCTTGTACCCCCAGAAACTGGATTTTCTAAAGTAGCTAATCGGATCGCTGGGTTCCGATGTATCTTCTTGTACCCTCCTAGCGGATCAGTTCCGCTGAAGGGGCAGTTCCTATGTGCACGTCGCCACGTACACCCTGTCCTAACTGGACTGTCCTACACTGGACTACACTGCGCTTGAGTCGTGCCGTCACACACCCGTTCGCCTCAGTTATTTTTCACACTGGGCGCTATTTACACCTTGGTCTTATGCTTATTGTTGAAATATTTCTGTACAGAAAATCTTCCCAGGCTGGTAGCTTTTCACTAGATACTTATGTAGGTATAAATCCCTTATAATAAGCTATAGGAATCTATTAAAATAATGCTTGAGTTGCTTGTTTTTGAAAAATGAACAAAAAGAAAAAAACTTATTTTCTTTTATTAATCACCGCCTTATCCACAGTATATTACTATACTGTTTAAATAAAGCTAGTGGTTCAATACTGTTCACCTTTGAGTTCCTATGTGTGCTGCATGTGCAGTACCAATGAACAGCCACGTGTGTACGTGCGTTGTTCACAGGCCGCCGATGAATCGGCCACCCACGTGTTCTATAGTGTATTTGCAAGGTTGTGCTCGAGTTTCGCTATACGCAGTAATTGCGCCTAAATGTGGAATAAATCCCTTAACTCCGTCCGAAAGTTACGTATCAAGATGCAAAATAAATCCCACACTTAATCCGTAAATCACGTACAAAGATGCGAAACTTTCCCGATATGGGCACGTGCGCGCGCACCTTGTGTAATACACAATAGACGCTTTACGTTACTGTAAAAGGCCCAGAACTTATCGCCACGTGGCGGAGTCCCTGGCCCTGCAGTAACTCACAATAAAAGTTATAGTTTTGCACAGAAGGGATCCTCTATGTACTATAATAAACACAGACTCCACGTGTGCGAACCTTATCGCACGTGGTACATATACTGTAATAAACAAGCAACTCAAGACACTATACCCCGTTAAACTACTTGTGGCAGGCAGAAGTACAGTTTACTAAACACTTAGATGTGATATGCTTTAAACACGTGGCTTTCACTTATTGTACTCCGGGTTCAACGCTAGCACTTCCCAAACCCCGCACCGCCGCGGACCCGGCCTATCCAGCAATGGATAATAATACTTCCACCCTTTTGCTGGTATAGGTCGGGTCGCACGCCTGGTACTGAGTTCTGGAATGTGACGCGGCTGGACGACAGCCCCCAATTGTTAATGGCGATAGAATATGACCAAAGAAACAATAAGTGAAAAGCGCAGGTTACGTATTGTGTCCGTAACCTGCGTACCCTTTATACCTAACTACGTGCGAACAAAAACGTAGCACAGCGTAGCGTACCTTTATTGTGTATTATACACCCAAGAACCAATACCTTAATAAGAGATTCCTTCGCAGTAATTCGTCTCTAATCTGCGAATATACCTTTAAGGACAGTGTCCGTAATATACCTTTATCGCTAAATGCGAATAACAGACACAAACCACAGTATAGAAGTAAGGAGATAAGAACTCTGCAAAAAGGTTGTATTTGAGTCCCTAATGGACAAAAGGGGGTTACAGGAATAGAAAATACAGGTTTAACAGGTAATGCAATATACTAACAATAAATATACTAACAGGCTCCACTAAGGGGAAGAGAAACAGATACAGGATACAATCATAATCAGCCACATTACATAAAAGGGGAATACGAATGTTTACCTTCAGGGGAAATAGCAAGCGCAGTCCGGTCGGAGCTCACTATGTTCAGGTTTGAACATAGTCCGGTCAATGGTCAGGGAAAGAAAGATGTGCCGAAGTGACCGAGGCAGCCCTGGGTCTCCTATCTTATAGGGTCAGAAAGGGGAGGTCAAAGGCCATTCCTATTGGTCAGAGATCGTATGTCAGGTCCGCTGTGATTGGGGGGGTAAGATGATACACCTGGTTTGACTAGGTGCAGGGGAGTGAACTTTAGGAGTCCTTTGTTCGTTAGTATCGTCGGCAGGGATTGTAAACAGCTGTAGAAACCGGTTACATCTAGATTCCTTTGTTATATACTTTCAACCGAAACTATCTTGAGAATATGGAATTATGTCCATAACTATCGGGCCGTGTCTATTGCGAAATATTCGCAATGACCGGAATTCTGCGCATAAGAAACGGAACGGAACGGTACTAATCATGATACAGTCAGATGTATGCAGGGCTAACTAAGCTATGTGTGGCGTTCTAAACCTTTAACTATATTTTATTTAGTGTCAGTATGTTATTATGAATTTATGTGTGATAGTATGGCTACTCTTCTGGTCCACTTTGTCACACATACTCGGGTATGGAAACTTTATTTGCGCAACTCTGCGAACCAAAATGGCGGCCATACTATCCTAAAATGGCGTGTGTGCAACTAGACTTCCACAATATATATATATATATATATATATATATATATATATATATATATATATATATATCTTGAGACTAGCTTGCACACCCAAATAGATGCAATCGACGGAGTGCCAGGCTCATAATTGGTATAATACATGCAGTATTAGAAAGCCAGCAACATCCGATTTTTTGAAAAAGTATCAAAAGAATTTTAATGGCATATTCAAGTGCAAAAAAAGACAGACATAAAAACTGTGTGAGGATGGGATGGAATACTTAGCAGCATTTCAGAGTCAATAATGAACCATCACAGCATCCTCCAGTGTAGTCATACCGACAGCTGTTTCGGTGCATGAAAGATGCACCTTCTTCCTGGGCATAGACCACTGACCCCCAGGCTGCCCTTTTTATACATGCACAAACACATAATCACATGAATCATACTCACCTGTCACCGCCGTTTTCCCGCCGATGACGTCATAGAAGCGCGTCTGTTGTCCGGCGTAGTCACAGCAACACACAGTCCTAAGCCGGCGTCTGTGATCGTGGAGCGGAAGTGCGTCACCATCTCTGTAGCCACGGCAACATCGGAAAACTTCCGGTTACTGCCGCAGCACAAGTAGCGCTGTGTGCACCCGCTGGTTACCACTGTTCACGCACGGGGATAGATGTACAGGCTGGTTGCCTGGACAACCCTGACGCGATTAAGACGTGACAGCGTGGTATGGGCGGGACAGGGAGACGAGCTGACCAATAGAAATAGCTGTATAGCGAAACAAAAGAAAAAAGTATTTATAGAAAAAGTACAGATAAGAATTCTTTACTAGCATCGGACTCTTTTCATCCATTACCTCTTAAAAGAGGTTTACCATTGTCGCAATTACTACGTGTGGTAAGAATTACCTCTGATCCCACGGCACTCCCAGAGGCTTTGGCTGAAATGGGCAGACGGTTCATTTCAAGAGGATATGCACCTAAAGACATCGAGGAGGCTGTGGCTCACTGTTTACAGTTGTCACGGAAACAGACGTTTGAATCCAAGACCAAGGACACCATGAAAGAAAGATTGGTGTTCTCCTCGACATATTCTATTGCGTCTGAACATATCCGTAAAGTCTTTTTGAAACACTGGCATATAGTGCAGACAGACGAAATAATGGGGCCTCTATGCAAAGTTCCTCCCCTCTTCTGCTTCAAAAGGAGCAACAACTTGAGAGACATTCTGGCAAGCTCAGATATTGGACCCATCAAGAATCAAAACTGGCTTAAAGCCAAGGATGGTGTGACCAAATGTCATAACTGTGTCAACTGCCAATATCTCAACACAGGAACCACATTTACTAATCCGGTAGATGGTGTCACATATACCATACGACATCATCTTAATTGTGACAGTCGGTATGTCATCTATTTAATCCTGTGTTCTTGCAATATACTGTACGTCGGAAAGACGATACGACTCCTGAAGGAACGAATTGCGGGACATCGTTCATCGATAAAAAAAGCATATGCCACCATAGATTGCAACACTCCACCAGTGGCCAAACATTTTGCCACCGTCAAGCACACCATGCGAGACTTTCATTTTATGCCTATAGATCACGTCCCTCCTCTGAGACGGGGAGGAGACCGCAATAGACTGTTACTTCAGCGCGAGTGCCAGTGGATTAACCGTCTCAAAAGTACCACCCCGTTAGGTCTTAATGAGTATCAGTCTCTACATTGCTTTATTTAAATTGCTATCCTGTCTGCCATCATGGGGTAATCGTGGTGTCCCACTATGTGTATATTTTATATGTTTATCTGAATACCTATGCCTGTACTTAATTGCATTCCCTCTCCTGTAATTTCTCCCGTACCCTTTATCTTCATTCTATTCTTTCTATATGTCCTATCTCTTGGACACTGCGCTCTTCTCTGGATATTTACGTTTTTTCCATGTACTATCTGTTCACTTTGTATGTCCTTTTTATTGATCCTTATTTCAGACTGCTCTGCTTATCATGCGCATAACTTTTCTTACACATGACATCATATTATTATGCTTTTTTCTTTTGTTTCGCTATACAGCTATTTCTATTGGTCAGCTCGTCTCCCTGTCCCGCCCATACCACGCTGTCACGTCTTAATCGCGTCAGGGTTGTCCAGGCAACCAGCCTGTACATCTATCCCCGTGCGTGAACAGTGGTAACCAGCGGGTGCACACAGCGCTACTTGTGCTGCGGCAGTAACCGGAAGTTTTCCGATGTTGCCGTGGCTACAGAGATGGTGACGCACTTCCGCTCCACGATCACAGACGCCGGCTTAGGACTGTGTGTTGCTGTGACTACGCCGGACAACAGACGCGCTTCTATGACGTCATCGGCGGGAAAACGGCGGTGACAGGTGAGTATGATTCATGTGATTATGTGTTTGTGCATGTATAAAAAGGGCAGCCTTGGGGTCAGTGGTCTATGCCCAGGAAGAAGGTGCATCTTTCATGCACCGAAACAGCTGTCGGTATGACTACACTGGAGGATGCTGTGATGGTTCATTATTGACTCTGAAATGCTGCTAAGTATTCCATCCCATCCTCACACAGTTTTTATGTCTGTCTTTTTTTGCACTTGAATATGCCATTAAAATTCTTTTGATACTTTTTCAAAAAATCGGATGTTGCTGGCTTTCTAATACTGCATATATATATATATATATATATATATATATATACACGTGTCCAAGAGACTGGCACAATCCACAGCTTATATGCTTTGTAATCTTGGCTGGGTGCCTGCACAAATGTTTGTATACTTGCAGGGTTTGGAGCGGCACTCTCAGCAGGAAGAATCACCAGGTACACTTTGTTACAAGAGCGACGTTTCAACGTCCTTTATTCTGACATTTTCTTCAGGCTAATGAGAACATACATTCAACTTAGCTTTATACACCTCTGTGCTCAACCACGTCACACGCTTTCACGCAGATCAGCGCAGCGTGAGTGACGTCATAAAAGTGCTACCGCCACCATGGATACATATAATAACAATGTGCAATTCATAATCATACAGAACGAATGGCACAATAGACAAGACAGCAGAAAAACAAAGACAAATAGCGTTGGCAATATATATACACAATAGAAAAATATGCAAACAGCCGTTACATTACACGATATATAAAACATGTGCAATAGCGCTACAAATGGCAACATATCAGTGTATCTTTCGAGATAAAATGACTGTATAAAAGATTGCTTAAATATAGCTTGCAAAATAAAGTGTAGCTAATGTATGAGGATGATCAGCATAAAACAGTGGGTTATTGGCAACATCTGAAAGCAAAAATGTTTTACAAACCACAAATGGATGGACCTAGGATAGATCTAATCAAGCACTCCTAGGAAGAATAACCAACATAGGCATCTACAAAAGATACACAATTATGCTACATATATACAAGCTAAGCCGTAGTCACCGGTGGAAAATTAGCAACTATATAATGAGCAATTGTATCATTTGCGGGATAGGCAGCTAATCCCTGCCAGCTCATTTAAACCACACGGGGCTAGTGTGTCCAAGCGATGTATCCACCACGTCTCACATTTGAGCAGTTGCAGGCTCCGGTTACCACCCCTCAAGCTAAGGGGTATGTGATCGATCATGCGATACCTCAGGGAGGGTAAGGTGTGCTGTCGGGATACAAAGTGTTTGGGTACGGGTAAATCACATTTGCCACCTGCAAGTGCCGCTCTAATGGTGGAGCGGTGGGTGGTGATGCGCTCTTTAAAGCTTCTCTCCGTTTTGCCTATGTATGATAAGCCGCACGGGCAAATTAACTGGTAGACTACAAATTTGCTTTGGCAAGACAATGTGTGTCTAATAGTATATTTTGTGCCACGGAGTGGATGGTAAAATATGTTACCCGGTATCATACAAGTACACACAGTGCATGTGCATCAGATGCAACCCAGAGGTGGAGGTTTTTCAGGCGCATTAAAACCAGTAATATCTGTTTTTACCAGCATATCTCGCATGTTGGGACCCCTCTGGTAGCATGCCAGAAGCCTAGTGTCCGGGATGTTAATCTGGCGATCAGTTTTGACTATAGGCCATAACTTTTTGGAGATTTTATTAATAACCGGGCTTTCTTTAGTATATGTAGTAACCCATGGGATAATGGGTGTGGGTGGCAATGCTACTTTAGGGGCCAGGAGCTGTGCACGGGGTATGGCTGCTTCCCTATCCCTGGCTCTGGAGTTTATAGCCCCGTACTAAGAACCATTGTATCAATTTCTCAATTTGAGCATCGGACTCACAAGGGTCTGAAACTATACGTTTTACCCGCACCATTTGTGAAAATGGCAAACCTTTAATAAGGCTAGCTGGATGACAGCTCGATCCATGCAACAAATTGTTCCTGTCAATTTCTTTTTGGAACAGGGAGGTGGATATCCCACCATTAGCAATGGTCAGTGTGACATCAAGAAAATTGATAGAACATTGGCTATATGTGATAGTCAATTTAACCGGGCTTGTACTGGCATTATGTAACTCAATGTGTGAAATCAAATCAGAGATGGGACCAGACCAAATCACCAGTAGGTCATCAATAAATCTGCGATAAAGGAGTATTCTGGCTGCTATTGTAGGTACAACAAAAAACAAAAACTGCTCAACATAAAACATGTAAATGTTGGCGTATGCCGGAGCGGCATTCAAACCCATTGAGCAGCCATTGAGCTGCAGCCAGAATTTTCCATCATGCAGGAAATAATTTCTGCACAAGACAAATTTCAACAGAGAAATCATAAACTCTATGTCAGGTCCCATATAGTCAGTTTGCTGTCTGCATCTTTATGTCACAGCAAACTGACTATATGTAACATTACGGTGTGCGCCGTATTATGTAATGGGCATTATGGTGTGTTTTATAATATGTAATGGCCATTGTGATGTGCGCACCCCCGCAATCACTTCCAGTAACACCACAACCACCCCTCCCCCACCCGTAGTACACCCTGAGCCGCCCCTCCCCCACCCATGCCACACCGGCCTCCTCACCATCCACAGCACACTCAGACCCCGTCCCTCACCCACACCAACTCCACACCTGCCTATCCAACACTGGCAGCACCCCCAATCATCCCCCACCCAACTGCAGCACCCCAGCTCCTCCCCCACCCACATGCGGCACCCCCGCACCTGCAACTCCACCACCCTTAGCAAACCCGCACCGACCCTCCCACACCCACAGCACCACCGGACACCCTCGCTACACCTGCGGCAACCCTGCACCTGCCACTCCCCCACCCTTGGTACTAATGCACCCATCCACAGCACCCCCGGACCTCCTGAACCCTCAGTACCCCTGCACCCAGCCACGGCAACACCACACTCACCCATCCCCCACCCGAACTACCCACACACCCATCCCTCCACCACCCACACCACCCATGCTCCCATGCCCACAGCAGGGAATCTTTCATGTAATAGTAACCATATTGCACGCAATAAAGGTGTTCACAAGAGGTGGAGCCCCTTACAATGGTGTGAAGAGCACCTGTTGGGCACGATGAATCACCTAGTATTTACATACCCTAGACGGGGTCTTGCACTGGTCGCGAGCCCCTAAACTTCATTAACCATTGCCCGGCTGTTCACCAAGGCGGGAAAAGGCTCCTCTCTCCCATGCATAGAATAGTACAATCCTCTAGGTTCTGCCATTGAGCAGACTGGCTGGAATAGTCTACTTTCCCTGCTTTGAGGTGCGTTCTTTTATAACCTATATTCTTTTTTTTTACTTGAGGGATTATCACTTATATGTTCATTCCTGTTTTTCCTCTGTGAGGAAGGTTAATATATATGCAATCTCTTCCAAGGAGTTATGATATAGTAAATTATGTTTTGGATGAAGTCCAATTAAATAAAATAAATACATTTTATTTATATATATAAACATTTTAACCATTATTTACATATATGCACATATTAACAATCATAAGGATGTCATCCATACCCCCCCTGAACAATTGCGTGTCCTCGCGCACTTTAAAACATTTCAATACATTCCATTGTATAAATAAACAAATACAAGTACCTGCAATTACAAGGTTTGAAACCTCTCAGCAGTTTTAGGTAGGTTATTAAACAATTACTATTGACTGTGTACAATTAGCATCAATCTCTGTACCTAGAAGGTAGAATTCCTTTAGTGCATCTCTCTGTCCTTCTAAATACAGGTGCAACATTGGGGAGGTCACCACCCTCTTTACGACGACGACCTCATCACCGGTAACTTTCCTGGACATGTTCACAACTTCTTCAAGACAAGGATTTTTAATAATTTTGGACCCCTTACCCAGGATGTGTCCGTGCAGCCATGTCATGACATTATCAAAGGAGTCCCACTGCTTGTTGAAGATTAATCTTTAAGATTAGTTTCAGGCGTCAACTCTGATCTCACTTCCGCTGGATCATCTAAGTCTTTAGGCAGAGCAGTACATCTCTTTAATTGACTTCGGTTAACCAGCCAGGATCCTCCTCTTTCCTAACCCAGTTTGATGATTTTGAAGATGTTGACATAGGGTTGTGGTATATCAACAATTTGATACGGTGTAAGTTCCCAGAACTAGTAAAGTTTGCTAAAACGGCGGTTCCGTTTTTTCCACACCAGATCTCCAACTTTCAGCGATTCGGCTTTAGCTGATTCATTGTAGTACTTAGACTGTTTTTGTTGAGCATGTTCCTGATCCTCACGTACTAACTGATAAGCTGTTTCAAGTCTCGAAGGCCGAGCCTTGATTCGTGCTGTAAAGAATCAACCCAATAATCAGCAAAGAGCCCCCATACATCCCATTGTGACCACCAAACCATTAGAACTGTTCACCATTGACCATGTCAAACTAGAGGCTAGTAGTTCCGGCTATCTGTACGCTATCACGATGGTCGACCATTTCTCTAAGTTTGTGGTAGCTCTTCCTGTAAAAGACGTCTCCGCCAAAGTTACTGCTGAAATAGTATGGAGAACTTTCATCCAACCCTATGGACTGCCACAATCTATATTCTTTTTTTTACTTGAGGGATTATCACTTATATGTCCTTTTTTTATAAAAAGTGTCCTAATAATCCATTTGGGTTATATTAACCCATTCCTGTTTTTCCTCTGTGAGGAAGGTTAATATATATGCAGTCTCTTCCAAGGAGTTATGATACAGTAAACGATATTTTCTGATGATGTCCAATTAAATTAAATAAATACATTTTAATTATATTTATAAACATTTTAACCATTATTTACATATATGCACATATTAACAATCATAAGGTCAGAGGATGTCACAAAAACAGTTTATGTGTCTAGTAGGCCTTGTAGGCTTTAAGCTGTACCGTCTGCCAGATGGTAGCCTCTGGAACAGGTCATGTGCAGGGTGGGACTTGTCCTCGATGATCCTGCCTGCTCGTTTCAGGACCCTGGCATGATAGATGTTCTCAATTGCAGGGAGATTTGTGCCTATGATTTTCTCTGCTGTATTCAGGATGCGTTGTAGTCTATGTCTGTCATGAGCTGAGGCCGAACCGAACCAGACTATGATTGAGGGACAGAGAACGGATTGAATGATCGCCATGTAGAAGATTATCAGAAGCTCCTGTGGCAGTTTAAGCTTCCTTAATTGGCGAAGAAAGTAAAGTCTCTGCTGGGCCTTTTCTTACTGTACTCTCGATGTTATGTCCCCATCTTAGGTTCTTGGCGATATTAACAGAATGCAAATCACAGAGCTAGACTACAACTTCCAGCAGCTCCCATGGTACTCATCAATGCTTATCCAAGCTGTATTAGCAGCTATGTTGTAGTAGAAATCTGGTTGTCATGGTGATATTGGTGATGAACTATAACCTTACTTTATAAAAAAAATAAGAGGTGAAAATCTGATTTCTGGTGTTAAAATGCACAAGTAAGATGATGTATTTTATCAATAAAATAACCTTATATTAATAACACTACTTTTTTTGCAATATTCACAAAGAAAAGTTGCTTCAAATGTTGCCTCCTCTTGAACTAGACATCATGAGGAACTAAGCAAAATACCAAATTGGGGCCCCGTCCCTCTTATAGCATTATAATATTGGGGTTTATTCTAGTTCATTCTTTCTGACAAAATCCTTCTTAGATGGACAAAACCATGTGCACTACAGGGGGGCAGATGTAGATTTGGGTGAGTTATTTTGTTTCTGTGCAGGGAAAATACTGACTGCATTATTTTACACTTCAATATAGATCTCACTTTGAAGAAAAACCCCACCCAAATCTAATTCTCTCTGCACAAGTTACATCTGCCCCACCCGCAGTGCACATGGTTTTGTCCATCTAAGAAGGATTTTGTCAGAAAGAATGGACTAGAATAACCCCCATTGTTCCTAATATATGCCCCTTAAATAAATGCGTGGCAGGAAATTTCCCGGTCCTTTTACAGGACTGTCGCAGTGAACACCAGACTATAGATAGGTGAGTACTGAAAAAAATAGGTGAAGTGTGCATGGGGTGGGCCTCCCTGGAGACAAGGGAACCATGTGCACCCCAAACACTGCACCCATTATAGATACACCGGTCCCCATGTCCCATTATTACACCTTTTTGACATTGTCGATCACCCTCTTCCACACTTTTAACTCCATTATCAAGATAATAGTGGCCACTCCAGATCTGAGGCTGCAGCACAGTCCAAAATTCAAATTGGGGAGCCACACCAACTGTCGCTCCATATGCTGCCAAAAATTGCTGGCAGAGACTTCACCTCCACCTCTGGAGCCGCCACTGATTACAGTCCTACTGAACTACATCTTCCCAGTACATACCCCACTCAAGTCCTAATATGTGTTGAGGTCAAATGGACTATTATGTCAAATATACTCATTAAAGCTTGTAATAGCAATAAATAATGGGTCACACAGTGAGGAGGTGAGGGGACGGGGGATTGTAGCAAGGAGCCACTAAGTGGACTGACAAGATCATTCACCAAATGGAAAACTGAAGGCAGGTGGGCAAATGTGAAGTGGTGAAAGGACTAATGCTGGAAATAGAGCAGGAAGAGGGCCCTGCTCATGGGGCCTTACAGTTTTACAGTACATACTTATATTTAGTTGCACAATATTTCTAATGGTATTGCTCAATTTGGCCCTTCTAAGCGATAACTTAAAAAATATCGCCCAGTGTGTATGCTACAAATGACAAACATTACGCTCTCCCATGGTCTTTAACAACCCACCATCTTTTGTACATGCAACTCAAATTGACAAAATCGGCACCCACTGATGTTAAGAGTGGGGGCCCCAATGACGTCACTGAGCATTAACAATATTGTTCAGTGTGTTTGTCTATATTATTCGGCAAGGACCACCCACAATATTGTTAACATAAATCGCTAAATCGATAAGGGTGAACTGGGAGAGGAGGTGGGTGGGTGGTCCAAGATACTGAGAAGAATGTTATGGCTCACAAGCTTTTATGAAATGGTGAGAGTTGAAGGCTCTTATGAAAGTGTGGTGGCTAGCTAAAATGCTTTTAGCGTGAGCAAGTGAGCTCCAGAGTAAAGAGGCAGCACAGGAGAAATCTTGGATTTGGGAGAGAGAAGAAATTAGACAATGGTCAGTGCAATAGCAGAAGCAGTGGCGTAACAAAAAAAAATTTGTGGCGCCCCCTCCCCTGGAATCCTCTCCAGAGAGTTTCCCCAGTGCGTGATGTGATGACGTCACACGCATAACGGAGAAGCTGAAGCAGGACACAGGAAGGGGACCTGCTGCTTCCCTTGGCACCGACGCATCCCAGGCCGCCCTATTACATCCATCTGCCCGCCCATCCTATACACAGTAGCCAATAGCCTGCTCTGTGTACAGTCAATTGAACCAGTGGAGGGATTTTTCATCTAAGCGATGGCCACACCCGCGCTGCGACTGACTCGCTTCTGGTGCTCAGCAAGTGGGCAGCGGCAGGCAGCAGCATATCAGTGCGTTGAGCGTTTGCCGGCGCCCATACAGACTCCACTGTGGCTTGCTTCCCCCAAGTGGCAGCTGGGGCTGCCTTACAGTAGTTACGCCACTGAGCGGAAGGATGTAATGGAGCCATTCTGGAGGAGGAGTTTAAATTGTTTATGAGGTTGTTGGGGAGAAATTTTCCCTTTGTTCCACTGTGTGCTCTTCAAATTAGACTGTAATCTCACAGTCCTCCTTAACTACATTACTACTTGTGATGAATTATATTTTAAATGTTTCTGGTTATTTATGGTAATTATTAAATTTGTTTACACATGATAGCCTCAGCAATCCATAACAAACAATAGGATCTATTACAATTATCTATATCCCCTTTATTAGGAGCAATTCTTTATTGTACCTACTCCAATTCTACAAGATTACCTGAGTTGGTTTAGTGTTCCTTCAATATGATGCATCAGGAGTAAGGAGTGTCCTGCAGTGTCTGTCACACATTTTCTTCCCCTAGAGCACAGCAACAATAGAATCACGTTAGGTAATGACTGAAACTACATTTATTTTAAAAGTTATTTTATTGCATTGTCTTTTTCTATCTAAACATATGTGTGAAAAAATACTTTATGTTCATCATGTGAGTAAATGTTTTACCTAAAAAAAACATTTTCTAATCTTCAGCAGGAGGTCATAAGGGGATTCCTGCACAGATTGGATAAGCCGTCTGATATCACTGTAGAAATGCTTACATTGTAGTTTATAAGCCTGTGAGGAAGAAGGATGTGGACAGAAAATCAATAGCCCGTTGTAAGAAACTATTCTAGCTTGGAGAGCCAAGTCACAAACTGCTTGAATAAAGCTGGCTAGTGATCTGCCTAGTTAATGAAAGAAAGACACTGTCCGAGTTCTCTGTGAAAGTATTTCTGTCTAACTCAGCCTTAGGAATCTTGTATCTCTCCAGCTGTCGAGTCGGACCTGCACATCACAGCAATTCTGTAGTGCAAGCGCTAAAAGACATTTTGGTGCCATATGCCAGAAAGAGAACTGGTGTTCTCAATCCCTCTGAAGTGAGGAAGTGTCACTCCACTGCCAGACGCAGATAGAGGACACTTGTACCTGGGATGCCGCCGCCAGGCGTCAGTGCGTGGAGTCCAGGGAAAGTTCAGCTGCGGCTGGGTGAGGGTCACAGTGTGTAAGGTCTCTGGTCCGATAACGCCGCTGCTACTGTCGCTGGGGTGTCCGTTTAGACACGTGTTTCGCCGGGATCGGCTTCGTCAGTATGCGCCATCTCTAGTAAGGTGTGAAAAGTGAAAAGTGCCATCACACAACATTTTATGTATTATATGTTTCATACAATTGGTACCCTTTCCTCACCCTTTGTACTCTCTTCCTTATTTTTTCGAAACCTTGGATATATTTTTTCAAAACCTTGGTTATTCTATAATAAAAGATCGAAATAAATGCTAAGTTTTAAACTAATTCATATATACAAAAACAAGAGTGCACCCACAAAGCCTTTTTTCTGTCTTGTGTTTGCCCTCTTCCGAGCAAACAAAATCCCCCACTGAAATCGTGGGCGCACCACCAATCATTGACTATTAGAATTCACTCATTATAGTCCTCATGTTGGTCATCTAAATAATAAAAACAAATTAATTAACGTCAGTGCGGCTCCAAACCCTACCCTACATATGCTCTCAATCCCTCTCCAATATTATTATTAGGTAAAGTAAAAAAAAAATAGGACATAGTCTTGCATGTACCCCACACAGTAGAGCCCCCTATACACAGTAGTATACCTTATACACATTACAACACAGGAGTACTCCTCCTAATACACATTATGCCACAACAGTACACCAAGCCTGCTACACAGTTTGCCACACAGAAGAACACCTTTTCCACAATACGCCACAGTAATACCCCTTATACACAGTATGCCAAAGTAGTATCTCTTAGATACAGTATGCCACACATTAGTACACTTAAGGCCCATACACACTGGGTGACTTTGAGCTGAAAGTCGCTCAAAACAGCAGGTTTGAGCGGCTTTCAGCTCAAAGCCGCCCAGTGTGTATGGGCCGGCGATGAGCGGTGAGCGCTGCTGCGTGCTCCCGCAATATCACCGGGAAAGCCGTTCATCTGCTGGTTATACCAGCAGATGAGCAGCTTTCAGGACGGCTTTGCACAGCAATGATTTTCATAGTCGCCCAGTGTTTATGGACCTTAACAGTATGCCTCACAGTATAGTTGACAATATAAAATACTAGTACTGCTAGATCAGACTTAGCAGAGGGGGGAAGGGGGGCATGAGAATACACCCCCACTGCCTAAGTCTGAGCTAGCAGCACAGTAGTGTTTTTATTTGTGTGTAATGTGTAAATTGCAAGGGAGCAGTGAGTAAGGGTGAGTGTGGGAGCTGTGAGGGTAGGTAGAGAGCACCAAGGATCAGTGCCGAATTTCCCATGCGGCACATGTTTGGGGGCGGCACTTGGATGCTTCTGTTGGTGCTGTCAGCCTGAAATGGACCATTAACTGCACAATATCCACTGTACTGTTCCATATTCCATCTTGTATAGAGTGTACATGGATAGGGAATGCAGATACTGTCCCTGTAATCTGTCCTATTTATTCTATTCTATCAAATGAGGGATTATAAATAATCAATACAAATAATACACTTAGGCAGGGGGGGGCGGCAATTATTGTTGTGCCTACGGGCGCACTCACTCCTAAATCCGCCCCTGCTGCCAAGGATGGGTGTAGGCAGCAGTGTGTATGGGTTGCTGTAGAGTGCAGTGAGGGAGGGTGAGTGTAGGGAATAGTGAGGAAGAGTATAGGGGGTAGTGAGTGTAGGGAGCAGTGAGTAAGTTTTGTTGAAGAGAGCAGTAAGAGAGGGTGAGAAGAGGAAGCAGTGAGGATAAGTGTAGGGAGCAGTAAGAGTGTAAGGAATAGTGACGGCCAATCAGTGTGTAGTAAGAGAGGATTGGTGAGAGCTGCATAGTCCAGTATGTGTTTATGCCTCCCACTGTACCATCTCCCCCTCAGTGCATCGGTATCTCCTCCTACACTCTGATGTGTTTTTTGAGCACTCCTGCCCCAGCTAAGACTACAATGTTGTCCCTTAAAAAATGCTATCAGCATCAATATTCCTTTTTATGCAACCCCTCTGCTTTTTTTAATGTCCCCAAGTCCTTGCCAATTCTGTGCCCTATGTTTTTATTATTGGAACCTCTATATATCCTTTGTGCTTGGTGCTTTTCTGCAACAAACAACCTGGGAAGAAATTGAGGATCTTTTGGCAGACTTGAGCTGGTATTTATGCTGTTCAGTATTCATATAGTAGATCATGTAGTATGAAAGCCACCTTGGAATAATATTTCATCTTCATACAATAGATATGCAACCAGATAATACATAGTAATAGGCATTTTAAGGAAGAGACTAATGTAAATGTCTCTGATCATACACTCTAAAATGCCACATATTGCATATCTACAGCATTATCCCCACTGTGTCACTCCAATGACATCCCCCTCGGTCTCTTAAGCTCACCTCCACAGTGTATTTCCAGTGCCATCATGGCAATGCCCCACAGCTCATCCTACTGTCAACTGTTATTCACCCCTTGTTTCTCTGCTGTGCTATTCCCCCATACTTCTATCTAAAACCATCTCCCCAGCTCCCCTTCTGTCTCTCAAGCTTAGCCCCATCTATCCAGCTCCCTTTCTGTCTTACCAGCTAAGCTCAGCCTTATGTCACTTAAGCTCAGCTCCGCCACTACAGTTCAGCCCCAGTCTCTCCAGCTCTTACCCTGTCTCTTCAACTCAGCCCCCTGTTTCTCCAGCTAAGCCCCGTGTCTCCCCAGGTCAGACACTGTCCATGTCTCTCCAGCTCAGAACCCAGAAATGTGTCTCCAGCTCAGCCTTATGTCACTCAAGCTCAGCTCCCTGTCACTACAGTTCAGCCCCAGTCTCTCCAGCTCTTACCCTGTCTCTTCAGCTCAGCCCCCTGTTTCTCCAGCTAAGCCCCCTGTCTCCCCAGGTCAACACTGTCCATGTTTCTCCAGCTCAGAACCCAGATATGTGTCTCCAGCTCAGCCTTCAGCCCAATCTCCCAAGGTCAGCCTCTTATCTCTCTACTCCTCTTCATGGCTGCGGTGAAACAGGACTGGGAGAGGGGGGCAGATTTATATGCTTACCACACCCACATCAGCTCTTTAGGCGGGTGGTATAGCGCGCTTTCTCTGGGACTTCTCAGTAAGGAGTCCCACTTACTTTTATTGCAAGGGCTTTGTTTTGATTGAGGTTGAACTAGTTACACCTACCATTTAAGGTAACTGAACGCAGTTCCTCCCCATTGCGGACCACTTTACAATTGCTGAGAGCTGAGAATAAGGACTCTCTTCAATGTAGACAGGCCAGTGGAAGCGCTGCAGTTGCATGCAAGTGGTGCTGATGGAGGTCGACCAGGGGGTATTTGCGTGGGGATGATCAGCATTTCCGGAGCATACCCACTAAAACGATGGGTGCGCCAGGAAAATTCTGGGCGTCCCCATGCAAATGCAGGAGGGCAGCTGCCTTCTGGGGGCGGAGTGACTGACATCATAGGCCATTGGCCACTTGCCAGGTTCTTGTACCCAGACAGCGCAAATATATGTCGATCAAGACTTAAATTAGCAAACAGAGGAAAAATCATTTGATGGTCAGCAACCATTGAATGACTTTGCTCCCGTACCCTCCCTTGAGAATGGATGTTTATGTAAAACATCTATTCGCAGTGCACCAGAAATGTACACAAGGCGGCGGGGGGCAGGCATTCGCTTGCCTGGCAGGTGGCGTTAGTTGGCTCACTTAACAACAAATTTTTGCTGCTTAACGATTCAACCAGAATCACCTGCTTAGTCTGGCCCCTTCCTCTCTCTATTGCTAGCAACTGCAAGTAGACTCTAGTGCAGAGCTAGCCTACTTTTCATACACCATGGGAAAATGGCACAGCGGGCATTTTTGGGGGCTTTTTTTAATCAAAATAACATTCATTTTAGTGTAAATGTAATAAGTACATTTGAATTTTCCCAGTTTAAACAAGAGGGCTATGTTTTTAAAGGACTATCCTTGGACTGTTATAAAGTGTGTCTCACTACAGTTATTACTGCAACCACCTATTAGCGCATATATTAGAAGCACTAGGGAATCACTAAGGGAGGCATTGCTGAAGGAAATCCTGGTGTTGTGTATCAATGGGGATTTTTTTAAATCAATTTGAATATTTTTTTTTAGATACAGTTCAATATTTTATATTTAAAAAAAAAAAAACAATAATCACTGAGGACCTTAATATTGGCAGTTAAGTGTATGGTTTATAGGTTCATAATATTGCTAACAGTAACTACAAACAGCAGTCCGCCGTGTATGTCATGCTGTAATTAGGAATATTAATTGTAATTTGTTTTAGTATAATTGAATCTCTTAAAATGAAACATGAACTGTTCTATAAATAAGTTCAGTCTCTTTTAGACTTGTAGGGAACACATTATTCAGGGTTATCTACGTGTGCAGGTTTCATGCTGACCTCTAATGCGGAAATTAAATTGGTGGCATAGGGTGCAAACTGCCATGGCTGCTGCAGTTAAATGCAAGCAACGGTGCCCCATCTCGCACCCTTCATCAGGTGGCAGAATGACAGATCACAAAGCCAGTTAATTTGAACTAAGCAGTCCTGTATGGTATTGCTCTATAAAACAACTTACTTGTTTACTGAAGTAACTGAAACAGCTGTTGCCATAAGCGTATCTGTAGGGGATCCAGGGGCTGGGCACTGCATACCGTATTACCGTGTTAGAGGTGCTGTGGAGAGAAATCATGGGCAAAATCTAACAGGCTCTATTTTCTTAAAGATATGCAATAGACTCAAGAACAGTGCTAAAGTTGGGTATGGGTAAAAACCGGACCCAGACAAGATCCCGGACCACCGGACCGGACATCAAAATCTGCAGTCCGGAGCTTGTAGTGTCCAGTCCGGGGGGGTGTCCCGTCCTGGGGGTGTCCTGTCCTGGGTGCTTTCTGTGACAGCTGTCACCAGGGAGAGGAGGAGGGGGAGAATAAAGCCTCCCTGTATGGTCCGGGAACATAGCAAAAACCGGAACCGTCCAGACCACACAGGGAAGCTATACTTTCCCCTTCCCCATGTCCCTGGTGAAAGCTATCACAGGTATCCTCCCCAAACAAGACACTCACAGGACGGAACCCCCCCCCCGGTCCGGGGTCTTGTCCAGGTCTGGTTTTTACTTAGTCCCGCTACTCACTGTTCTGGTGAGAGAGAGACGGGACCCACACAGACACTGCAAATAAGTGCACCAGGTACTATGAATATTGTGCACATGACACAGATTTCATTAAATATGTATACTTTCACAATCCAATTGTCTATTTTAGGCTCTATCCCAGTGTTAACCTAATAAAGGTGTAATAATCCATTCCTTGGCATAAAAACCTTTAAGACCCCCATCACTTGGCTCTAATCTGAACTAGTTTTCTAGTAACAATTATCTGAATGACACTCTCCTTTGACCTGCTTATAGATGTCAATGATAGACATAAATCTCAAATTGCTATGTATGATCCTCCAATTCCCAGTTTCTGGGACTAATCTAATCTTACAATTTCTTTTTACATTTATTTAGGCTTCTTTTTTAGTATTTTAGATGCTTCTGTTTTGATCTATGGGGTAGATGTATGAAGCAGTGATAAGGGAAGAGAAGTGATAAAGTACCTGGTAATTTATCACTGGCCAATCAGATCCTGACTGTTAAGTTACAGGGTGGGTTTAGAAAGGGATAATTAGAAGCTGACTGGCTGGTGATAAAGTACCAGGCACTTTATCTCTTCTCTTCCCTTATCACTGCTTCATACATCTACCCCTATGATCTATCTTTAAGCCAAGCCCTTGTTCACCTTCAACTGACAGTCATACATCTAGAACCTCGTCTAGCTATGTCGGGCAATGCTCCTACGGTGAATATGAAGAAATGCAAAATTTAAAAAATATAGGCAGGAGATTACATCTAGTGCCAGATTACCAAATAGCTACAGCCTATGGGCCCCATGATGTTTAGGGGCCCTGCAACAACATATCAAAATAATATTGATTTGATGTTAAAAGAAAATTACAGGTAAGCCTTCTTAAATTGTTTACAAAAAAAAAAAGAATTTACAGAAACAGAAACTTTACATTAAAGTCACTATGAACAAAATATTGTAATGTACTGTACCATATTAATGTAATGTACACAAAAACAACCTAAAGTACATAAACCATACATATCAGATTCACATTATAGTGTCTAGATCGTAGACTAGTTGGTAAAACTGAAAACGTATTAGGAGATCATTTATACGGGGGCCACAGAAATAAAGACTGCCTATGGGGTGTGGCATAGTCACCTACCCTTCAAGGGCAGTGGGGAACTACTCAAGAAATCATGAGCCTCCTGTAGCTTTTGGGAGGATAGGCACGTATTGATTGATGTATGCAACCAATCAGCTTTGAGGCAGCATTTATCAATTGCATTTATACAATGATACTGTAGGTAGATAGGTTTCATCGATTCTTCACTGGTCCTTTACTCTACTCGTTTCACTGCTTAATAAATCAACAACAATGCATCTGTCCATATGACATTTTTCTGCTAACGTTCCTCAAAATAAGCTGTGTCTACTGTAAATACCTATAGCTCCAAAATGTATGTCCATTACAGTCATGTAAGAAATGTATCCATACTTTCATACTGTTGTTGTTGGTGGGTTTTGTTTTTGTTAGTCTAATTATATGGTTTGGTTTAACTTTTTGCAGAGCTAAGTTAGCTGAAAAAGACTTGCTCCATTGGCATACATTGACCCACAAATGCCCTAATAGTTATTTCAGCAGCTTCACTGTAGCATTCTAAACTGCAAACAGTGAGTGAGGGCCTTGAAATAGTAGCTACTGTACTGGTAAGCAAAAAAGTTGCTGTAAAATGTATGTGCCTAAAAATTTCATCATTGTTGTAAGGCCCACCAGTTTCTTTTGGTGCTAGGAGGACCCTAAATGCATGGCAGGAACTTGCAGGCTTGCTAATGTTTCACTACAAATTATAAACCATACTTGGCCCAGAAGTAGAAAATCATACTTGCCTACTTTAATTGTCTACTCTCCGGAAGAAGTCCAGAGAAGAGACGCTTACCAGCTTTTCAGGGGCTGTGGCTTGCCATCATTAAGCCCCTCCCCTTTCTTGTAAATTGCGTGATTTGCGGCTCTTGGTGGAGGGGGTGGTACTAAATTTGCATCATTTTATCCCCTCCCCAAAGAGCAATGAATGCCAGTAATTGACCAGAAGGAGGGTGTGTGGGGGCAGTTGATGCGGGGCTCCGCTAAAAGAGAGAGGCCCTTCTGGCAGGCCGGGAACGGGACTTGATTTTATGAAATAGCTAAATACATAAAAATAAAATACATGGTATCCTGGCCTTTATAGGTTGTAGCTTGTATTTCGTTAACTATTTACTTTCTTTTGTTAATTTTTTTTAAATGTTGAATGTTGAGCTCACAGATGAATCGTTTTAAATTGTATATATTAAAACTTTTATTGGAATAAACAATGAGACTGGCTTTGCACTGTTAGGTAAGAAAGTCATCATTTTATGGTGACCTGTTCGCCTTTAAAACTTTATGAAATAGTAAATCCACAAATGACGTATATTATTGCTTGTGTTCTTGTTCATATGATTTGTTTTGTTATGCAAACTGGTGTTTAGAAGATGCAAAGACTTCAAAAAACATTTGAGAACTGTGAAATGAATTTGTATCTCAGGAAATGGTAATGGATTATGTAATGAATCATGCAAAATTTGTATTAAATTATCCAAAAGGTGTCCATATTATCCAGATAATCTGTGCATATTTGATAATGTTTGCTCAGGGGGGCACTGGGAGGAGGATTTGCCTTAGGTGTCAAATATCCTTGCACCAGTTCTGGATATTTTTCAGATTTCTGCATGGCCAGTGTTAATCAGAAGCTTTCTTTGCCTGCAACTGAGGCCTACAGTATGTCTTGAAAAGGCATTGTGCTTATGGGTGAATTCTCCCAAACAAATCTAAAAATAGCCAAGTGCAAGCTCATTATCTGTGCTGATAAATGAACCGCAACACAAAACACACTTCTTAAAGAGGCCCTTAGGTCTATTTGTCATTATAACATTTATTTTATTGTATAAATTGTCGCGGCCACAGGCATCTAGATCTGTGGGTTCCGGCGGCGCTGACACGCAGCAAACAACGAGCATGGGGTGTGGGGAGTAAGGCACGTCCCGACGGCAGCATACCTCCCAACAATCCCTATTTTAGCGGGACAGTCCCGATTATTAGGGCCTGTCCCGCTGTCCCACCCGTGGGCGGCAGTGTCCCGCGGTGAGGGGGAGCTGTTGGGAGTCCCCCCTGTCGGCTGCTAAGCAGCGGGGAATAAACGTTGTGCGCATGCGCACAGCGTCTATTCCCGCAGCCAGCGGGCTGGGGGCATGGCTAGAGGCTCACAGAGCCTCTGGGTCATGCCCCCATAGCGGCAAAATGGGGGCCTCGTGGGAGAGCTGCGAGTGTAGGCCACGCCCCCGGAATTAGGCCACGCCCCCTGAAAATTTCGCTGCACCTTCGGCGCGCATCAGCATTGTCCCGGGTCCGGCGACCAGAAAGTTGTGAGGTATGCCGCAGTGCACCGCTGTGATAGCCCCGCAAACCCCCGCCACCCCCCACTTACTGCAGGGCTATTGTTACACCACTGATATTAGCATCTATTCACCACTTCAATGACAAGGGGACTCCAAACTGCCTCCACTTCTCCCCTACCCCCCAACCCTGAAACACTTCTGCCAATGGATAGGACAGTGGGTCTAACCCCCTCCAAATAAAATGGGACTGTCCTGTAAAAATTGGGACATAGTGGGACCATGTATGTGCTAGTAAATATTTAGTTTAGCCCTGGAAACCTAACATCGGAATTAGATTGCGCGCTCCCCCTGTGCTGCACATACATTTTGTACTGCCCTCACATCAGATCACACACATATTGCATGCGTTTAGATGCAACGCGATCCAGCCCATAAAGGGTGCGATCATCGCACCATGGATGGGGCTACGCCAGCCTCTGCAATATTGTTGTATAGGCTGGCATAATATTGTTGACCAACTAATGTTCTCTGTTCTTTATCATATGTAAATAAATGCAAATTTGTGTCTGGCAGTTGCTCATAATAGAAGCCATATATATTTGTTTTCTTTTTTGGATCAGATTTAAACCATATTTGCAGTAGGCAGATACTGCACTCCTCCAGCTAAACATGGTCAATGCATTTATAATTACATCAGGGAAGCTGCATATGGATATGAAGAAGGCTGGCAGTAGTATATACTACATTTTATGGGTCCCAGTGCTAATAAAATAAATGCAACATTTAAAGTAAACCTTGCCAAAAGTATATATACACACATACATAGAGAGAGAGTGAGAGAGAGAGAGATTTGTCACGACCCCCTCTCCCTGTGTTGTGCAGTACATACTGACTTGGTATATGGTCACAAGGTCGACCACTGAAGGTCTACAGGCCTTAAGTCGACACATGAAAAAATCTACATGGCTTTAAGTTGACACAAGTATTAGGTCGACATGAGCATTAGGTTAACATTGAGTAGGACAGTGAAAAGGTCGACATGGGGTTTTCACTTTTTTTTTTCAACCGACATGTGCCAACAGGTGGTATTTCATGTCCTACCATTCGAGCCATTCGAGGGAAGCGGTGCACTTTTTTGGTGTCCATGTTAGCTGTGTCGACATTCGGGACAAAAAAAAAAGAAAAACCCATGTCATCCTTTTGACTGTTGACCTTCCCAATGTCGACCTAATGCTTAAGTCGACCTAATTACATTTTTATTGTACAGTGTTTTGACTATTTTATGGAGGTAACAGGGAGTAGCCGACACGTCATGGCCATTTTTGGGGCATATAGCTGCTATCATGTAAGTAGAGAAACATGGCACCAGCATTGTTACTGCCATGGCCAGTGTGAAAGACCAAAGGGCAACCCTAGCAGTCGATATTCCTTGTTCTTGTGTACAGGGTGTATACAGTATACAGCATATATACAGTTATATATGAGTTTGTGATGACTCCAGTGTGTTTCTATTATCTTTTCTGGGCCGCAGCTTCACTAGCTAAGATTAGAAAAGACTAAAAAAATCCCACTTGCTAATGCAACTGAATGCAAACAAGAACTATGCTCACAATGTGAAAGCATGTAAGATATTTTCTGCAAGTTCCTGTAGGTCCGGCTCTGTATTACACTCCATGTGGTTATTTCCCAGCATGGATTAGGTTAAACATTACACAGCTATGTGCATACTTACAGGTGGCAGACCAGTTTTGGCTTCCACTTTACTTGTTTCCATACAGTTTAAGATTATTCCCCAGAAAGCCTTAAGGGGTCCATACATTAGGCGTCAATTGGGGCAATGATCCTATGTCAATAATCTGCAAAATCAAACAAGTTGTAAATCATCAATTTGTAAATTCTTATCTAACAATGATCGCAAACTGCAAGTCTGGGGGTTTTAACAGAGCCCAGAGAAATCACAATAATCGATGATCTGATCGACATTGGGGAATTGCTGTATGGCTAATTACTTTTTGTGCCACTAAGCCCCACAGTGTGAGTTTGGTATGATGGCCTGGCAGTCGGAATTCCAATGGTCAGTATTCCGACATTGGAATCCTTACTGCCGGTACTCCGACAGGGGGGCGAGCACAAAGAAGCCCGTTGATAGCCTGCTGCGCTTGCCATAGGTTCTATTCTCTGTCTATGGGGGTCATGGACCCCCATGAGGTAGAATAGCCCCTGTCAATCAGAATACCGTCTGTCGGACATTTGTCGGGATTCCGATGTTGGTTTACTGACCAATGGGATCCTGACTGGTCATCCAGCACCACATTGCAAGGGAATTTCATTTTAATGGATCCTTCTTATTTATTTATTTTGCTTCTTTATTCCATTTCTTCCCTCACCCGTATTCTTAAAAAATGAATCTGATTATGTTATTAGTTGAAGTCCTCTGTCACAATGTTTAGTGCTAAGGATCATTATTTCTTCTAAGATTGCAGCTAACTCACATGTTAGGTGTGAGACTCATATTACCCCTCTTTGTTTTGTGACTGTTTTATATGACAAAACTAATAAACTCCTACATTGGGCGGCTCACACCCTAATAAACTGGAGCGTGAGTGCTGTGAGACATTGAACCTCTGAGTAGTATGGCTGTACAGAATAATAAAAATGGCGACTTTAGTTTCCTGTAAGATCACAAGGCCTCTTGATCTACGATTACTCACTTAGCTAGAGTGCTTTTAGCTCCCATTACTAACTGCTGTCTCAGTAGTGTTAATAGAATTACATTTAGTGTACACTAAAGATTGACCCATTGCCTAAGGAAAACAAATCTGATGTGTAAGCTTTGCCAACATTATAAACATTATGGGCCAGAATCCAGATGCCAAGTGAGTACAATGCCAATAGGCATAGTATTTCTTGCATGAAAATGTAGAAATGTGCTGATGGGGGTGTCCTGAGTTGGGCCAAATATTCAGGTGACAGCTGAGGAATAAAATGAAGGCCTTATTTATTCCATGTTTCTTAGTTATCACTCGTCCTAATGTACCATTGAGGGTAAAGTTCTTAAGGTGACTGCAAGGTGGCAGTGCCAATGTAAATTACTGATGGAACCAATACATTAGCACCAGCTGGGCAGCCTAAAGCCAAAGCCTCTTTCATATACTACATATCCTTCGTTACATGCACATGGGCAGTATGAATAGCACGTACCTGATTGCCCATACACGTGTGTTTAGCAGCATTACAAGGGGGGGGCACCTGGAACCTTTAATCAGGCCCTGCAAATACATTAAGGGAATGGGCAGACAATTGCAAACATGGACAAATGTGCATTTATGCCTTAGGTGTTTATGTATTAAGCCTCAGTGAGAGAGAGAGAATTTGGATAGAGACAAAGTACCAGCCAATCAGCACCTAACTGTCATGTTACAGGCTGGGTATGGCAAATTAGGGGAGCTGGTTGGCTGGCATTATCTCCATGCACTTTATCTCTCTCCAAGGGCCAGATGTACTAAGCTTGAAAAGTGTTAAACCACCAACCACCAATCAGCTTCTACCTGTCATGTTACAGGCTGTATTTGAAAAATGACAGGTAGGAGCTGATTGGTTGGTGGTTTATCACTTTCCATTTTATAACTTTTAAAGCTTAGTACATCTGGCCCCAAGGCTTAGAACATAGACCCCTTAGAGAGTTAAATCTTTTGTGCATGATCAATAGCCAGGGGAGCCAAAAAGGGGGTAGGGATTACCTGGGCCTAGGCTCTATAGCAGGGGTGGGGAACCTTTTTTCTACCAAGGGCCATTTGGATATTTATAAAATCCTTCGGGGGCCATATAAAAATTATCAACTTAAAAATTACATTATACACACGGGCAGCAGCTTATACATGCGGGCATTATACACAGGGCAGCGGCATATACATGTGGGCATTATACACACTGGCAGCGGCATATACATGTAGGGATTATACACAGGGCAGCGGCATATACATGTGGGCATTATACACAGGGCAGTGGCATATACATGTGGGCATTATACACACTGGCAGCGGCATATACATGCGGGCATTATACACACTGGCAGCGGCATATACATGCGGGCATTATACTCACTGGCAGCGGCATATACATGCGGGCATTATACTCACTGGCAGCGGCATATACATGCGGGCATTATACACACTGGCAGTGTTCTATACATGTGGGCATTATACACACAGGCAGCGGCATATACATGCGGGCATTATACACACTGGCAGCGGCATATACATGCGGGCATTATACACACTGGCAGCGGCATATACATGCGGGCATTATACACAGGGCAGCGGCATATACATGTGGGCATTATACACACTGGCAGCGGCATATACATGTGGGGATTATACACAGGGCAGCGGCATATACATGTGGGCATTATACACAGGGCAGCGGCATATACATGTGGGCATTATACACACTGGCAGCAGCATATACATGCGGGCATTATACACACTGGCAGCGGCATATACATGTGGGCATTATGCACACGGGCAGCGTTCTATACATGTGGGCATTAAACACACGGGCAGTGGCATATATATGCGGGCATTATACACACTGGCAGTGGCATATACATGCAGGCATTATACACACTGGCAGAGTTCTATACATGTGGGCATTATACACACGGGCAGCGTTCTATACATGTGGGCATAAAAAGTGAAAGTGTGGAGGAAGTGGGGGGGGGGGGGGAGTTGTCACCCCCAAACAGGTTTATGTGATTATGCAGCACTGGGGAAGGGAGGTCTTCATGAGTGAGGCTGCCGGTCACTGGGTGGTTGGGTGAGGGGAGCGGCGCAAGAGGCAACCAGGGACAGCAGGTGGCCCTTAACGCCGTCCACCATTTACCTTGTTAACAGGCATTAGCTCCGGCGGTGATGGCGGCTGCTGGACTCCTCTCGCAATGCTCCCGCCCATGCAGTGCATGGCAGGTGCATTACAACACTTGCGATAGCTTCGTAGTTCCTACCGCCCACAGTAATTGGCACTGGCAGGCGCCGGGTGACGCACGCGCCAACTCCACAGCCCACAGTGATTGGCGGGCGCCGGGCACGTCACCTCCACAGCCCGCAGTCATTGGCGGGCGCCGGGCGCGTCAGCTCTACAGATCTCCCCCTTATCTTGCTGGGCAGGCCGGCCGGCACATCACCTCACATGTAACGCAGGCAGGTATGCGGATGGGCAGGCGGGCCGGGCAAACTGGCTGCGGGGGCCGTATCCGGCCCGCGGGCCGGAGGTTCCCCACCCCTGCTCTATAGGGACAAATGATTATAGGGAGGTGTAGCTATGAACTTGCTATGGCCACACTCCCTCCCCTCAGTGGAAAGATAATGGGTGTACCGTACGCCCCTCGTAGATAATGGGTGACTCCTCCTATATAGAATGCTCAACTTGGACCCTCACGTCCACAGCTTTCCATCAATTACATCAAATGCTCCATACAATGTGAAGTATTGAGGACCCAAAAGGAATGGAGAGAATGGAATATAGAGTAGTATTGTTTTAAAATACCCATATTTTAATAAACACAACAAAGTTTGAAACATGATGACTTAATGGACCATAAAAGGTGGATTCCAGAGGAGAAGGGTAAAGTTTACCAGAAAAGTTGAAAAACAAGGTAAAACAGGCTCTCAGAAGAGCATAAGTGGAGATGAGATGGTCACAAGTCCCGGGACAAGTCACCATGAGATGGTAACAAGTCCCGGGAGAAAGGGTAAAGTTTACCAGAAAAGTTGAAAAACCAGGTAAAACAGGCTCTCAGAAGAGCATAAGTGGAGATGAGATGGTGACAAGTCCACTTGGTGCCCTTTCCAATGTTAAGTGAAGCAGCTCCAATGCGTTTTCAACCTCTGCTAGGTTCTTTTTCAAGGAGAAAGTGTATTGATGTATCCCCTCTGAGTTAATAAAGGAGAATGAATCCAATCAGTAACTCCCGCCGTATGGTCACGGACGTGTACTTCCGGTCGCTGATGCCACACTTCCGCTATTGCTCACATCCGCTTCCTATGAAGCATTTCAGTGAATATCCCGCTTCCGGTATTAGATATATGGCTGATATGATGTGCAAAGTAGCTGAAGGGTAATATATACAATATAATTATCAGTAAAATACATGAATAGAACATATATATATATATATATATATATATATATATATATATATATATATATATATATATAAATAAAATACGTACTTTAAAAAAAGAAAACGCTGACATAAAAAGGAGGTATTGGGTTAGAGAATTACAATAAAAAGGGGGGAGTTTTGCTAAAGGAACCACTTCACCTCAAAACCAGAATTCAGGCCTCTTGGTTTAAGGGTGTCAAATTCATATATATAATTTCCTTCTCTTTCTGGGCCAGATGGGTGTTGGTATCCTTATTTCTAAAATCACTATGTATGACCTTGATGCCCCAAAAAATTAATGGTGGATTCCAGAGGAGAAGGGGTAAAGTTTAGCGGAAAAGTTGGAGAACTAGGTAAAACCGGCTCTCAGAAGGGTATAAGTGGATATGAGATGGTGACAAGTCCCGGGATGGCTCCACTTGGTATCACAGCTGAGAGTCCCCCCTTTCCAATGTTTAGTGAAGCAGCTCCAATGCATTTCAAACCTCTGCTAGGTTATTTTTTAAGGAGAAAGTGTAATGATATGCCCCTGCTGAGTTAATTTATTATTTTATTTATTTATTAACAGTTTCTTATATAGCGCAGCATATTCCGTTGCGCTTTACAATAGCAGACAGTGAAACAACAAAACAGGGTATTTACAGACAGTCAAAATGTATTAATAAAGGAGAATGAATCCAATCAGTGATTTAAGCTGCTCTAAACATATTCATATTCTTCTAAAATATTTTTTGACGTGCTCAACTCTTCACACAAGGCATACATTATATGAGGGAAATGCTTCCCATACTTTAGATTCATACTGTGATCCAGTTGTTTAGCAAGGCTGCAGAGTGACCACATCTGTGACCAAACCACCGCACCCACAGATGCCAAATTGTCAATGGTTTTGAAATTATGCACAGAACAGATGAATCAGATTGGCACTCTAGTATATTTAGTGGCAGTTGCAAGGACATCAGTTTATTTATAAGGCCTAAAAGATTTCACATTCAATTCAATCCAATTTGCATTCATTGTAATATTAATATTATTTATATAGCACTTTTCTTAACTCAAAGTGTTTTACATTTTATTTTACAACACAAAATACAAAATGAGTAATCAAGCGGGAAAATAAGGAATCAGAAGCTGCCTCAGATACCTTGGTCCTGATATTCTAGGGCAGGCATTCCCAACCACGGTCCTCAAGGCACACCAACAGTGCAGGTTTTAAGGTGCCCATACACGGTACAATTGCTGGGTGCGATGAGATGCGCTCCCGTCACACATCTCATCTCATCGCACAGCTCAAAAAAGTATTTGCTGCACATACTCTTTGCACTAGATATCATCTCATTGCATCTCATTGCAGTGCAAAACCTATGCAATGCAATGCGATGCAATCTAGTCCAAATCGTATACAATAATTGTATATGGGCACCTTTAAGCAGCCCATACACGCTGCGATGCGGGCTGTGCATTCTGTGCTTTGAGGTGCACGCTCCCGCAGCACCTCATCGCACAGTACAAAAAGTATGTGCTTGCACATACTTTTTGTACTTTGTTTTCATCACATTGCATCGCATTGCATGCACAACGCATGCACAGGCAATGCAATGCAATGTGATCAGTGCTTGTTAAGCACGGAACGCACGCCCGTATCGGGGCGTGTATGGGCAGCATTAGTGATATCCATTCTTCAGCACAGATGGTTTAATCAGAATCACTCAGGTTCTAATTAAGTCACCTGTGCTCAAGCCTGGATATCACTAAAACCTGCACTGTTGGTGCGCCCTGAGGACCGTGTTTGGGAATGCCTGATGTAGGGCTTTGAAAGTCAGTGAACCAATCATAAAAAAGAATTACCATCTTACGGGCAGCCAGTGGAGGGAGTAAAGTAAGGGTGTTACAGTATGTGGCTGGTACGAGGCTGTATGGTTAATAGCACCCACAAAGAAAAAAGCAAGTATCCCTTATAGTGCACTGTGGATCAGATGATCATTTAAAAATGTACTTTTATTATTATTATTTCTTAAGATTTGTCTCCAGGGGCGGATTGGGATAGAGATCTGTCCCGGGAATGGGGGGGGGGGGGTGCTGACGCTACAGCCCGGGGGGGCGGGGACACACTACTCACCAGGCACTGCCATCATCATCATCAGACAGCGACCAGCGGCCGCAGCTGGTCACAGAGTGCAGCACCGCCCAGAACAAATATGGCCGCCACATATGTGCATATAATATATGCATATATGCGGCAGCCATATTTGTTTTGGGCAATGCTGCCGTTAGTGACCAGGCTGCAGCCGCTTGGTTCCGGCAGCCCTGGAACCAAGGTAGGCGGCCCAGCCGGAGGGACATCTGGTCCGGCCCACCGGAAAATGGCCCGGTTTCCCGGAGGGCCAATCCGCCTCTGTTTGTCTCTCGTTATTATAACTAAGAGCCAAAAAATACCTTGTCTAGTGAAATATTTAATATATATATATATATATTTCACTAGACAAGGTATTTTTTGCCTCTTAGTTATAATGATGAGAGACAAATTTTAAGAAATAATAATAAAAGTTAATTTTTAAATGATCATCTGATCCTCAGTGCACCCTAAAGGATACTTGCTTTTTTCTTTGTGGGTGTTATAGGTCTGTGAACAAGTAGTAGGTAGCACCTCCCAGATAAATAATAAGGAAGAACATGTTCTCAAAGTTCTGAGATTAATAGGGGGAGAGGGATCATATCTAAGTGATATATGGTACTGGTGTGGGAATTTTCTCTTGTGGTATATGTCTGTATGGTTAATAGCCTGGTATCTGCATGTTGTACCAGCTGCAAGCAGTACAATTCTTTTGCTGGGAGACCCAATTAGAAGGCATTTTAATAGTCATATAGCATGACGATGCAATGCATGAATGAATATTTGATTGTGATGATTTGATTGTGGCTGCTACCTGATGTTTAAGTGTGACAAAAGTCCTCAAGCATCAACTTCAGTTTGTTAGCTATGATGCAATCTGGTCCTTTGACCTATCATAAGGATCTCTGTTTTGTCAGAATTCAATCTCAGCCAACTGGCACTCATCCACTCCTGGAGCTCAGCCAGACAGTCATTTAGAGTTGTTATAGGGTTCTCAGTGCCCAGGGCAAAGGACAAGTACATTTGTGTATCATCTGCATAGCAGTGGCAGACCAGGCCATGATGCCAGATAATTTTACCCAGTGTAGCATGTATACTACAAAAAGCATGGGAGATAATATCAAACCCTGTGGATCACTGCATGGTAATGATGAGTATAATACAGAAGAAACTCTCTGTGACCTGCCAGTGAGAATTGAATTGAACCAGCTAAGGACTGTGAGAGATCCAGAAGGATTAGGATTGAAAAATCTCATCTGCATCATGCCATTGGGGATCACTAAATACACATACCAGGGCTTTTTCAGTGCTATGTCTTCGCCTGAATCCTAACTTGAATGTCAGGTTTTGACATGCAGTTATTCGGTTGATTTAAAACCACTTTCAGAGATCTTACTATCTTTTCCTAGAAAAGGAAGGTTTCATACTGGTCTGTAGTTGGGATCTAAATTCCTGTGTTTAAGATAGTTGTTCTGGAAAAATGCCTGTCTGCAAAGAGCATTGAACTTTTTTTTTTTTCAAATGCAGGACCAAATATGTTGATACACTCTATTTGAAGCTTGGTTGAGGCAGGATCCAGATCACCAGTGGTGGGATCTGGATTTGGGCACCTGGGTTTGGGCACAGTGGTCGTGCTGCCACCTGGAATGAGATGATGTGGTCTGGTGCTGGAATGTGGCATCTGTAAGCAACCTCACTCCAACTCCTCTATTAGTAGATTTGAAGAATCATACAAAGGTTTCCCATACTGCCTCCACAGCCCTGATCTGGTGTGCTTTTTGGATTGGAGGGTCTGGGGTGCTGCCTAGAGTAGAGAGTCTGGGGTGATCCCTGGATTGGAGGGTCTGGGGTGCTGTCTGGTTTGGAAGGTCTGGGGTGCTGAATGGATTGGAGGAGCTGGGGTCTAGGGTGCTGAATGGATTGGAGGAGCTGGGGTCTAGGGTGCTGAATGGATTGGAGGAGCTGGGGTCTGGAGTACTGTCTGGATTGGAGGAACTGAGGTCTGAGGTGCTCTCTGCATTGGAGGGTCTGGGGTGCTGTCTGGATTGGAGTAGCTGGAGTCTGGTTGAGAGAGACTACTAAATGCTATAGGTAGCTGTATAGGTAAGTTGAAATCACTTTATCTGGTTTATTGTAGGATAATTATTTATTCCCAGGTAGCCAATACAAAAAAAAACATTACTGCTGATGTGGAAGTCATTGCTAGCGATGTCAGATGTATTACATACTGTAGCTTCAATGCAAAGTCATTGTCCCTGGGCCTCCCTAGGTATCTGTAATGGGTTTAAGGTGTGCGGTGAATGCTGGCCCCTTCACGGGTCCATACCGCATCCTTCATGCATTTGTTACATATTCACCCTGTTGGTGGCAGCAGTGTTGCACAAATCCACTGTGGAAAATAGCATGGTGGACATTTTTCAGGTATTTTGCCAGTAAAATGGCCACTGGACTAATTTCCTGGAGACCTGCCCATGTGTATGTGTCATAGAGTCCCACTACACTGCTGGCTAGAGAGGAGGGGCACAGACTGAGACTGCACACAGGCCTCCTCCAACCAGATGCCCCTGCTGGCATGTGTCATTCTTTGTTTTAATTTAATTTATTTCATTCATTTATTTTGATTTATATTGATTTTATTAATTTATTGTGTTGGTATTTTATGTGTGCTCCACAGATAAAATAAAACTTTTACAAATGCTACAATAAGTAATGGAACTGTTTAAGATAACATTTTAGGAGTTTTCACTTTAAGAATAATGTGTTGTTTTTTTATACAGTATATTTTTATAAATATTGCAAATGTATGACAATGTGGCCTCACAAAGACTCTTTATGATGAACCCAGTTATATGATCAGCCTAGTCACCTGTTACATAATATTTCAGTGCTGAATATAAAGATTCTAATTTCCTTACAAGGAAACAATGATTTTAATTGTGACAGAAAAATCTGCTTTTGTTAAAAAACACAATGCCAGCTCAGTATGGTCTTATGCTTACCTGCAGGGTTTACAGTATCCAATCGCATCTTCATATCCTTCCTGTACATTATGATGAGAAATATTTAATTATAGACAGAATTTACAAACTTTAGGTCATGAGATTTATTTACAAAGTTTTGATATATTCAGATATTTATACATTTTCAGATTTTTTTTTATGTGGTCTGAGATTAATGCAATACCGATATTAGTGCAGTTGATCAATGTTTTTAACTGCGCATGCATCTAAGTAGCTTAAAAAATTTGCAAGGAGAACAAAGGTAAGGCCCCCATACATTAGTGTGACTTGTCTGCGGCACAAGTCGAATCAGATTTCCCTTGAAGTCCCCTGGCAGCTCCCTGGGAGTCCTTTCATGTAATCTGGCACTTGATGTGCCATTTTTAAATGAAAGCTGCCAGGGGAGTTTAAGGAAAATCAGATGCAATATATCACCATGTTGTGCACTAGCGGCTGTGACTCCTATTGGCTCCGGATCCAATCCACTGTGCATGGGAATGAGCATCAAAGCGATTTGGCCACTTTTCACCAGATCTCAGCCTGATCTGTCGAAATCGGCCCAAATCACATAAGTGTATGGCCAGCTTCACAGTAGTCTCATAAATATATTAGATGTTCCTGAGCAATGGCGATGCAGATATGCACTGCACAATGGAAATGTTTGGTACTTGTGTATTATCTGGGCACCCAAGATTTCCATCGTACAACATAGTTTTGATCGCATCGCATGCGATGCGACCAAATTGGACCCAATTTTTAACTGTACAGGCACCCTGATAGGTGATTATTATGTTAAATGCACCCCCATTGTTAACGCCACCCCCACTATCATCGGCCACCCAAAGCGTGGCGACCGCAGCGAGCCCGCGAGGGGCGGTGATACGCGTCCTCCGACCTTTTCATACCCCCACTATCCACGGCAAAGGTCGGAGGATGCATACCGCCGCCCCTCGCGGTCTCGCTCCGCTCGCCACGCTTCGGGTGGGCGTTGATAGTGGGGGTGGCGTTAACAATGGGGGTGCATTTAACATAGTAATCATCCATCAGGGTGCCTGTACAATTTTATATCACATCGCATGCAATTTGTAATGGCATGCGATGCGATATTTTATCGCACAGTGCGGGTCTGTGCGCCCAGAAATCGGGTCCCATCGCATCCCATCGCATACCTTAATTAGTGATATGCGATAGGCGCCCAGATAATACACAAGTACCAAATGTTTTCGGTTTGTCACAAACGTAGGGGTCTATTTACTGTTTCGGATGCAGATAAAGTACCATCCAACCAGCAATTAGGAAATTACAGTATTAGCTTGTTCCTTATCTCCACCCAAATTTTAGCAAATAGACATTTCCATTGGAGGCCATAATCTGATGGAGAATCTTCGGTACTTATGTAGTATCTGGGCGTCCGATTTAGAAACCGGATCGGATCGCATCGCATCCGACCAAATCGTATGCGATGCGATGGTCAAGATTTTTCCATAGGATTCAATGTTAAAATGGTCTGAGTCCATTTTAACATAGAATTCAATGGGAAAAAGGGGTCCTTTTCCTTTCCCCACTATCCAAGTGGGCATGGAGTTGGATATAAACCTGTGGCGAGCGTAGCGAGCCACCGAGCCCGAAGCGTGGCGAGCCCCGCGAGGGGACACAGAATACTTTTTAAGAAATATGCGTCCGCTCGCCACGCTTCGGGCTCGGTGGCTCGCTGCGCTCGCCACGCTATATAAAATCAACTCTATGCCCACTTGGATAGTGGGGAAATGAACAGGACCTTCTTAACTTTGAATCCTATGCAAAATCGCATCGAATCGCATCGCATCGCATCCTCACCTTAAGGTAAGGCATACAATCACAAAATCGGCAGCCCAGATACTACATAAGTACCGAATCTTCACCTAGTATGGGGCAGGTGGAAGTTTTTTATTAATCAACCAGCCCCAGGCTGAAGAGGAGAACTGAAGTGAATCAGGAAGGTACTGCAAAAGACAAACTCCAAGACAGGTGCTAATATTACTGGGTGAAATACAAATTCTACATACCGTAAGTGGTCTGGGACCCACTTCTTATGCTACTCCTTTACTTTTTGGGTGACAAATGGTGACATTACTTATCAATTAGGTCACTGTAAACATACAACACTAGAAGGCACAATTTTTTCACTTTTTTATAGATTCCTTCAGAGGTTCTTTGGACAAGAACCAGGAATCAACAATCAGTGAGGCATCCACCCTATAATAGAGGGGAATGTACAAAAGATCCCATAAAAAAAAACTGGACTTTGTATTGGATATAATTGTTTGTAATTAATTTGAAGTGGGTGTAGTGCCATAGTATTCGCTTTTTGGGAATTATATATAAATCCCAATATGACGCTCTCCAGGAGGGACACAATGCTCTGTTTCTGGACTTCTTAATTTATGATTGTCACCCCCTGTGGTGAAACACCTTTCTTTTCAATTACCTAGCTCACCAAAGGTGATGGCAATCATAGATTAAGGTGGAAGTCCATGTAAAAGGAGGACAGACATAATACTCATCTGAAATAAATAATCTTGCAGAAATGAATGCCTACTGTCCACCATTTTTACTCACTGCAGTATATTAACTACAGAAGGAGGTTAAACAACTATCCAGTACCTTTATCCCTTAAGGTGCCCACACACGCACCAATCCCGGCGGTGCGATGCTGTACGATGGGGTGCGCGCTCCTGCGGCACCTCATCGCACAGTACAAAAAGTATGTGCTGCACATACTTTTTGTACTAGCTTTTTCTAGCATAGCATAGCATCGCATCGCATGCACAAGGCATACGATGTGATGCTATGTGTGCTAGTTAAGCCCACAACGCACGCCGGGATCGGTGCGTGTGTGGGCACCTTTACTGCATGATTACACTTGACTTTTTCACCTGCATTGAGGACTGGTAATTGCACGTTTGACTCTTTCACCTGTGTTGAAGACTAGTAATTTTACATGATTCCAGTGTTATACAAACAACAAGGTACCCCTTATGAAGTCTTGTATAAGATGAACGTGTTGGTTTTATGCAGGGGTTCTCCATACCTCCCAACATGACCCTCTCCAGGAGGGACACATTGCTCTGCTTCTGAACATTCCTCTTAATGTAGGATGTAGGATTTTTCCAAAGGTGATGGTAATTATGAATTAAGAGAAAAGTCCAGAAGCAGAACATTGTGTCCCTCCTGGAGAGGGTCATGTTGGGAGGTATGGTTCTCAAAATTGGCCCTCAGGACCAACACAGTTCACGTTTTTCAGGTCACCCAGCAGGTGCACAGGTGCATTCATTACTCAGTGACAAATGTAAAAAAATCAACAGAAAGTTTTGCACCTTAGCGGCATATCCTCTGGCCTTTCTGAAGGTGCAACACTATGTATTATTGGTAATTAGAATACTCTCTGAGAAGGATTGAATAAACCCAGTAGATGCACTATTAAATAAACCCCCCATTTTACGGAAAGCCATATCCTTTTATTACAGATAACTGTAAAAGTGACTTAGACCACTCGAAATCTAATAGTGGCATGTAAAAATGGTTGTCCAAATGGGATACCGTCATTGGGTCACCAGCAAGTTGTTAAACAGTCATTAGGTCAACACCATTATGTTGACATGCATTTAGGTCGACACGTGTCTAGGTCGACATGCAGGAAGGTCGACATGAGTGTAGGTCGACATGGGTTAGGTTGACATGGTCATTAGGTCCACAGGGACATTAGGTCCACATGGGTTAGGTAGACAGTCAAAAGGTCGACATAGGGGTTTTCATTGTTTTTTGAGCCGACATGTGCCGACAGGCAGTATTTCATGCCCTACCATCCACTAGGGCGTGGTGGGAGAATAAAATAGTGTGCCATAGCGTGGCACGGAGCCCGAAGCATGCAAGGGGACACGGTGCAATTTAACCTTTGTCTATGTCGACTGTGTCGACATTCGGGGAAAAAATTGTGAAAAAACCCATGTTGACCTTTTGACTGTCAAACTAACTCACGTTGACCTCATGACCCTGTCGACCTAATGACCCTGTCGACCTACAATCACGTCGACCTTCCTGCATGTCGACCTAGACACAGGTCGACCTAAATGCATGTCGACCTAATGACTAACAACTGGCTGGTTACCAACTGATCCAAACCCATCAGAATTCCCAGATTATGAAATGTAAGACTTGCTTAATGCACCTAAAAGTCCTGTAAGGTTTTATCCTCCTCTACGTACACAGAAATGTTCCTAAACATTTTCCATGGAACATATTAAGTCCCACATAAAAGCTTCCTAATGGGTCGCTCCACATCCCATACGTGCTATAGATGTGGGGAACCGTATGCGGATTTGTACCACATTTTTTGGTCCTGTCCGATTGTAGCAATTCTGGCTACAGGTCAAGCAGAATCATCATTAGTTAACTATATACCATTGACACCAGACTGGGCTATTTTTGGCATTGTCTTGCGATCCACGAGAATATCTAAGGGAGGCAAAGATCTTCTACTGGCAATTAGCGCAGCGGCCTGTAAAACTATTCTTCATGAATGGATTTCACTGTCACCTCCAACATTTTCTTTATTTAAATGCAAATAATTTCACTTGTTCAGGATGGACTGGATTGAAGTCAGTCTGGACAAAGAGCACAAAATTAATAAATTCTTTACAATATGGGAAAGCTATATTGCCACAATCTCTCGGTGGATATGAGGCAACAAATTCACCAAAGTTTACAAGTTTACAGAACACATCTTGGTATCTACTATGCCTAGCAGCTAACGATTTGAAGAGACTACGACCTAATTGCACGATTTACAGATTGGGCCATAGGGTGGGGTTACCGGGGGGTGGAAATCATGAGATGAGAGAGAGTCACACTTTAGTTTCAATTACCTATTAATGTATTTATCTTTATTTTGTGTAATATTTTAAGTTTAATATTTTGTTTAATATGTTTCTACCATGGACGCAGTTTGTTATAGTATGACACTGGATCCTATCTTAATTGTCATTCATATTTTCTATCGTTCATTGTCCCGAACACTCAGTTCATTATTGTTTAACTTATGGATGATATACCATGATATTAAGGTTAAACACTAAATCATAGCGATGTATCCACTATCTTATGCTGGCCACACATCAGACCAACTTTTCTCCAACCACCCAACTAGTTGCTCGGATGGAATAAAAACCTGGTACTGGATAGCAACAAATGTAATTTGTAATTAAGTCATTTGTTTCCCAAATCTGAAAATAGACAAGCTGTCACTCAGACAATGTACTGTAGTTGGACCTATTTCATTTAAACAATTTTATTGAATGTTTTTGTCCATTCTCCTGCGTTTGTGAGCAAATTGCTTATTGGCATTTGCCCCCACACAGTACCAGATTTTCAGTCCAACCAACCAACTAGTTGGATGGTTGGAGGAAAGTTGGTCTGATGTGTGGCCAGCAGTATGTATTACTGTCTTGACTGACCAGTTTTGTTTCACTGAAAATGATGACATTTTACAACCTGCATATATAAGCTGTATGCTATTGTATAACATACAGTGCCTTAATAAAAACATTTTTTTTGGGAAAAAAATCATCAGGTTGAGCTAATTATTTCACTGGTGATTCTGAGAGGAGACCTGCAAAACATGCACTGGGGGTTATTCTAGTCCATTCTTTCTGACAAAATCCTTCTTAGATGGACAAAATCATGTGCACTGCGGGTGGGGCAGATGTAACTTGTGCAGAGAGAATTAGATTTGGGTGGGGTTTTTCTTCAAAGTGAGATCTATATTGAAGTGTAAAATCATGCAGTCAGTATTTTCCCTGCACAGAAACAAAATAACTCACCCAAATCTAATTCTCTCTGCACATGTTACATCTGCCCCACCTGCAGTGCACATGGTTTTGTCCATCTAAGAAGGATTTTGTCAGAAAGAATGAACTAGAATAAACCCCACTGTGTGGGGTCTTGGGGACCGAGTTTGAATTCAAGCACAAACTGAAACATAAAGAACATCAACCCAACAGGGTTATATGCAATAGTCCAGTGGCAAACACAGGATTATTACAGGGGGTTTACAAGGGGGTTATTGTCATTCACTCCTTCTGGCAAATTCCTTCTTAGATGGACAAAACCATGTGCCCTGCAGGGGGGGGCAGATGTAAATGTGCAGAGAGAATTAGATTTGGGTGATTTATTTTGTTTCTGTGCAGGGAAAATACTGACTGCTTTATTTTTACACTGCAATATAGATCTCACTTTGAAGTAAAACCCCACCCAAATCTAACTCTCTCTGCACAGGTAACATCTACCTCACCTGCAGTGCACATGGTTTTGTCAATCTAATGGTGCATACACACGGGGGCGGTTTTGTGTAATATCGCGGGAAATATGGTCGCCGGGTGCGCGGTCACGTTTTTACCCCTGTAGTAATCGCTGGTTGCAGGAACATGCTCCTGTGACCAGCTGATTTCCACTGCCGGGCTCCCCCCGGCAGTTTCTTTTTCATCAGCGACCATCTCTGGTCCCTGATGAACAGGAGACACAGAGCAATATATTGCTCAGCAATATATTGCTACCAATATATTGCTGAGCAATATATCTCCCCCGAGTACGGGGCTTTAGAAGGAATTTGCCAGAAGGAGTGAATGAGAATAACCCCCCCAAATGTAATCCAAAATCTCCCTCTCTGCAGGGCATTGAGTAAGTACGGGAATCTGGGGGAGTAGTAACAAACCTGAAAATTGGTATTTTTATACACTGGATACTGTATGAAATACAGAATTAATATTGAACAGTAGAGATGGTCTATAGTATTGGCTGTTTCAAATATTTAAATAAGATAAGCATACCGTCCAACATCTGAAGGGCAGAATCCGGTACAAATTCGGATAGGGGGTGTGACCATGGGCAAATGGGGCGTCGCCATAGACAAAGAGGCCACGCTTCTTTCCAAATGTGTACAGGGCAAATTTTTTCCATATTTATATGTATTTACCTTAACATTATGCAATGGATTTGTGCTACTCGCTCCCTGCCCTCACCAGTCCTGAAGCCACCACAGTACTGCTGCTGATTTTTTAAGGTGTCCCGAAACCTCAAATTCGCATGCGCCCAGACGCACGCTGGCCGGGACCGCAATGCACCACTGGGAACGGGTGCAGAAGAGGTGAATTAAAAAGCACAGCCTCTATCCCCCACTCAGCATATGCTGCTCAGTGCTGTGTGCTAAGCAGGGGGGGGGGGGGGGGGGGGAGGCAGCAGCCCGCACCCCTGCAAATTGTTTTACAAGGGCGTGGCAGTGCCCCTCCCATTGGCCAAGTATATTCTGTTGACCACGCCTCCTTCTTACTGGCCCGGCAGAACTTTCAGTGGCCCTAATATTACGACAAAATGTAATCTATAAGTCTGCATGCTCCCTATGTATGCATGGGGATTTCTTGATCTCCTAGATTCCTAAAACAACATATGATATCTGTATATGTAAAGCTTGGCCATGGTAGTGAGAAGTCTGTTTATCTCCCAAGGGAACTTTCCCAGCTGTCCTGCTCACTTGCTTCCTCTTGGTAGCGAGTATGCGAAGCCAGTGGATTAACACTGACTCATGTCACTGCATCAGATACAGATAATAGAGTTTAGCTCTACATTTATTTAAAGTGGCATGAAAATGAATATCCTTCCTCTGTGAAGTCAGCGTTGTAACTGTATACACCAGTCATTGTATAGCGGAAAATTTGTGTAACGTACACCACACGCATTCCCATGTCAAACACATTGGTACCATTTAGAATAACAAATAGGGACGTTGTTTATCTGAGTGTAAGGGTATTAACACAGTCCATGTGTACCGAAATGTACAGCGTCTGTCCGGACATCAACCCTCATTGTTACTGCACATTGATAATATACAAATGACACACAGGAGATTGTGGTTTGCACTTTTGACTTAAAGCACAGTAGAACATAAGGTGATATAGAACAGACGTGTATGGGTCATAGGGTTGACATACATTAGGTTGACCACTGAAGGTCGACAGGGATTAGGTCAATACATGAAATAGACCAACATGGCTAAGGTCGACAGGGTCAGAATGTCGACACCAGCATTAGGTCGACAATGGGAACGTCAACAGTCAAAAGGTCGGCATGAGATTTTCCCAGATTTTTGTCACGGATTTCTACGGGGACACTGTATTTTAGACATTGTATCCATTAATCCATGTGTCGACCCTGTCGACCTATAGTGGTCGACCTAATGTATGTCGACCTCATAGTGCCGATCAAGTGGCCGTATCCGTAACAGACTATACAGCTTTTCTACAGTGATCAAGGATGTTTACAAAGTTATGTGACTCTTTTGTATGTATATTGCATATTCTTTTTTTTATGTTTTATTATGTAATGTTTAGAAATAAAATAAATGCAAAAAATAAACAAAAAGGTAGCTTCTAGTCACATTGTCGCTAGTCTTCTGGCAGCTACAGGGGCTTAGTCATCATTTTATACTAGTAAAATGCCTGGGGAATCTGTGTTTTCCTTCATTGAACAGAATACCTCTAACCTTGAGGATTGGCTGTAAGGTAGTAAATCAGTGAAAAGGCTTTAAAGTAGACCCATCAAGGGGAAATTGTCTAATACCCCTTTCACACCAGTCTGAATTCCCGGGTTGGGCCTTGGAACACCCCGCGACTAGCGCTGGTGTGCTAGGTTGCGTTCAGGAGCAGCCCGGGATACAGGCCGGTGTGAAGGTACTTACCCGGCTTCGGTGGCTTGCTTCCAGTGGCGGGTGGCGCCGTCTGATCCAGGCAGCGGGGTCCGGGCAGCGGGTGGTGGGGTCTGGGGTCCAGACTGCGAGGATCTGGGCAGCGGCAGCTGTGCGTTTGTAGCGCAATTTGCCGGGCATTAGGGTGGGAAGCGCTGCAGGATTTGAAAAGACTGGCCAGACGCTCTCAGCCAATCAGTGTTTGGCCAATCTTTTCAAAATGTTTTTAAATTCTCCCGCCCAGCTGCCCCCCTCACACCAGAAAATGCAGGGACTAGGCTGCATTTTCTGGTGTGAAAGGGGTATAAAGCTGGTCATACAGTACATCTACAGATCGATTGTCAGATTGGGCTGATTGGAACAAAATCCTGGTAATGGATGAGAGCAAATGACAGTTGACCATTTGCTTTGAATTGCTGGAAAAATGCCAAAAACTGTCATTCAGATATTACGAGGTTTTTGTTCCAACCAACCCAATCTGACAATCGATCTGTAGATGTATGGCCACCTTAAGATGGGAGTTATATTTCTCATGGGATGTTGCTGTGGGCAACCAATCAGAATCTACTTATTTATTTAGCACCTTCGAGAAGATAATAGATAAAATCTCACATCTTAGTAAATTTCCCCCATCAGGGCATATGTACTATGTTCAGAATCTGTACACATTTTTGTGGCCTGAACCAATATTCATGGCCCTAACTGTGCAGAGTTTGTATATTCTCCCCGTACTTGTGTGGGTTTCCTCCCACAATCCAAAAATATACTGGTAGGCTAATTGGCTTCCAACAAAATTAACCCTAGAATATCTGTGTGCGTGTACATGTGATAGGGAATATATATTGTAAGCTCCGCTGGGGCAGGGACTGATGTGAATATTCAAATAGTCTCTGTAAAGCGCTGCGGAATCTGTGTGCGCTATATAAGAAACTATTAATAAATAAATATTCAGCACTATTCAGACCTATCTTTTCAAATGTAATGAGCAATTCCACTCAGGTCTGTGGCACAGAACCTCCATAACACACAGCGGGAAATTTACGAAGATGGGAGTTTTGTTTCATATGGGATGTTGCTATGGGCAACCAATCAGACAGATCTATAAGGTGCTAAATCAGGCATGTCCAAACTGCGGCCCTCCAGCTGTTGTGAAACTACACATCCCAGCATGCCTTGCAATCATTTTAGCATTCCCTAATAGCAAACTGTGGCAAGATGGGACTTGTAGTTTCACAACATCTGGAGGGCCATAGTTTGGACATGCCTGTGCTAAATAAATAAGTAGACTTTAATTGGTTGCCCATAGCAACATCCCATGTGAAATAGAACTATTTTAGTAAAGCCCCGTACACACGGGGGAGATATATTGCTGAGCAATATATTGCGCAGTATCTCCTTTTCATCAGCGACCAGATATGGTCGCTGATGAGAAGGATCCTTTGCCGGGCGGTGCCGAAGAGGTAATCAGCTGGTCGCAGGAGCATGCTCCTGCGACCTTCGATTAGAATGCGGCTGAAAAAGGAAGCGCGCACCCGTCGATTTATCGCAGGGGCACACTCCCATCACTGGCAATATGGTCGCCAGGGACCATATTCCCAGCGATTTCAGCCCCTACCGCCCCCGTGTGTACACAGCTTAAATTTCTCCCATAATGACCATAGATAACGGTCCGTTTTAGAAAGTTAATTTTTTTTGTAACAAAGATTTTGTAATAATGATTTTAGACATGTTGATTTTTTTTTGTGCATTGCAATTTTACAGAATGATAGTGTTAATGTCTTGAAATGTTTATTGCATTCTAATACCTTTAAGTTGTGTCGTTTTTTTCAAAATCTGCCATTACAGTCCAGGTTTTAAGGCTATCCATGTTTGAGTCCAGATGGTTGATCAAATTGGCTGAGATACTAAGTCACCTGTGCTCAAGCAGGAGCTTCTTAAAATCCAGACTCACATACACACTACACAATTCTTTAAAATATATCTCAATATTGTTAACAGTGTGCGCCCCTTGTGCTGCACCCAGGTTCTCCCTGCTGCACTGACAGCGGAGCGGGGCCCTGGTACCCCATGTACCACAAGCCACCATGGTGGTTGCAGGGACTGTTGCTACGCCACTAGACATGACCATCTGGTTATATTGCAGTGTGTCAAACTGTGATGTAAAGCAGGTGTGTGGAGTGGCAGGATGGGCCTGTCTGCCCCCAGATGAGCCAGAAGATTGGAATCTGGGTACTGCCTCCCATGGCTACTTATTACTATTCCAAGTAAGTTATTTCAAACAAATTGTCAAAGGTATGCCTTGGTTTTTAGATGTGCTTATATTTTAATGACTTTTTGAAACAAAATAAGTAGTAATGTGTATTAAACGTGCTGCAGGGTTAATCACCAATTAGCTTGGCTGTACAGCGTTGAGGATCAGTGCATAACAAATCGCAGACACATGCTTTTTAAATTAATTCCAATGTTATACATCTTAATTTAAATGACAATTCTAGGAGCATCCTTCATGTCTAATTTCACACACAGTCCTGTACTGGTTACTTTCAGCCCACATTTAACAACATGTCTAATTATTTCCAGATTATTACCAGAATTGTTTTTCTTGAGCCACACAGATTTCAGAACAATTGTCTGCATTGTTCTGAAATCTCATAACAATGTGTGTGGCCAGAATTAGCTTCACACATAATTCCCAGAAGTGGCTGTGTCTGTCCATACAGTATATTGTAGTGTAGGCTGCAGCCTTTTAGAGCTGTATAAGATATTAGACCATCCCATATGGTTTGCAGTACACAGTCTGCAAAAGGAGGATTCCTATGGTGCACAAAACCCCATGCACAGCACACAGGAGGGAATGTGCTGCGAGCTGAGGTGACAATGCAATACTAAAGAAAGCAAATTGTATACGGAGAAGGAAGCTTGTGTGCATGGTGGAGCCTGAGTAAGTGGATGGGTGACATCATAACCCTAGTATTGGATTACAGCAGCCATAGGAAACACCCACTGCAGCCCAGTATCCAGCATTGTGGGGCTGCTGACAGCCCTGGAACGCCAGCAGCAACCCTGGCCTGTCTCTTACTCATCCTTCCAAGTTCCCTTCTGGAGACCCAGCTCTGTAAGTACAATGATCACCCAGGGGGAGTTCTGTGCCCTTCACCAGGTGCCAGGGTCACTTACTGCTTCATATGATGCATTGTGCGCCCCTGGGGCTGAGGGATCCAGAACATCCTCTGTAGGCTAATGTGTTGGATTTGTCTTTAGACCTTTTAATGCAGACGTGGGCAGCATATGTTCGCCTGTTGTTGTGGAACTACAGGTCCCAGCTTCTGACGGGCACAGTCTTTATAGTTCCACCAGTGTGACAGTGATTGCAGTAGATGGAAGCGTTTTACTCCTTGTAATGAAACAAAGTTGTAATATGCGAGTAGTCGTTACACAAGATACCAGTCAGTGGCAACAGGGCTGCTGGTTTAGGGTCACTGCTGCTGGTTTAGAATCAGGGCTGCTGGTTTAGGGTCACTGCTGCTGGTCTAGGATCACTTTTAGGGGCTTCTCTGACCCTGAAGAGTTAATTGCTCATTTCCCATCTGCTTTTCATTGTTCTGTAGTAACCTGTTGCCTGCCAAATGCTCCATTGCTTTACTACTAGCTCCCCCTGTGCAAATATAGTGTACAGTTACTGACCTGTGTGTGTGTGTGTGTCATATATATATATATATATATATATATATATATATATATATATATATATATATATTTTACCCAATTACTGCCAACATGATGGGAAAGGGGATAAAGATCCTAATTCAATATAATAGAAAAATGGGCAAATAATGATGGTACAAAAGCATGCGGGTTCCACAATCAGGCATTTGCTGTATATATGCACAAAGCATTGGACAACATGACAGACTTAAATAGTGCCCTTTTCTTCTAGTTTTATTTGTGGTTTCTGCTTACTTATTTTGCTACAGATCCCTGGATGATGATGATTGATTATTTATTTATTAAAGGTTTCCGCAGCGCTTAATCAGAATATTCAAACCTTCACATCAGTCTCTGCCCCAGTGGAGCTTACATCTATATTTCCTACCACATGTACATGCACACACAGACATTCTAGGGTTAATTTTGTTGAGAGCCAATTAACCTTCCAGTATATTTTGGGATTGTGGGAGGATAATAATAAGGTCATAGTGATATAGCACTATAGTACAACTTCTTAGGGAAATAGCTACAGATTTAAGTCCTTCTAGCAAAATGTTCAGTTACTCCTCTCGGCTCTGCTATATGCTTTAAACATTCTTATACTTTTAATGGCATATTTATCAAAGTTTGTAGAGAGATGCGATTAGGCACCAACCAATCACCTCCTGTCCGTTTTCAAACCAAGCCTGTAACATAAGTAGAAGCTGATTGGCTAGTACTCGCTTTTATCTTTTAAATGTTATTTCTCTTAAAGCCATCCAGATGATAGAAAGGGAATCGGTTGACGTGCATAAGGCCAACAGGTACAAAGTACCACAAGTAGTGCCCCCATATGGGTGCTGAATGACTCACCGACAGTCGGGATTCCACTGGTCGTTTCTTGGACATTAGAATCCCGACTGTTTTGAGCCCAACAATCGGAATCCCGACTTACACGGGCTATTTTCCCTCATAGGGGTCCACGACCCCCACAGAGAGAGAATAGAATGGGTGGCAAGTGCAGCTCGCATCCGATCCCGCATGGGGCTTGAAAGCACTCACCCCACTGTGGGGCTCCTGACAGCTGGGGTTCCGATGTCGGAATCTCGACCATCAGTAAGTTCTACCATACCTAGGGTACTTGTGTATTTTGGCGGCGCCCATCGCATCGCATACCATAACGCATACGATGGTATGCGATGCGATATCGTACGATAGTGCACGATGGCATACAATTTTGAAATTGTATGCCATTGTACATGGCATACGATGCCATACGATGCGATTAAACATTGTATAAGCACCCTAATGGGGGCTTATACAATGTAAAGCACCCAAATGGGTGCTTTCAATGTTAAATGCACCCCCACGCCACCCCCCCACTATAAACGTGAACCCGAAGCGTGGCGAGCGGCGGCGGTACGCGTCCTATGACCTTTTCATACCCCCACTATCCACGTCGGCGTGGAGTTGAGAATAGAATAGTGTGGCGAGCGCAGCGAGCCACCGAGCCCGAAGCGTGGCGAGCGGACGCGGATACCTGTGAAGCCCGCGAAGGGACGCGTTTACCTGTGAAGGTATCCGCGTCCCCTCGCGGGGCTCGCTGCGCTCGCCACGCTTCGGGCTCGGTGGCTCGCTGCGCTCTCCATATACAGCATTTGTTTTCTTTCCTATTTTTCCCCATGTATTACTACTCTAGGGGAGCACAACCGGACTTTACCCCTTTTCAATATATGCTTAGATTAGGGTGTGAAACTGAATTTCTTTATCTCTTTCAACATTTTGGCTTGATTAAAGTGTTTTACAGCCTGTGCAGAGAAACTTTCTACTTGTGATTTAGGTACCAAAGGCCACCAGGCTCAAAAGGTTGACATGAATACCTTTTTAAAAAAAGAACAGTCTATCTATTATGTCACTAACCTGGGGGGGATGCACTAACATTTGCCGGCTACTGCATTGTTAACAACATATATGCACTAAGACATAACACAGCTCTTGCCATAAGAGCTGGACTTCTGGGCCTGAAAACCAGGAGTCCCTCTGCGCATGCGGCGGAGGGACATCTCTCCCCTGTGGCAGGAAGGCTCATGGCAAATAAAAAAAAGTAATCTCTTGGTGTGTGTGTGTGTGTATATATATATATATATATATATATATATATATATATATATATATATATATATATATATATATATATATATATATATATATATATATATATATATATATATATATATATATATATATATAGTTCATTCTAGCACCCGCTATCTTCGAAAACCCATGCAGTTCCTCTTCCCTGCCTGGGGTGTCGCTGTCTGCTGTGGTGTTTCTAGCACAGGTCTGGTTTGCATATCAGTGCTGATATACAGAACACACTGTGCTAGAAGCACACCAGCAGCAAGCGACACCCCAGGCAGGGAAGAGGAACTGCATGGGTTTTCAAAGATAGCGGGTGCTAGAATGAACACTATATATATATATATATATCATTTATTATTCTTTTTATTTTTTGAAAAGTTAAACAAGAGGTATAAATGAGATGTTTATATTCAATATGCTGAACTTTGATGTTCGCGCTTTGTTGTGATTCCACATGTGGCCTGGTAAATTCAGCATACTGATAAGTATAGATTTTCTAAATCCAAGATGTCTTGTGATGTGTTTATAAAGTCAACAATATTCATTTTGATCTCTTGCACTGAAACACACACAGACACACTTCTTACTAATTGAATATCATTGGGATGGTAAGTATACCTGGACTTCTCCCAATGGACAGATAAGATTATATTTATTTTTAATCTTGTGAAGGGTTCTAATGGTGGTCGGATGACCAAAGATTGCTGTATGATATAAGTAGAGTCCATTTTTTCATAACTTCACACAGGGCGGGATGTTCAAACATCCGCAGCCCAGCTCCGCCCCCCCTTCGCCGCTCATCGCCGACATAACTATTGCATATGCTGTAACATATGCGATAATTATGGCAAAGGACAGCTCTTGCATTAAGAGCTGTCCTTTGCGGTGAGAGTCAGCAGGTCCCATGGGGACCCGGTGGCTCTCCCCTCCCTCCCTTATCCGGCGCTGCTGCTGCTGCGCCGTGCTCTCCTCCTCCCTGCACCCGGAAGAGGATCATAGTGCAGGGTGGAGGAGGTCACAGGTCCAGTGGGTCGGTGCTGGGCGGCGGTGGGTCGATGTAGAAGCCCATATGCTTCTATGGGGCATCGCCAGATTTCTTCTGGCGATGCCCCCCGTCACGGTAATCCGGCAGAGGGATGCCAAAATGTGGTAAAAACCCAGATAATGGGGTTTTTAACCACATTTTTAGTTTAGAGAATCTCCCCCTCTATCTGGTGGCTTTTTTTCTTTGTACACTAGTAAGCACTGGTTTTTGAGTTTAGGTAAAAAAATGGAACCGGGACTATCCCCAGATCACTGGACCGGACAGGCTCATTCATCAATTTCTGCATTCCAGAGCTTGTAGTGTCCTATCTAGGGGGGTGCCTGTGACAACTGACACCATGAAGATGTGGAAGGAGAGATTACAGCCTCCTTGTATGTCCGGACTATTCCAAGTTTTGGTACGTTTCCAAACTATACAGGGAGGCTTTAATCTCTCTCTCCTCATCTCCATGGTGACAGGTGTCATGTGATCCTCTACTGCTATTATTATATATACACATGCACATACACTCACTCTCTTTAATGGTTCCTGGGCGTTGTTAAAAATGGTGACCTCTCTTCTTAGACACTGGTGACTAATTCAATTTCATTTTCACCTCGTATTGTAGAGCTCCAGTATTTAACCTTTATTAGCCTGTTTTTTAAGTTTTTTTATTTCCAGAAACCAAATACTACAATGAAATATGACACGTTACAAATATGACCACAAAGGTGTCACTTAATTCAATAAAATCAATGGGAACACCAAATGGCACTTGCAATGAGTAAATTGCTAAAAACATACTGTACAATTGTGGGGATGTTGTCTCCTTTTTAGAGCTTTTATATTCTGTATGTTGAAAACTATTGTCCTGATGGACGTTTAAAGTGGACAACAGATTTAGGGGGTATTTATCAAAGCGTGGAAAGAGATAAAATTCCTACCGATAAAGTGCCATACAATTAGGGCCTCCATACACTGTGGAGAATTCTCCCCTCTGCAAAGTTGCACGCAGTGCTCCCTTGAGCTGCCCCAGACCTTCCCGGGCGGCAGGATCGCATGCATCCTTTTGCATGGGATATATTGCATGCAAGCCAAGCCAGCCTGGCTCAGAAGCAATCCAAGAGATTGCGTCTGCCGCAGGGGTGACTCAGAGGGTCCATTGCAATACAGAAGGCTCTTTTTTTTTTAAATGTATTTGCCTTGTTGCCTTGCAGTCAGGATCAAATATAAATAATTTTTTACAGTGTCCAGGAAAAAAATTCTTATACTTTATCATTTATTTTCAGCCTTTTAATGACTTCTGTTGACAGGTGCTGGTTGGGATCTCCTGAAACATACAGGTCCAGGTACCTCATGTGATGGAGAGGTGGTGTTATTAGTGAAATTTAACAGTCGGGAGTATTCAAATAGCCCACAGATAATTTCTGGCAAAAATCCCTGCAGGGAAAGGTTATTCAATAAAATTGGCTTTTTTTCCCCCAGAAAATCAGCACTGGAGTGTGGAAACCCACTGGTCCACAGAAACTTTCAATCAATTTTTTTCCAGTGCGCCACCAAAGCTGTGGGATTCAGTTTGTCTGTGGGACTCTCACACGGCATGTTCACTGCTGATTGAATACTGCTGACAATTACATCAGCTTTAACCCCCTTTAGAGGGGTATTTATCAAATCATGGAAAGATATAAAGTGGAGATATACTGTATATAAAGCACTAAGCGGTCAACGTCTAAGTGGGCCTACACACAGGGAGATTTTCTGAGCGTTCTGATCGATGCTAGATCACTCGGAACGTTCAGCATACAGCGATGTGTCATCGGCACTATGGGGGTTATTTTGGTTCACTCTTTCTGACAAATTCCTTCTTAGATGGACAAAACCATTTGCACTGCAGGTGGGGCAGATGTTACTTGTGCAGAGAGAGTTAGATTTGGGTGGGGATTTACTTCAAAGTGAGATCTATATTGCAGTGTAAAAATAATTGATTTTATAAAGTGTGGCGAGCCACCGAGCCCGAAGCGTGGCGAGGGGACGCGTATACCTGTATACCTCGCGGGCTCGCTGCGCTCGCCACGCTTCGGGTTCGCGTTTATACTTGGGGGGTGGCGTGGGGGTGCATTTAAGCATTGTAAGCACCCATTAGGGTGCTTATACAATTTAATATCGTATATGGGTCAAAATCACATCGCATCGCATGCCATCGGGTGTATGAACTGATGCTGATTTTAGTTCTACCAGCTATACCCCTATTTATACTGTATTTTTCAACACACCCTGTACGTTACCTTGTAAGTTGTTTTTTGTTTGCTATGTACGGCGCTGCGGACACTTTGTGGCGCCTTATAAATAAACGTACTACTATGGCATGCGATGCGATAAAAAATCGGGTGACTAATTATCGTGGGTGCCGTGCTAGTACACAAGTACCAAAAATGCCTTGAAATCGTCCTATGTGTAGGCCCTATTACTCTGTTTAAAAATGGCTGGAGCTGATTGGTTAGTGGTGCTATATTTATCTCCACTTTATCTCTCCATGCTTTGAGGTTCTGGATTTTCTTGGCGGATCACATTTGTAAATGCTCTTCTGGTGCTTTTTACATTGTTTTTAATTGTTTATGAAAGATCATTATTTTGATAATAGTGAATTATATGCTTATATATGATTGTTAAAGAACACAGTATACAATTTTATTGTGAAAGTTTTGTGCAAAAGCTAGTAACTCATAACATATTTTGTACACACAGCCCCTGTCAGCAGAAGTTAAACGTCAGTTTTATATCCATAATAATATTTAATCTTTTGGCCATATAAAGTTTTGGTACATTGCCACAGAATTATCCTGGAAATCGACTTCTGACTCCCACGTTCCCTCAACCTTGGTGTGTCATCAGATGTGTAATGAAACTTCTATACTGTATTCGGTTTCAGTTGCAGAATGATCTGGTCATACACACCTTGATGACAAGTGGCTTTACTTGGGACAATGGCAAACCTTAAATCAGCAATTAACGTAATGAAGCTGTGAATAATTGTGTTGCAGCAATTATATTGACACATTTTGGGATTGTATTATTGTTTTGACCGGATGGAATTCAAGCTTTAATCACCCAAACAGATTGTATGGCAGGTATTCAATGCCGGTGCAAGGGGGTTAAACTGCGAGGATCACAGAAAACCAGTGATCCTCGCAGTTTAACCCCCGCGCCGGCCGCTCGCACTATGCAACGTTCCGGGGGAATCCTCGCAGTCACAGAACGGCGAGGATTACCCTAAACTGCGAGAGCCGAGGCTAGTGCAGCGAACTCGCTGTAATTAGCCTCGATTCTCGCAGTTTTTGGAGGCACATTCGCAAATTCCCCCTCGCTCAAAAAACGGAGCGAGGGGGAATTTGCGAATGAGGGGGGTCAGTTGAATACTGACAGGGTGAGCGGTGACTGCGAGCAAAAAGTCCTGCTCGCAGTCACCGCTCGCCCACGGCATTGAATATATGCCTATGATTCCTTGCAGACACTGACATCATACACTACTGTATATTGTCTCGCAGCAATTTGGTACAATCTGCAGATTCCGGTACTTTGGGGCTATTACTGAGATGGTAGCAAAACAAAAAAGCAAGTATCTTTGCAATGGTATGCAGTCAGTGGATACACAGGGGGAAATTTACTAAAGGAAATTTGTAAAAAAAAATAGGTGTATTTGTATTCAGATATAGACTTATTTTTGACATTTACTATCCCGAAAATACGGCAATTCGTATTCCTATTGATGTGCTATCAATACAAATACGAACTGCCTTATTTTCGTGATAGTAAATGTCAAAAATAAGTCTATATCTGGATACAAATACACCTATTTTTTACAAATTTCCTTTAGTAAATTTCCCCCACAGTGTCTTGGTTTACACTGCCAAATGGTTGACACAAGCTTATGATCGACATGAGTTTTTAATGATTTTTCTTTTTTTTTTTAAATTAATTTTTTCAACCTTTGTCTCCTTCAGGGAGAAAATGCTCTGTTCCTGGACTTCCCTGGTAATGTATGATTGCCATCACCTGTGGTCAAACACATTTCTTATCAATTATCTAGCTCACCACAGGTGATGGCAATCATACATTACCAGGGAAGTCCAGGAACAGAGCATTTTCTCCCTCATGGAGTGGGTCAGGTAGGCAACCCTGACATAGGCCAGTATTCAATGAGAAAAATTTGCCTTGTTTTATGGCGAGTTTGTGCTATTTTCGCGTTGGAAGGAGCATTTTGCTCTCCAAAAGTGAACCACCCTATTCAATGTGATATTTTCGACGTCTTTTTAAGTGATTTTCGCCGTGTCTCTCCGTGTAGCAATTCTCCATCTTTTCATGGAGAACTGGAATGTGAACTTTTAAACTAAAAGGTTTTTTTTTTTTATTTTGGTGTCAAAAAATCGGGATTTTTTTTCTGTGAAGGGGCATGTTATTTTTATTCATGTGCTTATAGCACATGAATATATATTTAATTTGAAAAAAAAATAATATTTTTTTAATTTTTTTACACAGAGCAGCCAGCAGGGGGCCGGAGCTCTCGAGCCGCTTATTAGATATTCATATATATACTGCATCCGATCATTACATATGCACGATCGGGTGCAGTGAATACACGGTCCCCCGCTGGCTATAGGGGGGGCCAGCTTGTGCTGCCTGGGTCCTGAGGAGCCCTCCTCCCCTCCACATATGTTCTGGGGCAGCCAGGGAGACTTTAATCTCCCTGGCTGCCACCGTCCCCCGGCTCCCTGCCAGCTCCCTGCCGCGGACGCTCGTCTGCTGCAGGGGTTAAGACTCGCCGCGAGTGGCGGCGAGTCTTAACCACATTGAATAGTGGGAGCAGGAGTGGCAGCGAGCCCTCCGGAACAGGGCGAGTGCATGGCGAGAGAAAAAATCTCTCGCCATGCACAGAGAATTATTCTCATTGAATACTGCCCATAGACTGATATTTGGGATCATTACTCATCCCATAGCCAATGAACAGGAAGGAGCAGAGGTTTAGCCTATGACATGTGAAGACATCATGTGGCTCCATTGGTTGTAGTGTGTGTGTGCAGGAGGAGGTGTGAGCCCTGGCAGGTGATGTGGGAACTACACGAGAGGGTGGATGGATTTCTTCTCCCATCCTAACATGAGTCAGACGGTGAATTGGATGGCCAGGGTCTTGCTTCCTTATACATTTCAGTCACATGTTAGGCACGCTGGAGGACACCTGCCTGATAGAAAGCACAGCACATACAACCTGCACTTTGCTGTATTAACTTAAGCGTTCACTAGGAACTCCTGTCACGCCCCAGTCACTAAATAATGGGAACTAGCACTGAATCATGCTCGTTCTTCTCTTTTCTTTCCAATCAAACCATAGCACTTGCACAGACATCTAATATAGATGCTAAGGGAGAACGTTCTTACTATACATGAAGGTTATATGCCAATACGAAAAAGGGTTCTATGACCAGATGATAAACTCCAGACACTAATTTATTTTTTGCCGCAGATGGCCAACTGTTAATAGATTATTACTTAACTTGTAAGCAAATGCAGAAACCTGGATGTGATTCAGGTTTAGTAGTATAAAACGTACATGGCTACCCTGTTTATAGGAGAGTTTATTACACCGTAGCAAATGCATAATAGAGCTGCCATGTAAACATATTTTTAATTACTCTATATAGGTCTTATACAAAAAGACCCCAGAATGTAGGATTTACAGTTTATCAATACGTTTTAGTTATTTAAAACTCACTGAGTATGATAAATGGTGCTCCAACACATGACAGGAGCACATTGACTGGAGCACCATTTATCATACAAATGGTGGGATGCACTAACATCTGCAGCTTTTGCTACAGCGAAAAACCCAGTGTGCAAGTTTTCCTGCATACCAAAACGTGACAAAAACTCCAGATAACATGGTTTTTACTGCATTTTTCCTTTAGCACATCCCGCCTAAAATGAGTTTTAAATATCTGAAACTCAGCGAATGGGCCCCATGGAATATTTCAGTGGGGATCAGATGCAAAACCAATAAGGAGTCTGGGTTCCCCATGGAATTAATCGAATAATGTTTTGTATAAAGCTGGCGGTCTGTCTTTTTCCATTATTTTATTACAGCACAATACAACAACAAGGTGAATTACAGGTTTTATATGAGCAAAATTATCTGATGACAGACTGCTACCGACCTAGAAGGGTTAATTTGCTTGCCTTTTTTCAAGAAGCAGACAACTGAGTAGTAAAACAGGTTTGTGTCAGATACAGGATTCAGTTATTTACATAGACTCCTATGAATGGCACAAAGGGAAATACAGTCCATGTTCTTGCACGTCATTACCAAACGTCATCTGACACGTTCCATCATAGCAGTGCTGCAGCCATGGAAGAGTACAGCTGTGCCTGCTAATGTATCTCAGCGCTAGTCCACCATTATCTAGAGCAACTTCAGCTAAATGAATCCCATGAGAACAAAGAATCAGTCTGTCTCTGCGACTGTTTTAGTTTTTCAATGATGTTCCTCATACTGTGGATTGTACAGTAGGAAGTATCCCATTCTAGAAGTATCTGACTACATAAATGAACATTATCTGATCCAGACCAATGTAAGAAACAAGCAATTTAAGAAGCTTACTATTTGTTCTACACACTATTAATGTCAAGTGTATGTTTCTAAAATCCACCCGATCTTATGGTCTTATAATTCTGTTGGTGGTGAAAGAAGAGAGATCCATTCAGCATACTGTATGGCATTAAATTAATTCTCTATAATATGCTCAACGTGGAACCTCGTAAGACTGGTCGGCATATAAGAGCAATTTACATACTGTACAATAAAAAACACCTACTATATGTCGGTAATATTTCACAGAACCATAAATTTGTATTTTATGCTGGAAATATCAAGACATTACTATTAGCAATACTAGAATGCAAACATATTATCAGAGAATTGTAAAATGAAAAACTTTAAACAGAATCTGCTGAAAATCACCTTTGATAAAGTTGTCAGTGGATGACGAAACATGTTAGGAAGCACCTGCTCTTTTTAATAGCTGCTGGACTTGCTGAGGTTCTACTGGAATTTCCCACAGTATACAAGCTCTCATTTGTTTCCCCCCTGGTCTTTGGTCCGGAATACTCTGCTGATTTCACAGTTTTTGCCAATTGGGACCCCACCACCTGCCTATTTTTGGATTACAATATCATAACATCTTGAGGACACCTTTGTTATTGAGGACTGCAATACCTACCAGCGGTACAATTAATCCTGCAAGGTTAATGGACTCCCACATGATTTTCAACTCAAAGTACGGATCTACACCAGGGAACTGAACATTCGCTATTCCACAGAACATAACAAGAAGGAGTGGGACTCCATACAAATAAGTATACAACCTCACCTGTCCACTGATTAGCATATTAACAGTTGTAAATTGTATACTACACTTGCTGCTATTACTAATTCATTTTTATTGAATCATTAAATTTTATTTAATAAAATTATATTAACTTATGTAATATTTAATTGATCCTATCTGCTGCAAATCAGGCTGATTAAATCAAAATAATAAAACAGGACTATTAACATATAAATCATCTGTCCTTAAGAAATCATTAAGGACAAAGAGTAATTTGTAGCAGCACAGCTAGTGGCCTGTAAAAGGAATTATGAACACCATACGCTTTTACAATACCTCAAATATTTAGAGCAGTCAACTACTGTATTTTTATGTTTGGTGTGGGAGAATAGTTGAGATAGATAATCATAGCCTGGCAAGGTGTAAATAGCCTAATATTGAAGCTAATATGGATGCTAATCCAAGCAACAGGATCAACCACTGCCACTGACATAATGTTGTCTGGCCTCGAAGAAGACCAAGTTGCATGCCTCATGTGCTGAACAGCGGAATGTTGCATAATTTGTCCATTTAGATAGAAACATAGAAACATAGAATTTGACGGCAGATAAGAACCATCTAGTCTTCCCCTTATTTTACCCTTCAGGTAAACTCAACCCTTTTTAATCCTTATTTCTTTGTAAGGATATTCATATGCCTATCCCAAGCATGTTTATATTGTTCTACTGTCTTAGCCTCTACCACCTCTGATGGGAGGCTATTCCACTTATCCACTACCCTTTCTGTGAAGTAATTCTTTCTAACATTTACCCTGAACCTACCTCCCTCCAGTTTCAGTGCATGTCCTCGTGTTTTATTACTTGTTTTCCTTTGAAGAAAATTCTGCTTAGTTCTTATGTGACTGCCTTGCCCATAGCAATGACTATGCTTGAGCGCATTAGTGACAATTTTAAAATGTTGTTGTACAATATTGAGACATAAACATAATTTGAATCCGAATTATACCATAAATTTGCCATTTTATATATTCCAAGATTTCAAAATGGTAAAGCTTCACAATTTTTTTTCAATTAAAACTCAGGGGGTTTATGTTCTGTAGAACAACTATAAATCCTATGACCTAAAAACCAAGGTCCCACATTAAAGATACCACCAAATTTCCTATTGTTGTTTCTTCCCATTTTTTTTTATACCAACATTATGTTAGTAAACTTTCAAAAAGTATTACAGCGGATGATTTGGACAACATTCTGAACCATTCACCAGTGAAAACTTTACCATCTCAAAGGTGCAATTTCTTAATTTTATAAATTTGTTTGAACCTCTGTGGAACACTCGGTATAGCACAATGGCTTCACCGCTTTCCCTCATTGACTACTGAAGATCTTCACAGAAAGAGGGTTTACTCCAAAAGGAGTTGGTGCATGCTCGCACAACCTATAGGTTTAATTGATCCCCTGGTTAGTACAGGGTAGGTAGGCCCCAGATTAGTTATCAGGTACGGGGGTGCTGTTCCCTACAGCAATAAAGTGTACATTTTAAGGTGGGAGAGAGGAAAGGGCTGTCTAGGGGAACGCACTGAAAAAATGTTTAAAATGTAACCTTTAATAGTTTTATTTTAATATTCCCTTAACAAATTTGAAGGGAAATTACATAAACAGCTGAATTTTAAGGGGTTAAAATAACATACGGTACATACACAGATACATATAGTGTGTTTGAAAAGATAGAAATATGTGTTTAAAATTTACACAGATGACTGTCCCAGAAAAATGTCTGTTTTGTAGAGCCCTAAGATGAAAAATGGGTTTGCTAATTGAGATGTTCGATGGAATCATCTCAATTAAAATTCAGCTGTTTATGTAATTTCCCTTCAATTTTGATATAGGGAATATTAAAATTAAACTATTAAAAGTTACATTTTAAACATTTTTTCAGTGCGTTCCCCTAGACAGCCCTTTCCTCTCTCCCACCTTAAAATCTACTGAAGATCTTCCCAGAATTTTGTAATACTACCTTCCCTATTGCAAAAAATCACAGAAATGTTTTTAATATTTTTCACAGATCCCCTGTTAGGGGATTATTAGATAGTCCTAATTTCCCCAAATGTAATCAAGCTCTGGCGGATTTGTTTCTTGTTTTTGGATTTGTCCGGTAATGAAAAGATTTTAGAGACAAGTTTGGTGCTTTACGATGGAATATTTAGTTGTCTACACCCCCTTTACAACAGAATGGGTAATATTTGGAATATTATTCTCTGATAGTAGAATCCCACAACCAGTCTGGAAGTTGCTTTTAGCTTTCTCCTCAGCTGCATATACAATCATATTACAGTTATAGATCCAACATTCTTCCCCGACCATTCAACTATTTTAGGACACTCTTTTTTTTTTACTTTTTTCATTTTAATATATATATATATATATATTTTTTTTTTTTTAAACATGGGAAAGTTTCATAGAAGTTCTACCACCCAACATATAGGAAAACCTTTATAAATGTTTTTGTAAAACCTTTTGGTATGATCCTCCAATTACTTTCCCAGTTGGGGAAAGGGAGTGTTATTACTGTATCGTAATGTAAACTTTGTACTCTGTTCTCTTGATTTTTTTTATGGATGCTTTCATTCCGTAATAACTTTTAATGATTACCTATATTGTGTTTAATTTTATATATTGTCACTGGCTGAAGCTTCAATAAAAGAAAATGTTTGAAAAATGTTGTTATAAACAGGTATGCAGCATAAAAAAGTTACATTGACTATGGGACATTTAACATATTTCATAGAGAGTGAACCCCATCCAACATGCAGAAAAATACAATATTTTACTACCCCTTTTGCTTTTTACCAGATTTTCTCAGATTTATCATGGCCAAATAGCAAAACTGAAGCGGAGCATGCTGGGATGTGTCAAGGACCTAGTTGCTGTCTATCCAATGATCCATACCCAAATTAAGAATAACTTAAGGATGTCTATGAGGAAGACATCCTTGTTGTACTTAAGGCAGGTGGTAGTGGCTGCAGAACTTCTACAGTCCCTCATACACTTATCCAAGGTATCGCATGCAATACGATGACAACTGCCTGACGGTATGATGTATCGTATGCGACACCCCAGCAAGTGCTGCCAGTTCCTGCCAGAGACGATAAAACTTGTGTTGAGCACATGGGACTGCGCATCGGTTCGGAGTCAGAGGTTAGGCACATCCCTTTTGGTCACCTTTCACCCGTTTTTTCTCGGTCTGATCCATCAGAATCGAGGGAAAATGGCCCAAATCATAGAAATGTATGGGCACCTTAAGACACCATATCCACTCTACCTCAAGGGGCTGGAAAGGGGGTATTGGTGGCAGTGTGGAGTTGTGGAGGTGTGTTTGGGCAGCAGGTTGAAGTTTTTTCTAGGGTGCCTTAGGGCTATTTCACATGTTCCGACTCCTGCCGGACGGCGAAAAGCCATGCCGCACACTGTAGTTAATAATGGGCACAATTGTGTCCATTCACACGCGACGGCCACGGCCCGGCCCCCCGGTTGCAGCTGGATCCCACAACTGGAAGGGACGGGTGCCGGGCTGTGGCCATCCCCTCCATTGTAAACTACTGTGTGTAGCACGGCTTCCTGGCCGTGCAGGATCTCGCCGCCCGGCAGGAGCTGGAGCGTGTGAAATTGCCCTTACACCGGCCCTGAAAAAGAAACATTTATAATACATAGCAAACTGTGCCTGAATGTGCTGGAACCAATAACAGCATATCTGATGCTTAACCTGTATAGGCAGTCACTACATAATCCTCCCCATTGTAGTTTCAGGTTTGGCAAATCCCTAAAACTATATATGATCATTTGTATACCAGCTGTCATTTCATATAAAGCTATTGAAATGGGTGACAGCCTTTTAAATACCACAGTACAATATTACTGCACTTTTCACGATGCTCAAAACATATTCCTACTATTGTATCATATTTTATTTAAAGATCATGAAAACATAATTTACTGAAATATACAAAAACCCAGAGGCCTCATACCAGTAGTAACCAAACTTCTGTACTTAATACCCCTTTTACATCAAAAATCCCAGATCCGACCCGGCATTTGGAAGAAGGATCCAAGCCGGGTCGGATCCGGTATTTACAACGTTAACACTGTGTTGCCCACCCAACATCATCTCCAAGCATCAGGACCGCGGAGATCCCCGCTGGAAACACTGATCGCCATCCCAGGGGCAGCCCAGCACCAAGGTAAACTGCTGGGCTGCCCCCACCCTGTGCACCTTCCCCCCCAGCCGTAGTCCGGGAGGCACACAGGCATCCATTCACCTCCTCCGCCGCTGGTGTCTGCAGAGTATAGCAGACAGCGCAGGTCCGCAGGTTGCACGTCCCCCATTGATGTAAATGGGATCTGGGTTGGATGACCTGGCGTACCCATTTACACCGCCCTCTACCCAGGTACTAGCCGTGTTCTACCCAGGTCAGGGGCTGGATAGAAGTCCCGTGTAAAGGGACACAGCGTCTCCCATTTACACCGCCACTGACCCGGGTCTGACCCGCCGAAGACCCAGGGTTTTGCAGCGGTGTAAAAGGGGTATCAATGAGGAATAAAGATAAATGTTTATACATAGCCATGCAGATTTTTCTGGACTAATACACAAAACTTGATGCTTGAAGGTTAAATATAAAAGTGGGCCAGCATGGGATATGGGTTTAGCAGTAATCAAATAGAAGAACATCTGTCACAATGAAACAAACTATATATGGAATTGTTCAGGAACAGAGCACTATTGTCTGATTGTCTAAAAATAATAATTGTCTCTACGATCAGGTATAAGGCAGTTTATTATGCATGGTAGTCTGACAGAGGGATTTATGGTTCTTACAGGAATACTGTGCATCACAATACTAGGAATTGTAACATTCTCAACCTCAGCAATTGTAACATTGTCTACCTTTTGCTGTTGGCTAATCTGGATAAGCAAGCATGGGGCACAGTCACACATAAGCCATCACATTTAGGTGGTGATTCTGATTGACTCACTATCTAAAGCCCCCTGCACGAATATCTGCCCCCCTGCCACGGTCTGCACATCCCTGCCACTTTGCGAATGGATGTTTTGCATATACATCCATTCACAGCGTATTGTACAGGGCCAAAATAATTTGATGGTCGTGACCATCAAATAATTTTTTTACCCTGTTCGCAAATCTAAGTCAGTAGGGACTGACCTAGACTTGTGGTGTCCGGGTCCAAGATCGGGGCGGGCGGCTGATGTACTGCAACATCAGCCACATGCCCCTGGAAGCAGGTGCCCCCCCTGTGTTCATAGAAGGCCCAGCACTTACCAGGGCGCACACACCGGTTTTGTGGGTATGTCCAGGGAATGTAGGGTGTTTGCCTGTCTCCCTTTTGCGAGCGTGATGGTGACTATGCAAGTCGCAAAAGGCGCCCGCACAGAATCCCTGCACGTGCATAATATTTATTTACAGATTCTTCTATAGCACAGAATATTCAGTTGTGCTTTACAACTGGAAACAAGATTGATAAAACAAACTAGGTAGAAACAAACCGACATAGAGGTAGGAGGACCCTGCTCACAAGCTTACATCTATAGCTACAGTGTAGCTATACGCAGTACATAAACATCGGTCCCCATTGTGAATTCGCCCGGAACCAAATTAATTAGAATCACCCCGTTACTCCCCTGTAGAAAGAGCCAATACTAGGATATTTGTCACCCAAGACAGCAATTTAGCAACACCCCCCTCCTCAACTAATTTGGTATCGACCAAGTCCACCCTGGTGATGCTCTGCAGTAGCCAGTAGTGTTTATTCCAGAACCAGGCAGTAAAAGCAGATGTCTTCCACATGTTGCGTTGCTAGACATCTTGCTCTGTTGATAATGGTCTTGCTGTTTTATAGGGCTCTGCAACTTTTACCCCTAATGGCAGGGACCTGTCATGTATGTACATAATGTCCCAAACAATGGCAAGAGGGTGTAAAGTATTTCACCTTACACTCTCTAGCTGTGCCAAGTGTCTGGTGAAGGTGTACTGCTCTAAAGTGACAGTGATGGTACAGTTTGCTATGATGGACAAAGATCTGTGTTGATGATCATCATAGGCACCACCACTTTGCACCCGTTAGGCAGAACTGGAGGAATACTTTGGTTGCACTTGTCCACCCATGAACCGCCTGCAGGAAACTCACAATTCCATATTGTTTTACTGATCATGCTCATGTACAGCTCTTAATCAGGCCTAAACTCATTAACTGATCCTGATAATTGGCAGCATTGGGGCTTCTAGGATAGCCCTGGACGATTCAATAATTGCTTGACTTGATTTTTTTTTTTTAAGCCAAGCATGCTGTGCAACGTTCTGTAGAAAAGTTCTTGCAAGAGGTAGAAAAGTGCAAGAGGGATGTTTATTAAAACATGTAATGATGGGTTAATGCCAAAAGTACTACAATGATTATGTTTGTGGTGGAAACATCTGCTGGTGACAGCTAATCTGATAAATTGTAAACCCTCATGATGTTTTGCTAGAGCAGTTGCTCAATGTCTGAGCAGATGGTGTCCATTTAACCCTTTTCTGCCCAGATTTTACTCCGGAGGCAGGCCTTTGGCAAGCTTTGATTTTATATTGCCTCTAAACAATTTTATGCTTGGTTATCAACTTAACAAGGGTACACACTGGAGCGAAGGGGATTTGTTCCAATCTCTTCCCTCCTTTATAAGCAAGCATGATGTCGCTTGCATTATCGTCAGGTTTTATCTGCAGCACATAAAACCTGATGTCAAATGTGAGCGCCAAAGCACGCCTATCGCTGGTACACACTGGGTGTTATTCAATGCTCTGACGGTGAGCAGTGCCCAATAGCTCGCCGTCAAAGTATTCAACTGCTTCTCCTTCACTTGCAGTTTCCACCTTGCTGGTTCCTTTCAGTGAGGTGGAAACGGCAAGTGTGGTCATTAAAACAGCGGGGCTCACCACAAAATGCAGCGGAATCACTGCATTTTCAGCGGAATCACTGCATTTGCAGCGGAATCACTGCATTTGCAGCGAATCTTCCTTTTTAAGGGGATCCTCGCTGCCCTCTGACATCGAGGATTTCTCCCAAACATAAAATATGACGATGTTGGTAGGATGGCAAGTATGGCTTTTTCTCGCCAAAAATAAGCCATCTTTGCCGTACAAACCCCTCTCGCTGTTGCATTGAATACACCCCACTGAGCGCTGTAGGCAATATGATGATTCGATCCAACCAAAAGGCATATCCCTCAGTGTGTCCCCAGGTTTAGATTTAAAAATTTTGATTATGGTTCTTGCTCAAAAGTCCTATTAAAATATTGGATCATTTTATTTATTGGAATAAATACTGATATTCGATATACAACAAATTAGGCTTGAATGATAAATACTGTTTGACGGATAGAGAATGTCACCTAACAACAGCAGCCTACCAAAACCTGTATTCACCAGTTTTCCAGGTATCTCTTGAGCAGCAAGGAGCATTGTGAATGTGCTACAGGAAGCGGCCCAGTAGATCTGTAAGGCTGTTTGTTTAACCAATTAACTGGCAATCTTCTTCCACAGACCGCTCAGAAATTAATGTTTTTTTAAATGATTAAATTAGGTCAAGAACATCTATTTAAAGAATTAAATAATAAAGGGCGGGATGCGCTAAAGCAAAATGCGTTATCAGAGTTTTTACCCGCATTTTAGTATGAAGTGAAACTAGACTACATATTGTAGTCTAGTCCAAGACTTATGTAGTTCAAATAGCACCGTGTATAAAGTTCAAAATGCTTAGCACAATGCCACCGGTGAGCCTCTGATGGCGAGCAGTGCCGCTAGCTCACATCAGTGTATTCAACGGCATCCCCTTTGCTCGCCCATTCCACCTCACTGGTTCTTTTCAGCGAGGTGGAGATGGCACCAAAACAGCGAGGTTGGCTGCATTTGTGGCAAACCTCGCTGTTTTGGGGAATCCTCCCCAAAAACAAGTCATACTCCCTGCACAAAAACCCTTGCCAGCGGCATTGCATACCACCCATAGTATAGCTCAAATCGCACCTAGCACACCTCTCACCGTGTATGGGCACCATGAGTCCTGACTGAACAGAGGGGGGTCTGTAAGCATAAAGAATGAAGGCAGTTTGCAGGAGCAACCACCAATAAATTCATCAGGGGCTTAGCTACCTGTGTTAAATATGTTCCTTATATAGCGGCAATATGATAATTTCTTCCAATAAAATCTTATTTGCATATCATTCTTATTCCAGAACACAACCTCCAGAATAAATCAGGTGATTTACAGTGATCAAATAATGGTACTTATTCAGAATGACGGGGGTACTTTTTTTTCTAATTTTTAGTACATAATATAATAATAATATATTTTTTGATTCATATATTCAATAACAATTTATGTGAAAGACAACTAATGTTAAACACTTCTTAAGCCTCTGAGTGCCAAGTGAATTCATCAAAATAGGCGTTAAAATTGCTAAGCAAACATTGTAATTCATCATAATGTGCTGTAATGGTTACCTTATATTGGAAATACTTTTTTTTGAGCGATGCTTGCATTTTTAGCCGATATCTTGCATATCTCTCTCAGAGATGTTGGCGCTCAAAGGGTTAAATATAGCATCAACTTGTTAAAAAAAAATACAAATAATAATAATATTAGTAAATATAATAATACGAAAGGACCGCCAACTGTAACACAATCAGAATTTAGTATTATAGTGTCACTATTAGAACATACACTGTAGATTCTGACCTGTTTATGAACTGCAACTATAAATACAATGCTGGTACAGTTATCAGTCACCAATTATTTGATGCCATGTCATTCCTATTCAACTTTTGAGAACATTTCATGTTCAAGGTCTTAAGCTGAAAAGGAGCCCACTTGATTATTTCAGTAGTTAGTACTAAGGTTGGTCACAGATGCCATTGCTGCTTGAAAAGCACATGTTCTTGTTTTGGAATAGCTTAGCCACTTGTAATATTAGATAAGCAGATCGTATTCTTAGCTTTATCTGAATGGGAATAAAATTCCCCCTGGCGCCAGTGAAAAAAAGATATGGTTCTTGTTTACTGGCCAGCAAGCAATGACCAAAATAACCATGATATGTTTTTTTTTGTTTTTTTTATTGGCTCATTAAATCTGGAACCCATTAATCCAATATCCGCTATATAAAGAAAAAACCTAGTCCCATATCCTCAGTGAGAGAAGCATTTTTGTTGAGCCTAATATACATGATGATGCAGCCAGACAATAAACTTGAAGTCAGCAACATCAATTTGGCACTTCCTGTCTAAATACCAAAATGGCTGCCTCGATAAGGCAACAGGTACTCTTTAAAACATGTTATTCCACCACCAACTGAAGCACAATAATATAGAGGGTGGATGATGAAATTCTCGTTGTTCCTTCTTACCCGTCCGCTCACCAGAATTTAAAGAAGGAAGATCTACAAAGTCAGAGGGAATAGAGATTACACATGACGTTATTAGCTACTCTAAAACGCAGCCAGAAGACAATGGGGGTGTGCCAAGAAAACCCTAGAATAGAACTTCGGAAAAACAATAGCTCCGGAGCTGTAAAGAATTAATGGGTTATAACACACCCAATTTACAGGGCATATACACAGTCTATCTTTACCTCATCTGCTACATGTAAGTCTATTTTATTAGCAGAAGTTTTAAATATGTGTTCAAGAAGTTTTCCTTCTTCAGATGATTTTTATCTGTTTGTAAATATTACTTTTCGATTATATTTTTTTAATGAATACATTGCTTTATATTTCTCGCCTTTTTTTGATCTTGGCAGCCACATTTGTGCAGGCAAAGTATGATATTTTTGCTCTCATATAATATGATACCAAACAGCTGTCGGAATACACTTGTGTCCAATGCAAAGAGCAAAACAATAACTGAACTATTACGGAAATACCCTAACTTGGAGCACAGAGGGTTTTCCGATTACCAGCTGTAATTTACTTCTGCTAATAGCTTCACCGGGACTGTAGAATGAACCCTGCAGTGGCATACTCCTCCCCCCAATGCCAGCACTTATTGAGGGTTATACTTTGGGTGCATCAAGCACGTAAAGCATAATCTGCGAAAAATCAACCCTTGGAGCCACACATGGCTGTCAGGAGTTGGTTGGCACATATACAAGCTAGTTACACCTCCCATGACCAGAGGAGTAGGGAGGGCGGAGCCAGTGGAGCACACGCTCCGGGCACCGATGGGGCACAGGGCGCCGCCCCCCTCTGCAAATGAGGTGGTGTCCTGCTGGACTGCAATAATTCACACACTGACTAAGCACAGAAGGGCAGCGTGCGCTGGCGGCTGCCCTGCCTGGCGCCTGCCTCTGTCTGCCCTGCTCACCCGGTCCCTGCCTGCTGCCGCGAAAATGATGAGGTCACATCACGAACGTCACGTGACTCACTTCTCCAGTCCCTAACCAAGTTGCTGCTACTGCTGCTGCTCGGGCCGGCTCCCGGGCAGCGCTGAGCAGCAGAAATAAGGAAGACTCCTCCCAGTCCCCTGCCCTTACACAGACTCACTCCTTCCTCCCTGGGCATCATCATCCTTCCCAAGCGCTGGCTGTAGCCTGGAGGAGGAGGAGGTTTTATGCTGCCGCGCCGCCCTGCTGTCTGTGCTGTATATATTATATATCTCCTCAAGGTGGATTTTTTCTTTTTTTTTTTTTATAAAGATAAAGAATTATGGGAATAATCATGGGGTTTGGGGGATTGGTGGGGTCCGGAATGGGGTGGGGGTGGAGGGTGAATATCTCTGGTTTCTGCTGCCGCCCTGCTGTGCTGTATAAATTTCTCCTCAAGGTGGATTTTAGTTTTTTATTAAAGATAAATAATTATGGGAATAATCATGGGGTTTGGGGGAATGGTGGGGGGAGCGAATCTCTCTTATATGTGTCTTATATAGTGCAGCAGATTCCATTACAGTGTCTTATTTAGCGCAGCAGATTCCATCCATTACATTGTCTTACATAGCGCAGCAGATTCCGTTACAGTGTCTCCGTTAGTGGCCAGTATTCAATGCTCCCAATTCTCCATTTGTTTTTCGGCGAATCGGCCTGTTTTCACTCCTTGCGGTGAATCTGTTTCACTGAAAATGTGATTCACCCTATTCAATGTTCACTGTTCACCGAAAGCAAACAGTGAATGCCGGCCAGTTCTCCGTTTCATGCTCGCTGCAAGTCGCTGGAGTCTTTCAATTGGGTTTTCACTGGGATTCGCCGAGAGTGTATTCAGTACTAGGATGGAGAACTGCTTTCTCCATGATTTTTGCCATGATTCACATTTTGCATTCAACATCTTTTTCAGGTGAACAGGAAAGTGATCGTTTGAAATAAAGGGTTTTGGGGGGGAAGTTTGGTGTCAAAAAAATCCGAATTTTTTTCTAAGAAGGGGCATGCTATTTGTAATCATGTGCTTAAAGCCCATTAATATATATTTAATTTTTTTTTACATATTTTTTTTTTTACATATTTTTTTTTTTATACACTTTGGCCGGCATGGGGCCGGGTGCTGAGAGCAGCTCATTAATATTCATTTATTCACTGCACTCTGGTCCCGATCATTACATATGCACGATCCGGGACCAGGGAGTGCAGTGGCTGATGATCCCAGCCCCTGCCAGCTCTGGGGGGGCTCTGCCAGTGTCCTGGCATCCCTCCTCGGTGTCAGGCACAGGCAGGGAGACTTCCATCTTCCTGCCTGCCGCCTTTCCCCAGCTCCCTGCGGCATTTGCCGCAGGGGTTAAAATCCGCCACCAGGGGCTCGCTGCCCCTGACGAGTTGAATAGGGTGACACGGAGGGCTGGCAGCGAATGCTCCAGCCCTCTGGAACCCTGCAAATGTGCAGCGAATCCTAAACAGGATTCGCTGCATATTTCGTAAATGTGCATTGAATTGAATACTGCACAGTGTCTTTTATATAGCGCAGCAGATTACGTTACAGTGTCTTATATAGCGCCGCAGATTCCATTACAGCGTCTTATATAGCGCAGCAGATTCCGTTAGTGTCTTATATAGCGCACCAGATTCTTTTACAGTGTCTTATATAGCGCAGCAGATTCCGTTACAGTGTCTTATATAGCGCCGCAGATTCCATTACAGCGTCTTATATAGCGCAGCAGATTCCGTTACAGTGTCTTATATAGCGCACCAGATTCTTTTACAGTGTCTTATATAGCGCAGCAGATTCCGTTACAGTGTCTTATATATTTCAAATGTAACATGCCAACACATGTTAGCCACGCCCCAATTCATTACCGGGGGGGGGGGGGAGGGGGCGCGAAATATACACTTGCTCTGGGCACCATGGCACCTAGCTACACCGCTGCCCATGACCTTGCCGCAGACCATTTACTGTCACAACAAAATGGTTCATGAATCCAGCAAATTATAGGCACGTTCTAACTCTGGCAAAGTGCACAACAATGAGACATGTTATGAGGAACACGAGTATTGCTATTGACTGCAGGGCATAAAAGGAAGATGTAGTGGCAAAAAGGTCACAAGGGTATGATGCTAATCAGGGCTATTTTTGTGCAGGCTCCAGCAGGAACTGTGGCCCTTATTCTAGTTCACTCTTTCTGACAAAATATTTCTTAGATGGACAAAACCATGTGCACTGCAGGTGAGGCAGGTGTTACTTGTGCAGAGATAATTAGATTTGGGTGGGGTTTTACATCTGCCTCACCTGCAGTGCACATGGTTTTGTCCATCTAAGAAATATTTTGTCAGAAAGAGTGAACTAGAATAAGGGCCACAGTTCCTGCTAGAGCCTGCACAAAAATAGCCCTGATGCTAATACTGGGCATAAAGCCTGGCAGAATAATATTGGATATTATTCCAATCCTACTACTTTGTGCTGGCCCTTATTGGCAACATTTTACATGAATATTAACAAATAGCTTGCATATATTTAAACCGAGAATGATTAAATAACTCCTCACCAAACAAGAATATTACATCCTTAATAGGCTATTACTATAGTTATTTAATGTGCATTAATCACCGGGATATTGCATATTACTGAACATAAATATTGCATATCACATTATACCGGACAAAAACACTTGCTTACATCATAATAAGTGATATTAATGTGTCCCTTACATCCTGCTGGGCTTTATCACTGGTATATTACATCATTTCATAAGCCCCTACACACTAAACATGTCCCCGCCGATGCAAATATTGCTGGTGGCGGGGACCCAGTAGGGTGCTGTCATCAGCAAGTGCATACACACTTGACGATGCCGGTGAGGAAGGGAGCAACGGCAGGCATAGCAAAAGCCATGCTGCAGCATGGCTGACGTTAACTTGGAATAACACGCCTGAACATGTTCAGACTAGGGAGGGGGTCGTTAACAATGCATGGGAGCACGCATTGTTAACAATATAGAGTATACACACTAGACAATATTGTGAACAATATCTCTCAGAAAGCCCTTTCTGAGCGATATTGCTCACAATATCGCCTAGTGTGTATGTGTGCTGCCTTAACTTTGGATGCGCCACCTAATGCTGAGGAGTGCTTTTTGTATAGTTGCATAGCTTCATCTTGTGTATGTAAAAATGCATATGAGACTATTTTTAGACCGTCCATGTGTTTTGTAGGAGTAACAGTAGCTGGTGCCGGCATAACTGTGATCACTGATGAGGGGTCTTTATTGAACTTGTGTCAATAATAATATTGGTATTGTAGCATTTTACTATTTTTAAGTCTGTTCCTTTATGGAATTCATAATGATGGTGTCACGGGAGAATGCCTGAGCCATCTAAGTCACAACCATTTGAAATGTTGAAGGATGTTGTAGATCATGTTGTCAACTAGCTAGTAATAATAATAATAGATCAAAATTGAACTGGGAGGAGAGTTTATAGGGAAAACATTCCTAACTTGTATATTTTGACATTAGAACAATGTTGCTGAATGAAATTGTATCAACGGACTCGTTCCATTATAAATGGGGTTCAATTATTGCGTCTTTGGATGACAATTCAAGACAATATATTATGGACTTTTTCGATAAACATCAATGGCACAGAATTAACCTGCTTATAGATCTGGAGTAATAGGATTATATGTGGCATTTGTTATTCTAATAGTTTAGGGGGTTAACAAGGCACATGGGGGGTTATTCTAGTTCACTCTTTCTGACAAAATCCTTCTTAGATGGACAAAACCATGTGCACTGCAGGTGGGGCGGATGTAACATGTGCAGAGAGAATTAGATTTGGGCGGGGTTTTACTTCAAAGTGAGATCTATATTGCAGTGTAAAAATAAAGCAGCCAATATTTACCCTGCACAGAAACAAAATAACTCGCCCAAATCTAATTCTCTCTGCACATTTTACATCTGCCCCCCCTGCAGTGCACATGGTTTTGTCCATCTAAGAAGGATTCTGGCAGAAAGAGTGAACTAGAACAAGGCACATAGTGTTCTCATATTATTATTATAAATTATACGCTCAAAAAATCAACAAATGGGACATTAGTCAACCATTTACTCTCAAAATGATAATCAGATATCTAAATTCTGGTAACATCTCCAACCCTCCTCATAACAATCAAACTTCAATATATAATTAAAGTACCAATTTCGATACTATGTGCATTGCTACCCAACGAAGACAAAACTTCCCCCCACCCTCCTTCCCTACCTTTCCTAAACGTGTATGTCTGAATGAATGATTGATAGTTAAGCTTAGAACTTAATAGTAACTTAAGCTGAGATTGGTACTGTTACTAATTGTCATATATACATTAGAGATGTAATTAATTTTGTAAGAAGCCTTGAAATATTACCTGGGGTCAATTTATACCTTGTCTGTTTGGAACTTTGACATGGAACAATTGTGATTGTACTTAATTTCTTGTTGGATAAAAAAGGGAAAACATTCCTTATCTAAGGTGGTCTTCCATCCTTTGGGTGATGAGGTTTCCTCTGGTGGTTCATTACTCTCTACAGAGTCTTGATGCGTAGCTTTGTAGAGTGGGACTTCTAATTGCTGTATGAGGTGCCATTGTTGCTAAAGTGCAGGCATTTTCCCTGTCCCCTTTATGCCTTTCTCTGTTAAGCAGCAAGTAGTTCTGGTGAGGCAGATTAAAACTCCAATATAATGTTGACTCCAACATAAAAGGGTAGGAGCTTTTCTAGTGAGCAGTAAATCGTAACTGAATCCAAATATATAATAATAGATCTGCCTTAGCAAGAACATAATAAAACATACATACTTTATTAAAGTACTCAATAAAATAATTTCTAGCTTCTATATCATGGTTTATAAAAGCATCATATTTCTCTAATTGTACAGATTTTCCAGTGTTTTATTACCCATCGTTTATACTCGTGGAGACCTCTGTAACTCTTTTGGCAGCATTGAAATTCAAGGTTGCCAAAACTTGTGACTGGATAAGCAGAGTGTAATAAACCTGCATACGCAGTTCATGCTGTTTATTTTAGAGGAAGAGCTTTGTCTTCTAATTAATGAATCCACTTTTAGAGGAAAGTAAGTTTCACATTTTATTTTCACAAAACATGTCACAAATGCACCTGGCTGTGTAATAACTCGTGTAGTGACTGCTTCTGTAAGATTCTTTCTTTTGAACCCTTGGACAATTATCAGTTTGGCTCTAGTGTCAGTCTCCAAATACTATTGCTTCCAGCACTTAAGTTCACTAGTAGATGCACCATGTTATGTCATATTTTTAGACTATGGGGTCTATTTGGTAAGCCTTGGAGAGAAGTAAAGTGGTAGAAATAAATTACCAACCAACCAGAAGCTGATTGGCTGGTATTTTTATTTCTCTTCACTGCTCTTTTCGTCTCTGTCCAAGACCCTACAAGCCTTTCTCAATCTGAACATTACGAAAATACTCGGAATTACTATACTATATTATATTATAATTATAAATCGGGCTCATTACCCTCACCAAATCCTCCCTTTCATAAATGGCAACTAAACAACACTAACTAGAGAGACCATGTAAATCACAGGTAGTTAATTGTGAGGAAGACAACTTTAGGACCACTTGTACAGAAGATGCTATATCAGCACAATAATAAAGCTAGTAAAACTCTTTAATCTTTAAATTGTTGTGACAGAAAAACTGCACTGTGATTTAACACATTTGTTGGTGGTTATAGAGATGTCGTGTAGCTGTTTCTTACACTGACAATCAGGGTGGACATTACATTGAGCCTAGAGGTGGAACTACCAATGGTGCAGCAGGTAAAGTGCTTCGGGACCCCTGAGGACTAATGGGCTCACGGCTGCCCCATGTCACCATCTACCTGTGACCCACTGTTTTTCACTCACTGTCACACTCTGCCTCTCCCGGTCATTCTGCTGTGTTGCATATTGTGAACTTAGGTTAGGGAGGAGTAGGGGAGCCCAAATGTTGTTTTTGCACCTCTGTTCACCACCCACAAGCTCCACCACTGATTGAGCCATTTGTGTTTAATTGCAGTCAGCTTTGATGAATAATGTAACCAATGTCCTAAAGACACTTCTGACCATACGCACAAGGGAAATTGGTTTGGAGTTATTAGAAATAGGGTTGGTACATGGTTTACGTACGGTAAACATGCTAGTAAAGTATGTTTGATTTTGTTTTGTTTTTCACCTTTATAACTCTTAGGACTTAGCTGTGACTTTAGCCTTTTCTATCTGGGTTTAGTTTTTTGAGTTTTGGTCTGACCTGGCTGTGCTATAATAGGTTTCCTAAATGAGTGCATCAGATGTAAGGGTTAGACGTTATTTCATTCTTCAGAGTTGAGTCAGAAGGAGAATGAGTTACAAGATTTAAGAATTGGAGCAGTTCATGAGAAAAATAAGTTCTCTTTTCCATGATGACATCATTGAAAGGCATTGAAAGTCTATTTCTAATGCACATCCGGGAACTGAATGACATAAGTTTATCCCAAGAACAACAGTATTCAAATGACGTAATGGGTGACGTATGTTATAGCAGCTGTATGTGTCACATCATCATCATAGTTTACTTCTTAAAGTAGCCTAGTTAGGAGCCATCAAGTTCTTTGCGACAGCAGTTGAATAACTGTGATGCTGAGCTTTGGTAAGTTTAATATTCATTCTTCATTTTCTATTGACAGATGCTATTTTATGATAAAATAAATCTTACTCCTTATTTTCTCATTTCTGGTCATTGATGTGTATTGTTATAATTCCATTCATCTGCAACTCTCAGTTATGTTTTAAATCTGTAGATTATTGACACTTTGGCAGTTTTTCTTTCTTTATTTTCCTATATTATTCTTTTCTTTTTCAAATCCAGCCTGTGACATGGCCAATCAGCTCCTACCTGCCATGTCACAGGCTGGATTTGAAAAAGAATCCAGCCTGTGACATGGCCAATCAGCTCCTACCTGCCATGTCACAGGCTGGGTTTGAAAAATGACTGGAGCTGATTGGATGGTGATCTATTACTCTCTGTTTTATCACTTTTCAAGGCCTTGTACATCTTGCCCTCTGTGAGTTATCTGAGGAAAGTTACAGAACGCAAAATGTTTTTAATTTTTTTTAAATATTTTTATGACTCCCTAGTGTTCACACCTAGTAGACATCTACTCTCACACAGTAGCATCTGTGCTGCTTCCCTTGCATGCCTTCCCAGGAGAAAATGATGATACTGTATACTCTGTGGCTAATGTAGACATTTGTCATCTCTGATGACAAAATCAAATTTATTGACTGTCCATTTTGTATGTGATTTTATTTATTTTATTTTAAATCTGTGTACCTTGAATTTTATGTATTTTGTCCTTTTAACTGTAAGGAAGCTAACAGATTCTTGTGAAGACAATTAGTGTTTAACTAGATTACTTGAGAAATGTTACTTAAAAGCTGATTGGTTGCCATGGCCCCACTGACTCACTTATCCACTCTTATTACTCTTTGAAAAATGACAGTTATGAGTTGGCTGGTTCTTGATCTCTGTCCACTTTATCTCTCTCCGAGGCTTAATACATAGACCCCGTAGGTGTTTTTAGATGCACTTATTAAGTTGTGGCAGTGATTGTTGTGTGTGGATGTGAGAGAACTATTTTGGGGTAATAGAGACAATCTGTATTGGGTGTGGAAAGTAAGAGTGTAAAGGTGGCCATACACTGTTGTGGTCTTGCAGCAGTGTACGGCCACCCGATACCCCGCAAGCTATGGCCCTTAGTCTGGTTGACTTGCAAGGCTGCAAATTTGCAGCCTTTGCTAGTCCCCCTGATGCTGCCCGACGCCCCCCTCCAATGCAGCATTCGTACACACTGGCTGCATATGGATGTTTAACATAAACATCAATTCGAAGGCCATGTGGTAACACCCACATCATTCGATGGTCCTCGTCACTTAGATATGTGTGCATACTCGCCAGGAGGTCGGCGGGCAGCTGACATCTGGTGATGTTTACTGCCTGCCCCCACCACCCACGTCATGGGGCAATTACCTTGGGAACGCCCAGCATTTTCATGGGAACACCCATGAAACATTGAGAGTTCCCATGGGCATGACTACTTGCTGCCGCCGCCCCACAACCCCTGCCAGCAGTCTTGTGAATGCACGGGGGATGCAAATGAATTAGAATAACCCCTATGTGCAAAGGTGTAACAGGGAGATTTTCTTTATTGGCCTTAAAGTTAGAGATTCTCTAACTCTGCAGATAATTGACATGAATTAACAATGAACATTAATATTCTAAGATGGTCAAAGGACCTTCTGGTGAGTAGTGAAGTGTGACCTTCAAACTATTAATAACTAAACTTTTTATCAGTAAAAAGGCAATTCAGCTTAGGTAAAAGATAATCAATTAATTCACCAAAAAATAAACACATAGAGGCAAAGATACACTCATAAATTGCTGGTGTCTGAATTTAAAAAGAGTAGGAGAGAACTCTTAATAGTAACCAAAATTGCAACATAAATGTCACAAATTAGTTAAGAATATTCATTTCTATTAAATTAATTTTAAAAGTGAAGATAGAGTTAAAAGCCACACAACATCAGGTATGGCTACTGAAGAACTCTGAGGTGGTTTATTTACTAATACCATGTTCTCATTGCCACCCCTGCAAAAACCCGGGTTTTTTCCAGGGCATAGATCATCTCGGCTCACAGACTTTACACTGCACCTTGGACCTGGGAAATTCCTGGGTCTGCCCCGTTCACATTGGTTCCTCAGTCTGCCCTGCCAACACGTGTGACGAATCATAAGAGCAGCTTTTATTGGCTGTTGAAAGAGAAGTTTGATTGTCCATATGGGCACCACCACTCTTCCTCTGCTTGAGATCATGCACCTTGGAGTACTTCTTACGAAGTGCTTTAAGTTTGTTCACAACCTGTTGCTGGGTTTTATGGATGCCATGGGCAGGCAGTATTTTTGATATGTTGTCGAATCCTTGACGTCATTATTTCCACCTCCCCTCTCACAGACAGCAGCTCCAGCACCTCCAGATACCTCCACATGTCACCTATCATTCCCCAATCAGCTTGCTTTTTCACGTCCTGTGTGAAAAACCCAGGTCGCGCCTGTTCACACTGGCAGACACCCGTGTAATTCCCAGGAATAACCCTGCAAAAAAACCTGTGTGCAATTCCCGGGGAGTTTCATTCACACTGAGACATGACATGGAAAATTACCAAACATCAAGTATTTTCTATGAAAATTTTAGATAATCGCTAATTGGTTGTCATGGGCAATTCTTCCACTGACACTTCTCATCCATTCTTTTCACTGCTTCATACATTACAGTACCTCTACTTCTATCTTTGTAAGGAAGACATTCCTCACTTAAACTGATGGCAGAGCTTTTGCACCACCAGGCATTGTTATCTCATTGATGAGTAATTTCTCTAGAAAGTAACCTAACAAATTTGATATTTCTGTTCTTCAGTTTACCCTCCAGAACAGACAGTTTCTCTTTGTAAGCAGAGATTTGAGGTATGTTAGAATTCTCTCCTTTTGGTGCGATGGTTGGTCTCCTGGTCTTTGCCTCTGCCTGCCCCATTTATTTCCCTTGCTTTTTGGTCATGGACTGCTACTATGTTATCTGTCCATAATTGCTAAAGCACCAATGTATCGGAAGCGGTGCAAAATTAGGAGCTTGGGTATCCGTGGAATATGATCTCGTGATGTAGAGATATGAAACAATAAAATAAATCAAGTGTAAGGTGATGTAAAAAATGGAGATGCTTTTTAGTATCCCCATGGTGACTTGAGGGAGGTTAGAAGAACCCCTAAAACCATTCTTAGAGTTTTATTCATTAACTTGCCCTGGCATGCGAAGAGAGAGAGTACCCATTGTAGTGGTGTGGAAACTTTCGGAAGTGGAACTTTACCCCTCAAATATGTAGCGCTAATCAGCTCCTACTAACCATTGGTGAAACAGCTACTGATGCTGCACCTTATTCAATTAATAGTGAAATACTAGAAGCTGCACTTACTGTAATGCTGAATTATACATTTTTTGTCCACAGCCCAATAGGGTTGCATTCAAAAACACATTAACTCTGCAGGGTGCCCAAACTTTTGCAGACACCATTTTTTGTTTTCTGTTATTTTGAAAGTGTAAATGATGGAAATAAAATCAAACTTTTTTGACCTGTTATAAGAATGTCTAATCTGTAATTTGATGCCTTTTGGAGATTTTTCCATCTTTCCTTGGCTTCTTTTTGCACATTTAAAATGTTTTTTTGCCTGGGGTGCCCAAACTTTCGCTCCCCACTTGTACTTCTGTGTATTTAATTGTTTGCAATACATCATTAAGAGCCAGGCAAGATATGGACAAATAAATATGATTTATCCAAGTATTCTCTTGTTATACCCTGCTACAGTGTCTTGTAGATGTTTGTTTTCTTCAACAACATCTCTAGTAAATCCTAGCTGGTGCTACTGTAAACCTCTAGTCGCAGTTAGTATCTGCATGCCCAGCAGTATCTGCTGTTATAGTGGAGGTTACCATGACTCACTCATGATCCAGGTTGACCAGTAGGGGAAACTGTGTCTTGGTGCTTTACACTGACTTTCTATTAGCACCATCTAAGTGGTAGTCAGAGTATGCCCCCCACCCTCCCCCGTAGTGACCGATTACTGTAAATTGTACTTTAAACTCAATTTAGCTACATTCATACCTGAGGTCAGCATTACCACCTGAAGCTAAACAATCATCATATATATTATTTCTAGAAAGTGATTTTTGGTGACAAACCCTGTTTTTCCTTTCATACAAAATCAATAAGTGTAAATGCTCTGCATCTGACAAATTGTTAATTTACAATTGCAGATTGTATTGTTTGTTTACACATGAAAGTTAATAATGTACTTTGGCGCAGTAGGCTTCGCCCCTCCACCTTTACGCTGCCCTGGATTTACTCCCTGTATGAAAAACATGGGGGATCCCCAGATATGCTTAGTGTATAAAAAACATGGGAAATTCCAGGTCTTATTAGAGTTCCCCATTCCTGCTGCCTGTGTATGCCCCAACTCTTGGTCTCCAGCCCAGGCTTTGCATGCAGGGTTTGTGGCGCAGGCGGCCAGTTCTCCAGCTTGTAGGGAGGTCCGCATGCGCTCATCCTGCTGCTGCTGCATGCAGCTCCGGGGCTCTGCTGACAGATGGAATGCAGTGTCAGCGGGCGGCCTCCGACACCAACTTCTCTATAAAATTAATCGTATTTTATTTGCATGCTAAATTTTGCACGGGCCACCTAGTAGTATATAATACAATATCCCTGTGTTTGTAGCTCTCCATTTAACATGGAGGGAGAGAGACAGACAGACAGACAGTCGGGTCTGCTCGCTTTCACACAGATATTGAAAAACAAATGAGCTTGCATGAGGATAATGTCTTTGCTCATTATCCAAGTCAGATGTAGTCCTTATTTGTTTGCTAATTGCAGTCTTATCCTAGTACTTCTATGAATAAATGGTATGGAGGCTGGTTTGCATCTGTGTTGCTCTATTGTGGGTGTACATACTTGTTCTAAGTCTCTATAATTATCACCATAATAGTGATGTGTAGCTTTCCTTGTAAGGATTAGTTATGCACAAAATTCTTTCCCCCATGTGTCCTTAGTTAAACCCAGCAGCCAAAGCTTTGTCTACTGCATAGCAATCCTGAGCCAAAGCAAACTGTCAGGAGGAAACAGCCTCTGTCCCCAGCAAAGAGGTGCTGCAACAGCTATGGTATACAGAAGTACACTTTTCACATCCTCGGCAAGAAGCCTGGTGCACAGTTGGCACTTACATTCTTTGAGGGTCTGGTGCCTGAGTTCCACTTGTAGGAGAGGTCAGTAAGTGATTAAGGATGGTAAAAGAGAATGGGTGTGGACATAGAGTAGTTCGGACCAGGGGGTATACATGAAAAAGGTAGACACAATAAAAGGTCACTGGTACAACAGGTTAACACAGTAAAATGTCATCATAGGAATGCTCAACAAAAAAAATAAAGGTTGACACAAGTTTTTGTGTCATTTTGTATGTTTTAACCACATATATGCCAAATTATTGGAGATGTGTAGCCTCCTGGGCTCGCTTCACTCACCAAACTTCGGGCAAGGATAACTTCCCAATTGCAGTCAACGTGTATGGTAAATTATGAAAATAATGGGGGGGGGGGGGGGGGGGGGCTCACATTGTTCATTTGATCCTGTCAATCACTTGATCATGTCAACCAGTGGTGTCAACCTAATGACTGCTGGCCTATCATCCGGAACCCAAGGGAACTGCATGGTGTAGCAGCAAAACCATAAATAATCTAGCAAGGGAGTAAGCACATCCTGTTGCATCGCCTCAGTTGTGATGTAAGGATGTCTGTTTAGTGTTGTATGTTATGAAATCTTCAGGACTCTGCAGCCACCCTGCTTCTGTTATGGTAGGCAGGCCCCAGAATCACCATTTCTGCTTGTATAAAGTGACCTCTCCAATAGCAATAGCACCCTACATACAAGAACCCACCCTTTATCCTATGTGTTGTGGATTTCACAGATGATATACAGCCAATAACTTTAAAGTGGGTCCTGCACAGAGAGAGGTGATCTTCACAATAGATTTTAATGTAGTTATTAGATGAGATGACAGATGTGTTTTTGTGGAAACTACCACCTCCTGCACAGCAACATCATCATTGTTCCGGTGTTGACAACTGGGGTCAGATTAAAGGGAAACTGTGCTTGCTGGGTCTAGTAAAGACCCTGCTTAGTCAGGAGTTATTGATTTAACCTATCCAGTTTATACGCTTTTACAGCTGCATAGAAAATGCATTCAAGTTAGGTCAAAGCAAATAGATTTTTCTCTTTCCTACAATTATGCTGCAATATTTAAACACCGTCCTTGATTATCAACTTCTGGGAAACGTCTTCATATGTAGACCATGTTTGTAGCCCTGGCCATATTTGGACCTTAGATTGAGTTGCTTTGTGCACATGGCTATTTCCCAGGCTCATTCCTGACATTGGAGATGATGTTCTGGGTAAAGGAACTTCACTTGTGTGATTACTAGTGCGCTATGTTATATAAAGATGGTGCCGCTGTCATCTGAGCGGCTCCCATCCCACGCCAACGAATGGGGCACGCGCGTCAGATGCTCGCACACCCCATTCTTGTCTATGACGCGTGAGCGTGTGAGGCGCTCGTGTGTCCACGTCCACCGGCCCAGCCTCCGCCAGAGAATCTGGCGCACTGGTGGCAAGGGAGGGAATGGCCCCATCTGTATATGCTGTACACAGCATAACATAATATACATAGTGCACAAGACACTGTGCTACAGTTTGTATCAATACATGTAGCTCCCTGGTCAACCCGGGTTGGGTGCCTATGAAAGCCCCAAACCTAATAACCCCTGTTTTAATGTGAAAGGTTCGGACCTGGGTCTGTGTGAAAATGAGGTTACAGTCTGGTTAATATGCTTTGTGGTGTTCTGGGTCTTGCCTTATTAGGAATATTCTAATTATAGGATGCATGCTTTATAAGACTAGATCAGCATAGAATGCCTGATTCCGTGACCGAGCTATGTAAATAGGCTGTATGCCACGAGAAATGTATTTGCATGTAGAGCTCTCTTTGCATGCTAGAAAAGAAAACATTACATCCCCTATGCAGACTCAGCAAGGGCATTAGGAGTACTTGCTACTGTACATTTATGTACTATTATTGATGCATTGATTTCTCTATTGTCTTTTTGTTTTGTTTTGTTTTGTTTTGTAATTCTTTTATATGGATATCACCAATATAATATACTGTATTTTTGAGGAATATTATTCTGAGTAGCATGACATACTGATATTCACACAAATGGGCAATATTTTTTCATCTGTGCCTGAGTTGCAGCATACATACATTCAGGCTGCATACACAGATGCATACATACATACATTCATTCAGACTGCATACACAGATGCATACATACATTCATTCAGGCTGCATACACAGATGCACAGTCTCTAAAAGTTTTCTTTTAGAAAATGTATTGGGTGGCTAATAACCCTTTCACATCGCACTTTTAAAATGGTATATTGCCGTTTTTTTTCCATTTTAAAACGTTTAAGGCTGCACTGTGAAAGTGCCAGAGTTGATTTACCGGTTAAAGTTAACCGGTATTTCAACACGGTTAAAAAGCAGAGTCCTACACGTTTTAAAGCCGTTTTTTTGGCAGTTTGAACAGCCCTATTTCAATGGCTTGAAACGTGTCCCTTGGGGGTTAAACGGGTTGAATGTTTGAATGGTATTAAATGATTTTTAAAACGGTTTTCACCTGCAATGTGAAAGGCCTCAAGGCTTAGACCCGTTTTAAAGTCCCATTTAAGAATACCGTGTCATTACCCATTTCTGCAATGTGAAAGCAGTATTAGAGGATGCACAGAGATGTTTTTTTTTTTTTGTGGGAGTTTAATGAGGGTGTTGCGGATGGCACATTTGTGTGAATATCAGTATGTCATGCTACTCAGAATAATATTCCTCAAAAGTACAGTATATTATATTGGTCATATCCATATAAAAGAGTTACAAAACGAAACAAAAAGAAACTTTTTGAAGCTTGATATATTTGGTTACTATGGTTACCAACTATGGTAGATCAGTTCTGCATATCCACACACAACCACTATCAGCGGCACGCTGATAGTGGTTGTGTGTGGATATGCAGAACTGATCTACCGTAGTTGGTAACCATAGTAACCAAATGTATCAAGCTTCAAAAAGTAATAAAATTGAGCGTGATAAACAGCCATCCAATCATCTCCCAACTGCCATGTTATAGGCTGGGTTTGAAAAATGAGAGGTAAGAGCTGATTGGCTGGAAGTTTATCACTTTTTGAAGCTTAATACATCTGGTCCTAAAACAGATAATCTGTAACTGTCACAGGACTAAGGCAAATTTTGATGGTGTTTCTTTAGCGATATTTCAACATATGCGAACACTGAAGATGGTCGTCTCAGTTATTACACTTTCAGCAGCACTGCTTTACACAAGAGAAAGGCTTTGTTGCAGCATTTGCATAAAGTGGCACACATCTGTCTGTCAAGATACAGGCACCAATGTGGCTGCCAAGGAAATCCAGGAATAGAGTATTTTGGGGCAGATTTATTAAGCTTGGAGAAGAGATAAAGCGGAGAAAAGGTAAAAGGAGATGAAGCACCAGCCAATCAGCTGTGTTTGAAAAAGACAGATGGGCGTTGATTGGCTGGTGCTTTATCTCCTTTTACCTTTTCTCTGCTTTATCTCCAGTTTATCTCTTCTCCAAGCTTAGTAAATCTGCCCCTGTTCCTAGTGGAATGGGTTATGTTGGACAGTATGCAGATTGAGCTAGTGACACCTGGACTGGTGATTCCTGGGTATGTTTTAATCATGCTTGTTTCTGTTACTGTAGCTTTAAGTGTGAATCTTCATGTGTCACCATGTGTTAGCCTGTCACAAGTGCATTTACACATATATATGTATAAAACACCGTTCTGTTCCTGTCTTAGGAGTACTAGCACTTTCTATGAATGGGGAGCATATCTGTTTGCCTGTGATGGGAATACATTAGTCACACATTGAAATGAAGCATGTTAAAAACAAATTTTTAAACCTCACTGATTTGCCAATTTCAACCAATAACATTTGGCAAAATCATGTTTTTAAACACCTATAATATTTCCGATTCCGGCTCTCAGGGTATCAGGACATTGCCCCAATAGATCTGGGGGCCAACTTAATTCATCTTCTCCAACTTGACATTTGAGTTGCTGTTAAATTTGGCACTGTGTGAAATGTTTGCCAGCTTGATGTACTTCATCGTTTGCCAAAAAGGTGTCTATGGACTTCGTTGTACAATATAACATTAGTATTTAATTACTCATATTTTACTGCTCACTTTCACATTTCATAGTGTTTTCTTTCTTTTTTTTCTTTAGAGAATGGAAAATATAATATTTGTAATATTCGAGTGTGTTAAGAATTTCTTTAAACCAAGGCGAGAACACTTCTGTTACCATTAGCAATATAAAAATCTAAATATTATTCTATTTGCCACTGTTGAAGCTGCCACTGAGCCAAACAGCGGCATACACCCATCACACTTTACCTCCTGTTGGCAGACTGAACTATTAAAGGCCAGACTTATGACGCCAGGGTGAGGGAGGTAATGAGTGTTGGTAGTCAGAGTGCAGTTCTTACAATATTGAAAAGGGAAGTGTAAAAATGTAATTATGTTAAAGGTTTTATTGTGTGTGTATGTTCTCCACCAGCATCACAGCGCTCATTCTGCTGCATTGATTTCTTTCGTGCTGAAAGTGGGTCTGGAGCAGTCAGCTGTGCCAACAGCTGCTCGGTACAATGAATAGAGACAGCCTACAGCAAACAGACTGCAAGTCACTTGAAAGTGGATCTGATTTGAACAAAGCAGATGAGCCATGCATGTCCTGCAAAGTATATAAGGCTTGTAATCCTTCCTCAGCACTTCTTCTTCATCTGCTTTTTTTCTTTTGTGTGTGTGTGTGTTTTACTTGCCCTGAATTCTACAGTTTGAGATTGCTTACACATTTCTACTATAATTCAGTGAAACATATGGGCATAGTTCTAACTGTATTTTGGCGCTGAATTAGACTTGACCGCTAATGTGGGAAATCACAGTGGACGGCGAGGAAAAAGTTGCTGCCCAGACAACGAGAAAAACAACAACGCCTCTTGCAAAATTGCGAGAGAATTACGAAATGATCGCTAACTGTGATCCACTCGCAAATCCCGAACTATCAAACCATTTTTGCCATCTGTGCAGATGTGAGTAGGTCTAATGCTTCCACTAATCTATGATTATCACTGATGTCACAGACGCTCCTTTAAATGCCTGAGCATTTTTATATATATAACTTTTTTAAGGGGGGCACAAATCTCCATCCAAGGCAACTGGGATGAACTTAAACATGTAAAAAGACCTCCTCCCACCATATAACAGCATATTAAAAGTACTGCATATGATATAATATTTTTTATATGTTGTTTTGGGATGGGAGGGGGAAGCGGGTCTCTTCACAATTGTAAATTCCTCCCAGTTGCTGCCTATGATGGAGTTTATATAATTATAATATTTTTTATTTGCTGTCATGTAGTGCTGTCACTCTCCCTGTCCCTATTTCCCTGCTGTCCCTCTCACTGTCCCTGAAGTTTGACTCATATTGTGGTGCATAATGTGAATTTTGAATCATACCCTTTGGCATACTGTGAATTTTGACTCCATATTGTGGGGCATAATGTGGACTGCGTAATTGGCGTATTGCACTGAGAAGAGAATATTTTGCACGGGGAGACAAAAGTCCGGCCACCCCTGGTCTAGATTATTTTGGTGCTGAAACCACTTGCGTTTTAGGAATGAAGTACAAGTTTCGACACCAAAATAAAAACTTATCAATTATATTACAGGTATTTCATTTTGTGGACCTCGATCAAAATAATTTGAAATATCCAGACTCCATTAAAAATTACTTGCCTACCCCTGCCTTATAACGTATTTCCAATATATCAGAACTATTGATATGCATATCTAATCGATACACACTAGGGGGCAGCAGAGGTCCTGCTATCTCTTCATTTCTCCAGTGGCTGCTCCTCCCTGCATCGGCGGGGCAGGCTGGATTTACCAGCATAAATAAAAGAAAAGAGAAATTGGGCGCAATGCAGGTGTGTCAAATTAAATAATAGACTTATGATCGCAAAAAAATTGGAGATGGATTTACCAGCAGTCACTCCACTCTCTACAACTGCCTATATTAACAATGGGGCAGTGATGTATGTTATATGGTTCATAGGTCGATGGTCTAAAGGTCGACACATGAAAAAGGTAGACCTTGTCAAAAGGTCGACACTCGCAATTGTTTGACATGGCCATTTTTGGGGGGTTCTATGTTAACATGGACACGTGTACCCGGGTCCCCTCGCATGGCTTGCTTCGCTCACCATGCTTCGGGCATGGTGCCTCGCTACCCTTGGCACACTATAATCTCACTCTATACCCACTTGGATAGAAAGGTATGAAAAACCGCCTTTAAAATATTTTTTGGAAAAACATGTCAACCTTTTCCACGTCTACATAAGGCTTGTGTCGACCTTTTGACAAGGTCTACCTTTTTCATGTGACATCTTTTTGCCGACCAATAGTGGCTGATCTGTTTATTGACTGTTGAACTACTGATAGCATCCTGATGTATGTACCTTTGGCTGCTCCTCTCTGCAGCTGTTGATGTGGGATACATCCGTAACTTGTTATCTAGGGAACGTTTTAGAGGCCTGAGGCATGTGCCCCCCTAATCTAGCTCTGCTGACAATATAAAATAAATTAAAATAGATTTTCACTCACATTTTGTTAACATGCAAGGATGCTACATGACTAAGCAGTAATGTAAACTCTAAGCCACTTCTAATCAAATTTGATGTAAGCAATCTCGAGTCAAGCTTGTGATTCAACATTTTTATGAAGTGTGATCTGCTGTGTGTTTGTGTACCTTATGCCATCAGACATGACTTCTCAACGAATGTCATATTTAATCCCAGGAAATGTATTCCTTTCAAGAGCAAACACCAGGGTGTCGACACCATGAGAAACCTTTTCTATAAAAGACCAAATAAGACTTCTAAATCTTCAAAAACTGAGTAAAAACTGGAGTGTTCTGGATTGAGGTAATAATCCTTCTGCCATTAAACAAAAGGATCACTGTTAACATTTTTCAATTAGAGAATGTACTCTGCAGGGCTGCATACAATCTCCTAGGAAGGAATTGGGTTTGCAGCTTTATATATATAGCTGTCCTAGGCTTGAGGGGTTTTTTTTGGTAAAGGAACCTTTTTCCATACCTCCCAACTGTCCTTAAGGGGGAGGGGAAGGGGGGGAGTTGGGCAACCCCACTGCCACATGCTGCTCTGCCTAGCAGAGAGAGGGAGCATGGCCATCCGCTTACACTGTGCTGGCCATGCTCATGAAAATGTCACTTGGCTTCACAATTGCAAGACATTGGAGCCATGCCTCTTTTACCGCAAACCACTCCCCCTTTTGGTCCCGACACGGGACCTAACAATGTTGGCAAGTATGTTATTTTTCTAGAATGATGATGCTGTTTTCACAAATAATATCTTCAACATTAATTGAAAGGTTTTACATTGTGCAGGAGATTCCTTGAAATAGTAGCAATCTCCCTGACTCCCTGGAGGGTCTAGCAATCTCCCTGATTTCACCTAACCCATATAATGCAAATTTTAAAATTTTGGAAGAAAAAGGAATTTGAGATGTATACATTCAAATGGGGTCACCAGAGCCATTTCCCTGCATTACTTGCACAATGATCCCTATGGCTACAAGCATTTCGAATAAGGTTTCTCATGGCACTATTAGCTTAAGGGATAGCTAAATGAAATTATCCAATCATTTATCCCCACCCCTTTATGCTGCTCCCACTAATGCAGATGAAGCGGGCAGGATGTGCGAGAGCCGCCTACTTTTTTTGGCCAAAATTGGCTAAATGTGCCCATACATGTCCTGATGCGGGCATGTGTTCTAGGCTTAAATAGCACGCATCGCATTCCATGAGTTGTGCATGCAATGCGATGAAAACCAAGTACAAAAAGTATGTGCAGCACATACTTTTTGTACTGTGCGATGAGATGTCATGGGAGCGCGCACCTCAAAGCACAGATCGCACCGCCCGCATCGGGACGTGTATGGGCACCTTAAGATTCTATTTTCCATGGAATGTTGCTATGTGCAACCTATCAGAATCTACTTCTTATTTATTTACCACCTTCTAGAATCAAGAAGATAATAGTATCTGATTGGTTGCCCATAGCAATGTAAATTTCGGCCTTTGTGAGACTAACCCAAAAATAGTCAGCTTCTAGGATGGGCAAGTATGATGTTCAAACTCAATCTGAATGATCTAGTATGTATCATATAGGTAATGTATGAGTTAGGTCCTGAAGACCAAAAAAACACACCTCATTTCATATGTTTCCCCTCCCCTTAGATTGTAAAATCCTTGGATTTAGAGTCTCCCATTTCTGTTCTCATAGACCTCTTCTCTTGTACTTCGTTAACAGCATTCCACCTACTCAGCGGTCATTTACCATGGATCTCCTATTGCTTTTAGTTGTTTATCTCTTCCAACAGCTGCAGTCCTCTAGTAGTGTCCTCTAGTAGTTCCTCAAGAGGAAACAGGTTCCACCTTATGCCGATCACTCAAACTCACTGTACATCCCAGCTGTATAGTGTACTGAGAATTGTGGTGCTAATTTGTTACGTATGCTCTGTTTTATGTTTTTAGTTACAGTAAAATTCTGTTTACCATGTAATGTCCTAATGTTTGCTGTATGTACGGTGCTGCCAAACCGTTGTGATATATAAAGTATAATAATAGTAACAATAGTAAAGCTTACCGAATGAGAATACATTATAAGAATTATGTTTTATGTGCAGTATATTACAGTGCAGCTGGCCAACACTGAAGAACAGGGACGTTTTCGGAAAACACATTTTGGAACAGTCCAAGTAAATTAGGCACAGGGGTGAACTGTAAATTATTATATGTGGTGTGTGTATACAAATATTTCTGTAATGTGGTGCTTTATTGGCCATGTGACCGTGTGAGGTAGCATTTTTTAGTTACCCATTGAGGGATATTCAATCTTCCACCGCCATTCCCGATGGGGGAAATGGTGGCTGGGCCCTATTCAAAGCTGTCTTCCTCGACAGCATTGAACAGGGATCTTGGCAGAACGTGCCCGACTTCACAAGCAATCGGGCATGTTCTGCCGGGAATCGACGAGCTCCCGGCCGCAGATCGCCTATTTCCGGTCATTTCTCGCGGCCACGCCCTCTTCTCGGCGCTCGGCAGGCGGGACATTGAATCCCACCTGCAAAATCCCTGTCGAGATAGCCGAGCACAGGATAGGGTCACGGCTGTCGGACCAGTCTGTTCTATTCCAAATATACCTTTCTACTACTTTATTATCCTATTTAAAATTTGTATGAATTGTCTGGGGTTTTTTTTCACAACCGTTTTCTGTCTTTTCTTTAATTGTTTATTATTTAATTATTTATTTATTGATTTTTTATTTAAAGCAATCTGTAATCTTATAATGCCATCTGCTTAACCCTTTGAGTGCCAAGTCAATTTGTCAAAATAAGTGTGTAAATTGTCAAGCAAACCTTTTTTATTCACCATAATGACCTGTAATGTTTACCTTTTTTAACACATTTTTAATTTGAATTTATATAACAAATGTGAGCGACCCTGCCATTTTTATCAGATATTTTGCACGTTCCGCACCAATATTTATCTTGCTTACGGTCTATGGTCTACTGGGTCTTACTCCACTGTATTTATTTATTTATTAAATTTCTTATATAGCGCAGCATATTCCGTTGCGCTTTACAAAAGGAGACAGTGATACAACAAACAGGGTATTTACAAACAGTCAAAAGGTAGGAGGGCCCTGCTCGCAAGCTTACAATCTGTAGTTATTTATACAGCCCATGCAATCAAACAAGTCTAATCTTTTGGAAAATTATATCTTAATACAGAGCAGTATAATAAAGTAAGAAATAGTATGTACCAGTTTTTAAAACCATGCAATACATTAGGCAAGCAATGTCACTTGTTAGATATGACACACAATGCATTCATTTACAATCCTAATGATATATGCTTTTAATAATATTCCAGTGCCCGCTAACACTCCCAGGCAATGCAGTGAATATTAAATAATCAGTGATATATGCCTGTCTATTCTTAAAGCAATGCAGTACAATGAGATGGGCGATTACATTTAGAGGATTCTAATATCTGCTAACAATCTAATGGGCCCCATACATCAGCAATTAATTGTGACAATACTCCGTTCTGGAGATGATTGTCACAATTAATCTTTAATGTGTGGGCTCCCCCTTTTGGTAATCCCAATCAAAAATGAATAGGGATCGACAATCAATTGCTGAATCAGATTTTTAAACATGTTTAAAAATCTGGTTTTATTGGAGTTTCATTTTTGTATGTGTGGGCATTCTAACAGGAAAAATCTGCCGATCACTGAAACAAATCTGTAATGTGTGGGGGCAAGTCAAATAGAATGAAGAAACCATTTATCTGGGGGAAAATATCACTGGATCTGAGAAGCAACTGTAATTGTGATTGTTGATGTATGGGGGCCATTAGGTACAGGTTAGGATCTGGATCTATGTAGTAAAATAAGCAGCATGATTTGCTGATTTATCGTCATATATAATGTAATGCAATAAGCTAAGCAGGGAAATAGGCAGTTGTAATAACATATTATGGTACTTGTGAGTTATCCGGGCGCCCGATGTGGTCATCGCATGCCATTATAATAAGCATACGATGCGACGCGATGCGACGCGATTTGCCATCGCGTCGTATCTCGTCGCATCGTATGCTTATTGTATGGTATACAATGGGATGCGATGCGACGCGACGCGATGTTAACACTTCCCGCCCATTTTTAAACCCGCCCTCTGCCACATCTGGAAAAAAATCAGTGTGAGGTAGTTTCCAGAGGAGAGAGCAAGTGATTTACAGAGAGAGCAAGTGATTTACAGTGTTGGTGTATTTGTGAGGTGAATTTTTGGACATTTGCCCCAATATTGCCCCATTTGGCCCCTTACACCTGCCCCATTTTGGCCCTTACACCGTATTTCCCAAAATGGCTTTGGTGGATGGTATCTTCAGCCTCCCTAAAACTGAAGAAGAGACAGTAGTATTCCTGCAGGACAAAGGGCTGCTTCCATCTACAGCCACTTGTCCAAATGGCCACCCTATGCGCCTGTCTATAAAGGAGCGCAAATGGCGCTGCTACATTAAAAGTTGCGGGAAAAAGCAGAGTCTGCGGGCCTCGCTATTCTACCCTGGGTGCAGGCTGCCGTTCATGACAATCCTGCGCTTCATCTACTGCTGGTGTGATGAACTCACTTCAATAGAGTTCTGTACTAAGAACTTGAAAATATGTAACAAAAGCACCATATTTTATAACGCATTGATGCGGGAGGCATGCCAATGCGACTTGATGTCACAGCCTCAACGCCAGATTGGAGGACCAGGGTGAATAGTGGAGGTGGACGAGACACTCTTTGTGAAACGCCAAGCCAATGTTGGCAGAGTTCTCCCACAGCAGTGGGTGTTCGGAGGAGTGTGCCGGGAGACAGGGGACTGTTTCATGGTAGCAGTTGCCAAGCGAGATGCACCAACTCTCCTCAGTGCAATTGTGGAGCACGTGGCGCCTGGCAGCACGATTGTCAGCGATTGCTGGCGCGCCTACAAAACTCCTGAACTAGAGCGGGCTGGTTACAGCCACTTGAGGGTCAACCATCGGTACAATTTTGTAGACCCAGAGACTGGTGCACACACCCAGAACATTGAGAGACTGTGGGGTTGTGCAAAATGGCGCAACAAACGCCAGCGGGGCACAGCCCGCCATCACCTTGATTCCTACATGCAGGAGTTTGTGTGGCGAAAGTGCCTGGCAGGAGACAGCGCATTTGCCCGCATTCTACATGCGCTCACTTTGCTCAATAAATAATGATGGTGATTGATTATTGTGTGCTTTGTGATTGATTGTTATTATAATTTATTTCTGTAATATGTTAATTACACAGTTATTCCCTTAAATTCAGTTGTCCTTAATGTGTCAGATATGAATGATATTGATGAATGATATTGGATGCTCACAGCCACTCCACTATCAACGTGAACCCGAAGCGTGGCGAGCGCAGCGAGCCCGCGAGGGGCGGCAGTACGCGTCCTCCGACCTTTTCATGCCCTACTATCCACTAGGGCGTGGAGTGAGAATAGAATAGTGTGGCGAGCGCAGCGAGCCACCGAGCCCGAAGCGTGGCGAGCGGACACGGATAACTTCACAGGTAAGCGCGTCCCTTCGCGGGCTTCCCAGGTGTCCATGGCGACGCGGACACCTGGGAAGCCCACGAAGGGACGCGCTTACCTGTGAAGGTATCCGTGTCCCCTCGCGGGGCTCGCTGCGCTCGCCACGCTTCGGGCTCGGTGGCTCGCTGCGCTCGCCACACTATTCTATTCTCACTCCACGCCCTAGTGGATAGTAGGGCATGAAAAGGTCGGAGGACGCGTACCGTTGCCCCTCGCGGGCTCGCTGCGCTCGCCAGGCTTCGGGTTCACGTTGATAGTGGAGTGGCGTTGACAATGGGGATGGGACTGACATTGTGTCACTTTTTGTGACACTTTCTGGGGGTTTTGCCCTGCTAAAATCGGGTGCTGTCGCATCGCATCGCATCGCATGCCATGTGGTTAACATGCGATGCGACGTGATCACTTTACATGGTACCCGATGTAAAATCGGGTTTGGGTGGTGATCTCGTCGCGTCGCATCGCATGCCATTTGGTTAACATACGATGCGACGCGATGCGAAATCGGGTTCGGGTGGTGATCTCGTCGCGTCGCATCGCATGCCATTTGGTTAACATACGATGCCATGCGATGCGACGCGATGCGTATACGACCAAAAATCGGGCGCCCGGATAACTCACAAGTACCCATATTATTCCCAAACTCCATAACTAAGAGTAAAATCCTAGTACCACGTAGGAGATTGCTATAGGAAATTGTCCAGTGTGACAAATCCCTAATGCTTCTACAGTCTCACCATCATGTAGCCAGAGGATGGTGGATGAGCGAGCAGGTATGTATGTATTCAGATACTCTGCCTGATATCTCAAAGACATTGCATAAAGTGCAGATATTAATGAGACAGTGTCCAGAAATGGAATACCTGATGACTGAAAAGCATCTATTGGAACTCAGGTTGTCGTCAGCGATAGAGGCACTCATATTTGTGGGGGATGACACACATTTCCCCAGTGGTACTTGGTCATAGCAAAGCCTGTTATGTGGCTTCCCCTTGGCTGCTCTCATATACAGATGTTTCTCCAGTTATCAGATAGAACCGATGATTGTTGCAAGATACAGCCTATCCCAACTTATTGTGGTCTAGCCAATGAGGATATCCTTCAGAAGATTGACAGATGAGGTATCCAATGAACTGTGTCCAGTAACTAGAATTTTCATGGTAGCATATACTGAGCCCCTTGTGAGTAATGGTTATAGTGTCAGTTTGATCACCATGTCAAGCATGTATTGTAATTAGAAACAATGTGTCCAGTAAGAGAATTAGATACAATTAGGCTCATTTTAGTCACACTATTGTGGTTTGGGTTAGTAGCTAACATAGAAGCATATTCTGAGCCCCTTATAGTTTATAGTCATTAGTGTCAATTACAATGTAGTATGGCTCACATGGTTACAAAGTGTCCAATAAGAGCATTTAAAAGAAGTAGGCATTTGGTTGCTGTTTAGGATAGTTGCAAACAGGACTTTTCAGCTTTATATTTGTACTATTGGGACAAGATACATATCAACTTATAGTTATATTACATTATTGTGGTTTCAGGTAATTACAGCCATGGGCCATCAATATTTAAAAAACGTATTAGCAGCCCTTCCAACATACTCACAGCATGGTTGCCTAGTGTTTTTTTGTTGTTGTTGTTGTTGTTGTTAGAGTGGGTAATCACTTTTACAAGATGGTTTTCCTTTCTGTTTTAACTGTTGCTGTTCCAAGGCTATTTTATGTCTTCCCACTCCACAGCAGACAGCGACACCCCAGGCAGGGAACAGGAACTGCATGGGTTTTCAAAGATGGCGGCTGCTAGAATGGATACTATATCTGTACATATTCCTCTTACTGCCAGATATTTTATCCTATCACTGTCCCTACCAGAAGCGTTCTGCCATAAACATAAATTGTTTACTCATCTTGCCCTTGCAACAAGATGTTGTATAGTGAGTCGATGGAGAAGTGTTCACCCTCCAATTTTAATCCACTTGATGAAATATATTACAAGTATGCTGTATTCTGTGTTAAGTAGCCAGTCTGCTGCTGCCCAGTGTATATTGTATCAGCATGTAGTTCTGGAGTACCTTACACATCTCTACCAGTATTGCCTACTACTCCCATACTCAATCAGGAGCTGCGGATCAGTCCCACATAGCATGAAGGTGGCTGGGACAAGCTGGTCCTAAAGGTTATTGTCCATCAATTTGGTTTGTTTTATACTTCAGTGGCTATTGACACCAGGACCTTCTAACAACAGAGTTTACAGTGCCGTCTGGGATATTATAATTATAATGGATCCCATTATTAATCAAATTAAAGTGCTTTACCAGGAGTGTGGCACATAGGATTTATGTCCCATGCAGTGACTGAATTTGCACCTGCAAATGCTTTCTCACATACTGCAGGATTGGTTTGGCTGCTTAAGTGATCATTTTTATGGGAACCCATTACAGAACCAACATACTGTCTTTTGACTATTCTATCCGCCGATGATGTGCTTATTGTCTATACACATGGGATGCGCACTAGACCGGATCAAGCACTTGCGATTTTGGGCCGATTTCACGCGATTTATCTGCCCAAGTGCTCAAATCGCGTGGAATCGGTCCAAAATCGCATAGTGTATGGGGGCCTTAAGGCTTCATGACAGGATCTGTGTTACGACTGACGGAAGCACAGTAAGTGTGTGATACAAATACAGTGAGCCTAAACCAGTTTGATCTCCTCTGGATTTATGGTATATAGGATTATTATTATTAACAGTCACACAGTATGATTAGAACCAATTTAAGATTTATGCTGCACTTAAACATATGCCATTTATAGAGCCATTACAAGCAGTTCAACAAACTTTAACATTGTTTTAACATACAGTGTGTAAGACCACATGAGTATGATAGGGCTGTGATTAGCTAAAATCGCAAAAATGTGATTTAACTATAACTAATTTAATCTGTACTTTGTACTGACAGTACAACTGTGAGGTTGACACGGTGTTGCGTTTGCTGCTATCCTAAACTGCAAAATGACCAGAACAAGCCTAAATGTTGCTAATGCTTTTATTGGACACTTTGTTTCTAATCATGTGAGTTATATTAGAATATAATTGACACTAATGACTGATCAATGAGGGACTCAAAATATGCTTTCAAGAAAATTAAGCTTGATATGTCATAGTGTGACTGCAATAAGCCTAAATTTATCTAATGTTCCTACTGGGGCACATTGTTTCTAATTATGTGATTGATATTGTAATCATTTTGACACATATGACCATTAAACACAAGGGGCTAAGAATTTGCTATGAGGAAAATTATGCTTACTAAGCTCCCATTGGATACAGAGGGTTGCTATGCCCTCATTGGATCCCTCGTGTCTATCGGCTGTGATATGACCAATCCCTACCAGGCGAAACGCGTGTTATCCTCTATATATCCAAGTTCTGCTAGCGCTGACTGCACACGGGGACCAGCATCTGAGATACACACTGTCCAGTTACCAGGTATCACTTACTCTGTTTCTGGTCACTTTCTCATCTGTAGCCGCACTTTATGTCCTGCAATGTCTTACAATATCAGGCAGAGGGGCTGCGTGCATGCTGAAAGCAGAAATGCCCACCTTACTATACTTTCCATACCCACGGCCTCCTCTTGCTCTCTCATCCACCGTCATCTGGCTACATGACGGTGAGAACGTAAAAATAAATCCGCAAATAATTCTGCTAATTTTAAACTCTACCTAGAATTACATGATAACCTCTGTCTAAGATTGAGAGCAGATATTAGAAACCTCTAAAATGCTATTGTCCATCTCATGTTACTGCAATGTCTTGAGGGTAGACTGGCATATATCACTGCTCATTCATTTTCATTGAATTTCCTTTGAGGGTTATCTTTGCTTAAGGATTGCTAGTGGATAAATGCATTGTTTGTCTGACAAATGACATTGCTAGCTTCATGTATTGCATTGCTTGTATTGCATTACTGTATTAATAACCTTTTCCAAAGGTTTGGTAGACTGATGCTATTGTTCTTACACAGATACTACTTATTACCTGTTTATTTTATTGAATAGGTTAAATAAATAACATGTCTAAAAGACTCGTAAGTGTCTCTAAAGGTGCATACACATACGGTGTGATTTGAACTTCCGATTTTGACTGTATAGTCAAAATTGGAAGAAAAGTAAGCCCAGATCGCAGTGTCTATGCATCCTGCGATGCCTATGCTCCTCCCCATGGGATCGGCATTATAAGAAAAATAGACTGTACAGGCAAGTCAATGTTGTTTATATTGTATAGAGTCTAGTGTTCTAGTATAGTCAAAATTGTCCATAGTCAAAATCTCAAGTATATTGACTATATTAGTCAATATTGTATGCTTCTGGAAACCGGGGAGTTCAAGGGAAATTGCAAAGTCAAAATCGGACATAGCCAAAATCTTGCTGTATGTATGAACCTTTTAGATACATGACTTTACAGCATTAGGGGCCAGATGTATCAAGCTTCAAAAGTTATAAAATAGAGAGTGCTAAACAGCTAGCAAAACCGCTTCCTATCAGTCATCAAACCCAGTCTGTGACATGGCAGCAATGAGCTGATTGGCTGGTTGTTTATCACTCTCCATTGTTTAACTTTTTGGAGCTTGACGAATCTGGCCCTTGCTGTTTTTTTCTTATGATTTACAAAAATCAAGTGAAGTTTTTTTTCTTTCTTTCTTTCTTTCTTTCTTTCTTTCTTTCTTTCTTTCTTTCGTGCTGTCAATTAGTTTTGAAGGACTGTAAATATTATTTATTATTTATTTATTAACAGTTTCTTATATAGCGCACACATATTACGCAGCGGTTTACAGAGCATAGTTATGAGCAAAAACACATAACGAATTACAGCACAAGACAGTTTAGGACAAGTACATGGTTAATACGGATAGTTGCATCAGGGGACAGGACACTGAAGCAATCATCAGTGTGGCAGTGGTATATATACTAAGAAAGGCACAGGAGGAGAGAGGGCCCTGCTTGTGAGAGCGTACATTCTAAAGGGGAGGGTTAGACAGACAGGGGTGACACAGAAGGGGTCAGTCAGCATAAACAGGTTAGGATGAGAGATGGTCAGGTTTTATGCAGGAGGGTGGCAAGAGGTCAGCTTAGTCTTTTATATTATGCTATGCTTTTTAATGGTATAGGCTTTATACACCTATTGTGTATGTATTCTTATACTGATTGTGATCTGCCCGTGAACCGTTACCTAACAATAAAGTTGAAGTTGATACCAACCTTACATTAATTTCCCTATACTCTTTTCATACCCGAGTATTGCAATGATTACGTTTAAAAGCAGATTGTGTGCCATTGCGCCCTTGGGTGCCATGGGGGACTTGCAGGGGTGCCTTGGATTGGTTGGTCCATGACTAATTAAAATTATTTCTGAACAATGTAATAGGCATATTTTAGACAAACACAAGTAAATTCTGTCTATTACCCTGACCCTAAGGGTGAGATATAAACACAATTTACTTATTGAAATATTTGTTTTCTGATTTGATCACTGAGAAACTTTTATCCTAGGGGTGCTGTGAACATAATTCTGATACTCTAGGTCACAATGATTCCAAAAAGTTTGGGAACCACTTCCATATACAGTTATTTTTACTCTGTTATTGGTTTGGAGTTTAATATTGTAACAATATCACAGTATGTTCTGATAGGGTTCAGTTATACTTATCAACCTTCGATGTCAGCCAGAGGATTCATCTTCTAAGTGACGGCCGGAGATCAGTTGAAATGACACACACACACACACACCAATGGAGTATGCTAGTCAGACGGTGATCTGAAGTTTAATCTTAGGGTGCTCAATGCTCATAGTTATACCCAAAATGTGGAATGCAATCCACGTCATTGCTCATAAAATATTTCTTTTGAAGTTTTGAGCTAAAGCAATAAATTCACACTTTTTAATAAGATGTCAAAACAAAAGTTTCTTTATAATAGAAATAATTGTATCAATGTCGATAAGCAAGCAGTAACCTTGCCTCCTCCTTCTGATTCTCACAACATTCCAAAACGCTATCTTCATGTCGCAGGTGCAATATCTTCTGACCTTGGTAACATCTCTTGAAATCACCTCAAACTTTTCCATCTTATGCTAAAATTAAAATCTGTTCTGCTAGAAGCATTTTAAGGAAAATACATCTTAAAGGGACAGTGATAGTTCTGAATAACATATATAAAACTTAAACCTTATATGTATATAAAAGGTGAGAATCATATCTATACTCTATCAGTTCCTTTATTAAAATATGCATTTATGGTCCAGAGTAAATGTATGATACCTTTTTACAATAGAGAAAATATACATGCATTAACGATTTTCTACAATACACAAGCACTGGCTGTTCCTGCGGGCGATAGCATCACCATCGCTGCAGGCCATATACACGGAGCAATCAGTGTGTATTTCTAAGTGATCTAGTCATGATTGCTTAGAAAAGGGTCTGAAATCGCCCTGTGTGTATGGTACTTTAAAGTGAATTCGTGTGTGTGTGTGTGTGTGTGTGTGTGTGTGATAGGGATCATAGCCTAGATTGTACTGTAAAGCATTGCAGAACGTGTGCACAACCTAAATAACTGTTGCTGATAAAAAAAATATATATATAGAATTTTGGAATGCAATGTAACTTCTCAAGTTATAAGTGTGCCATGTTGAATTAAAAAAAATGTTTGGGTAAACTAAGGCTATGTCCAGACAGGATGGTTTTTTAAGCAAGCCCAAAATGCTTTGAACATTTAGATAAGCTCATAGTATGCTGGTCTGTTTTATTGGAATTCTAACACATGGGAAATACCGTTGTTCATGAAGTAATTCTAAACAACTGGCTTGAAGGAGTAGTTTCTATCTTACATCACTGAGCTAACTGGGAATCAGGGTCTGAACAGGTTGGTCAATTCCAGTGATCAGGTTGTTGAGAAATTGCCCATGATTTTTTCCCCTTGGGTTGGAAATTGCAGTGAAGCCCTTGCCAACTTTTTTCTGCAATAATTCAGTTGATAAATGAAGATTTGGAGTTTAGTGACTGATTTAGCTCTATCTGAAAGTGAAAATACGCATTAACTGAAAAAATGCATTAAATGGCACCTTTAGGTGATCAAATGTAAAATATACATAACTTAAAAGTTAAGTCGCATCTCCAACTTTTCAGTTATGTATATTTTATATTTGTTCACCTAAAGGTGCCATTTAATGTATGTTGTCACTTTCAGCTAGCGCTAAATCAGTCACTAAACTCCAAATCTTCATTTATCTATCTTTTAGATCTTTTAGTGGTTTGACAAACACTAACTGTGATCTGATAGCTGCATGTCTGGTTATTTGCGCTCTTTTTTAGTTCACCTTTTTTGTGATAACTCCTTTGATATAAAGAACTCTTTGTAATTCTTTCAGGATATAGTGTCCTTTCAGGATACAGTAAAATTGTTGCTCAAAATCGAGCAATAATAAAAATGGTTGTGTGATCTAACACAACCATTTTTATTATTGCTCGATTTTGAGCAACACGGTTGACTAGTACTCCTTAATTGGGGAAAAATCAGGGCGCCTCCTGCCGCATTGCTGTATCTGCACATCGCTGATGCTTCCAACCATAAAGTAATTAGAATTTAACGAAAAGTGCAAATTCATATTCTGATCTATTTCAATGGTAGATTTCAATAACCATCAATAGAACATGAATGCTTATAGTATGTATGTTAGGTTCTGAAGATTTTCAAATTCTAATATTAAGTTTTTGTGAATGCAGCGGACGATTACATTTATATCCTCATTAGTCACATGATTATGACCACCAGGAGATATTCTGCAAATAATGCTAGTGCATGATGTCTGTTTCTATATAAGAACAGAAAGGCTATGCAGAGACTAATGAAAAGTATCCTACATGAAATAATGGGTAAGCAATGCGATCGTGGGCGAGGTTATGGTTGATGATGATGTTCTGAGGTAATCTCTGCATTCTCTCTAGATTGTGTATTTTGTAGTCTTTCATCATCCCAATGATATCCGTGTGAGCCTACAATTCCCATGGTGATCTGTTTCTCTGACAAGCAGTTGGTAAAAATTTCAAGAATGTGCTGCATCCTGACATGCCAAATGAAGACACACTTATATTATTTAGATCAACATTTTGGCCATGTGTGTATTTTAATTGGGTCAAAATATAGAAATACTTTTTTTTTTTTCAATGTGTGCATTAGCACCAGCAGGACATTAAGGTTTTGGAATGCTGTAACTTGGCGGATACTTCTACTGCACCTCTGTGTGTACACGCCAGCCCAGTGTCAGCTCTCTCGCCCCCCTATACAGCTCCTTCCTTCTTAGCTTGTTCCGGGAATGTGATAACTTTAATGTAAGGGAAGCAAGGGCAAGTAGTCTCTAGTTACCCCCCGATTGCTGACAGTGATTCTGATTGGAGCATTTCCTGCTCTCAGGGAGGCTGCAGCTCTAATTAGTGCTGATGGGCTTAAACTGTGTTGTCCTGGGCGGGATGCTGTTGCTGTGGTGCGGGCCAGGGCAGTTGTCTGTTTCAGCCCTACCCGACCCTTCCAGTAGAGGTTCTCAAGTGGGAAGGGCTATTGGCAGCAATGAATGAGATATCGGCAGCAACGGCAGCCGTTCAGCGAGTGGGGAGAGTTTTGGCCTTTGAAATCCTGAGGCCCTTGGGCAACTGCCCATTGACCCAATGAAAAAAAAACAGCTCTAGGGACCCCATCATAATTCTAGGACCAGGACTAAATGAGGATTTCAGCCCTGGACTGAACATGTAGCTCTGGTTAACGTTATGACAAGGGTGTGTGTGTGTGTGTGTGTGTGTGTGTGTATGTGTGTCTGCCTGCTATAGCATTTTTTCCTCCCCCCCAGCTGGTTCAGCCCAGTGCTGGTTATTTGAAAATGAGGGAAGCCCAACACCATTTGCCCTCTAATTGTCCATTACCAACCTTGGCTCAAAGGTCCAGGATGATTATGTTTTGATGGGTGGTGCATGCATTTTCCTTCATTTTAGCTATTGTTGTTGTACTGTCGACATAACTGTTTAACTGTCAACTTGTTGTGTTTAAATGTCAACATGGCTGTGTCCACATTTTCACTGTTAACCTTATGTCCACACCAACTTTTAGGTTGTCAACATTTGACTAGGTTAACATTAGGACAAATGACCTTTTGGTGTCAACCTTTTGATTGCCCATGACTCCTGTAATACAGCAATAAATCTGAAGGACAGTGTGACCTAATTAAATGTAACCCAAATTAAAATAGCATTTTCACACGGGATTTAAATACTACTGTACTAAACATAGTTATATACAGAATGTCTGTACTAATTGTTGGTACCATTAGAACTACAGCTGGCCTCTCTGGAGCATACTTCAAAGTTAAATCTTGCTGCAAATCATGGCTATAACTGGACTTTGAAGTATGTGCCACAAGCTTTTGCAACATCAATATGAGCTATGATAAATACAGCTGGATGAATCTTCCTGTTTATACTGATGCTATACCAATTGAAACCTTAATTTCATTTATGTTATTTGTGTTGCATTAAATATAGTCAAGATTTTGGAGCGACTACACCTCATTTAGGGCCAGATGTATCAAGCTTCAAAAAGTGATAAAATGGAGAGGGATAAACAACCAGCCAATCAGCTCCTACGAAACGGTCATCTCCTGTCATTTTTCAAACACAACATGTAACATGCCAGAGGTTAAGAGCTGATTTGGAGTATACTTTATCTCTTTCCACTTTATCACTCTCCCCCTTAATCTTTGTAATTACAATTTTTCGTATACCATTTTAAGAAGAAGTATACAAGTAGTCAAGGACTTTCAAGTAGTACACATAAGGGTAAGGGCCTGATTCAGACTGGTTAGCAAGGATTCTGCGACTGCACACTGTGTTATATTGCAGCTGGGACAGTGGATATTGTGTTATATTGTGGCTGGGACAGAGTGCACTGTTATATTGTGGCTGGGACAGTGTACACTGTGTTATATTGTGGCTGGGACAGTGTACACTGTGTTATATTGTGGCTGGGACCGTGTACACTGTGTTATATTGTGGCTGGGACAGTGGATATTGTGTTACATTGTGGCTGGGACAGAGTGCACTGTTATATTGTGGCTGGGACAGTGTACACTGTGTTATATTGTGGCTGGGACAGTGTACACTGTGTTATATTGTGGCTGGGACAGTGTACACTGTGTTATATTGTGGCTGGGACAGTGTACACTGTGTTATATTGTGGATGGGACAGTGTACACTGTGTTATTTTGCAGCTGGGACAGTGTACACTGTGTTATAGTGTAGATAAGTTGTGTGCAGAATGTATTCTAGTGACTTTGCTAGAGACAGACATTACGGGGGAAATTTACTTAAGGAAATTTGTAAAAAAAAATAGGTGTATTTGTATCCAGAAATACACTTATTTTTGACATTTACTATCCCGAAAATACGGCAGTTCGTATTCGTATTGCTAGCACATCAATACGATTACGAATTGCCGTATTTTCAGGATAGTAAATGTCAAAAATAAGTGTATTTCTGGATACAAATACACCTATTTTTTTTTACACATTTCCTTTAGTAAATTTTCCCCTACATCCTTGCTTACAGTGTATAGTGCCACAGGTCAGTATACTGGCTTAATGTGTAGCATAATCTGTATGCTTCCCTTAAATACCAAATTTCTGTTCACACAATTTACAGCTGTATGTATTACGACCTTCATTGAAAATCCAGTTGTGATAATCTATAACATGACCACTCCTTAGCGTGCTTTGTTATTACGGTACTGCTGCCCAAACTATAATTCTCCCACCCACTGCACATTTGGGGTAAGGCCTCTGTGTTGTTGTATTAGATGTCCCATGGTACACTGAGCACGTCATGGAAACAATTCTTATGTCCCTGAGGTCTTAGATTCTGACTACATGTGCAGGGGACCCCTTCCTCCCTTTCCCCAGCACTTCTGGCATGTGAAGTCATTGGGGAGCATCCTAGAAGTGAGCAGAAGAATGAAGAGACCAGGGTCTGGCACATAACACTGGGTAATGGGAGTAGGATATGTTATAGAATGTATCTGACTCAGTGCTAACAGATGTTTCTTCTCTGATTTTCACAGCTGAATTGTGTAAACTAAGGAGAGCATGTGAATATGATCCAGTATATCTGCAGCACTAGGTCGTGGTGGTGGATTAGGGCTAACACCCGTCTACATACTTTTCTATGCCTGACCATTCACTGAAACACTTAGGGCCCGATTCAGACCTGTTCGCTAGGCTGGGCGTAATTGCCTGGAGCGAAATCATTCAATCGTTGGTGACCATCAAATGATTTTTCTCCTCTTCGGTAATAAAAGTCAGGCATTGCCCATAAAATGGTAGGTGTTCCCCAGCCCACCTACTGACCTCCCTTTCCGGAGTGTACGGCTCGGCGAGTGTGAAATTTGCCCTAAACATCGGTGATGGGGACAAATTCAGACCCTAAGGAATGGTCTGAATAGGCCCCTTAATTCTCTAGTATACACCAGGCGACAGTTTAAGTGTTATGTGGAACATATAAGAAGTCCCTGTCTTCAAGTGTGTTCTTATCATACGTGAATAAATATAAGGGAAAATAGGTGACAAATTAGTGTACCGCATCCCTTAGCTCCACTACTACTGCGCTCAACATATTTTATCGTTCCCAATCATAGTGTTCATTCTAGCACCCGCTATCTTTGAAAATCCATGCAGTTCCTCTTCCCTGCCTGGGGTGTCGCTGTCTGCTGTAGTGCTTCTAGCTCAGTGTGGTCTGTATATCAGCACTGATATGCAAACCAGACCTGTACTAGAAACACCACAGCAGACAGCAACACCCCAGGCAGGGAAGAGGAACTGCATGGATTTTCAAAGATAGCGGGTGCTAGAATGAACACTACAATCGGAGTTCAAGTGGGTGGTAAAGTGTTGACCTTTTCATGTGTCGGGTGGCGGAGGAGACCGGAGGATAATTTGGTGAATATGTGTAGTCCAAAATATATGCATTTTGCGTGATATGTATAACTTAATGTAAATTGCACTATTTGCCTACTAGTGTGGCAGTCCTTATAAGACTGTTCCAATATTTATGAATAATATTTTTGGTGATCTTACTGAGGAATGAGACACAATTGTGTTTTGGCCTTGGCCATGTAATTGGCTCTTGGAAAGTGTACATAAATATTATTTTAGTCCATGAAAAATGTCTGCTTCCATTGTACAACAGCACAAAATGTCTGCCCAGTATTTATTTGTGTGGAAAGAATGGATCGCATGCTGCATATAGAGGGTCATTCAGATGTGGATGTAGAAGCATCGCTGCTGCAATTGGAAGGAGTAGCCATCCCCCATTTTCTGGACGTGTATTGTCCACGCCTTAGAACACAGATTTACTGGCCCCAGCTGCAGAGTTCTGGCAGACCTACTGTATAAATTTAGGCTTGCTCTGTTAGCTGATGGCTACCTGATGATACAACTAAGAACACAGCACTCGGATCTGGAAATTCCGGCAGTGGGTGTTGTTAGTCCTCAGGTGCCTTCTCTATCATTTCAGCGATTATACTAATATACAACTTAGAATGAAGCCCATTGTACAACTCCAGCCTCCTTGGGTTTGAGTGACTTCTTGAGATGACTCTGAAAAATCTAAAAACGAATAACCCAGGAGGGAATATTTGAGCTGCCATAGATAATTTGATTAAACTAATTCATCAATGAATCTAACTTATTTTCTCCTTGGCCTCCACAGCAGTCCAAATAAATTGGTTGCACTCAAGGTGTGTCCAAAGACCAGCAAACACTGATCAGTTCCTGCAGGCAAAAAAGTTTATTGATCAACTGGCAGAGGAATTTTCATTCCATATTGAGCATCAGCCAATGCTACAACATCCACAAGATAATAGGTCATATGTAATAGCCTCAGAGTTCGGCGGCTTTGCGGGATTCCCGGACGAACTCTGAGGTTTTTTGAAGGGGCATGCCTTGTAAATGATTGCCCCTTTGAAACGAAACTCTGAGTTGGGCCGACATCACGCGTTTTTCCAAATATGTGGAGCATTTATGACCAGGCCCATGCTGTGCATTATTCATTTACTGAAGTCTGACCCTTAAATACTCAGGTGGGGTGGGGTGTAAGTGTCCCTCCATCTGCTGTAGAAGAACTACACCTCCCAACATGCCCTGCCACTATTTTGCTTTAAGGGTATGTTTAAAATGTATCACTCTTGAGTTGGGTTGTGCAGCTGTAAAGCCACTTATACCCCTTTCAGATAGCAAATGCCGGGTCGCACCCAGGATTTGGACTCGGGGATGACCCGGTTTTTTCGCTAGCTGTGGCCAGGTTGCTGATGTCATCCGGGGGGGGGGGGCAGGGCGGATTGACAGTGCATCATGCGGGGGCGGCGGAGGAGGCAGCATTAAAGTGAATCTGCTGCCTCCTCCATAGTAGTGAACGGGACCCGGGTCTCTCAACCCATGGTTCCCTTTCAGACAGCCCAGCAACTCGGCTCCAAACCAGGTAAAACCCTTCTTGTAACTCATGTCAGATTGCCAGGTTACTGGTCCCGGGTTTTTCAAATTGGTGCTTTCACACCACACAGAGCCCCGGGTCGACCCCGCAAAACCCTGGGTTGGACCCGGGTTATTTCTGAGGTGTGATAGGGGTATTATTGTGCCCTCCTGGCATAGAAGGTTGCTACTGCCCTTGTGAAATGTGCCTTCAGAACGTTTGGAATCCTATGGTTTTTGCTCTTGTAAATCTGTGAAATAATTTATCAAATCCATCTTGCAAGGCTAGCATGCTCTTTACATGGACCTTCAGGCAGTACAATGAGATTATCTATTTCCTGAATTTGGTCGCTCTTCAAAAGATACAGTAATTGCTCTGATGGCTCTACAAATATGTAACCTCTCACTTTTCATTATTTGGTTTTGGAAAGATGGATGGAAGTACAGTTACTACTTCGAGAAATCTAGATTTGTTAGTAACGCCACTGTGCATACATTTGCTGGAATGGTCCTTTGCACCACTATGCTGTAAACTCCCACACTGTTCTGGCAAATGAGATTGCTACAAGAATGCAAACACTTTTGTGTGAGCCATTTTAAACCGTGCTTCTTGTAAATGTTCAAATACTTAAAACATTAGATTAGTGCGTTGAACACCAGATTAAGATCTCACTGTGTTACACCAGATTTTGTGTGTAACAAATTCATTTTGTTGCTTGAAGGAATATTACCATTTTATCTGTTTTCTTTTGTAATCTATGAACTGCTGAGCACTTCCTCCAAGGAAATCTATGCCTGATTTATGCCTGATATCCAAAAGAAACAACACCCCTAATATTAACTATATTGTCCTGGTTTTCTGGGTTGGGCTTTGGATCCATACTGCAGGCTGTGTATCAAGATACATCAATGCTGCTGGCTTCCCTTATGAGTTATAATTGATGATCTCAAAGTGATGTCATTTACTTTGATCACTCTGCCTTAGGATGTTCTCACAAATGAAAGCACTCCATTCTCCTTATCAGCCTGCAGTGTCCTATTCAGGCTGACCAAACTAGCCCAATCATGCTAATAGACAGCAGTACACTTGCTAACCATACCTTTTTGATGTATAGTCCTGTCATTGGCAAAAAACACCTATTGTCACTGCCTTTCAAGTACATCCCATAATTCTTAAGGAGAAAGCAAGTTTGGTTTCTGAAGAAAGCAAATATGACTGAAACGTTAGTTGTGGTAGACCAAATCTTGTGTATCATTGCAAAAGTGTGCAGAAGTGGTCAGCGTTAATACTTCTGTTTTGCTCCATATAAATCCTCTATATCCTCTTATGTGCAAAATAAGTAAAAATTTTCTCTTAATGTAATTTTTTATTCACATTCAGTAAGGAGGAAATACACTTGAGTGTATTTAACATCAGAGTAAACAGCAACCTATAATGTTTCCATTCAAAGTCAATTAAGTGTACACTTTCTCTTTACTTTTCAAACAGCAGTGCTGCTTAATGTACCTGTTGAATGTATTATGGTTGGCTGCATTGTGCTGTAAATCTAATTTGTCCTGTAAACGCTATCAGCAGAATTTTAGATCAATGACTCCATTAGTTTTTAGACACATTCACCCCATCCATTACCACATTGCTGATGCTGAGGATGTAAGTTCAATAAAGCCGTAATACACTGCTGCCCTCTGTGGTATAACTATTGAGCACAAACATAGCTCTTCAAAATGAAAGGCTATGTAAAGTTCATATCATTGGTGTGTTTACCATGACCGCAGTTCAAGAAGTTCTGTCACCTCCTCTTACTATGTGGCCCCTGCTCCCGGAATGACACATCTAGGCAGGGATAATAATGATGATTCCAGCCTCACCCATGTCCTTGCTCCCCCAGTGACTCAACCTCCTAGACACAGTCCTGAAAATAATCATCCTATGACAGCTATTGACTTATAAGGCATGAAGGCTCCACAAAGCAGAATGTTTTGTTATATAGCACAATTGGTGCTCTTTTATTACCTAGTGTTGCATTGAAGATTGTTCTTTTCATGTTGCTTTAGATCTAATGAATCTGATATGAAAGAGACGTTATGGACGTGGAGTCTGCATATACTGAATTCATATCATGTGACAGAACCGGCAGACGGAATGCAGTACCTGACATCAAGGGAGAAGGTAGCACAAGTGGTGTGAAAGATCTCTCCGAAAACATGGGGGACTTGTCCATTCAAGGAGCAGGTCAGTTACTGTTTCATATAGGTGCAGTATAATAGATTTACGATGTCTAGGTCAGACATGTCCAAACTATGGCCCTCCAGCTGCTGTGAAACTACAAGTCCCATCTTGCCTTGCCACAGTTTTGCTATCTAGGCAATGCAGAAAGTATGGTAAGGCATGCTGGCATGTGTAGTCTCACAACAGCTGGAGTGCCGCAGTTTGGACATGCCTGGTCTAGGTATACAATAAGTAGGTCGACAGGTACAAAAAAGTTGACAATGCGAGAAAGTAGACATGAAAATGGTCGACACAGGTTGTTTGTGTTTTTTAGGACAAATCCTGTATATTCCATGTTATGTGATCATCATCAGTACAAACATGTTCCCTCAAGTCTTTGGGTAAGGTGGCTTGCTCCGCTTACCTCATCACAGGTTACTATTCCCAAAAGATGCCCCCATGGATAATAAATCAAGTTAATGTTGGGAAAACATGTCAGAAAAAGTGTCAACCATTTGAATACCTACCTTTCTACCTGTCGACCAATACATTCCGATATCTTTTTATATTAACTTATATTAACTTATTTTTTAATAATTCAGTTGTTAGTCAAACTAATACAAATTTCACAGTTAAACCACAGGAGTGGGGATTATCTTGTAGCATGGTGACAAATAGACTGTAATTGTATAAATAGTTATGTAGTTGTTTTGTTGCAGGTCGATAGGGTAATTCTGAATATTAAAGTGGATGTAGGAGTTGGGAGAATTTCTTGGCGCTAATATGATAGGGGTTCGCCTGTTCAGAGTAAGGCAGATGTGTCCCCTAATCCCCCCCAAAAAAACGTGTATATAAAAGAACGGTGTACTCTAAACTTTGGCGCTCCTCTTGTGGACACTTTTTGAAAACGTTTAAGATATGAGAATACAAGGATATAATTAAAATACTCCCCTTCTGTTGTATTTTGGTTGTTAATCCTCAATGGTTGAGATCAAGCTTCTTCCAGTCTTCCACTCAGGATTTATTCGAGGTTCTGGTATTGTGTCAGTGCGGTGCAGGAGAGACGCCCCATTACGTGTAGTGCTCAGTCCCTGGCTGGCTCTGCTTTGTCTGTTGTACCTGCCCTGTGCTGCTAGTGCCTAGTGGAAGACTGAAAGAAGCTTGATCTCAACCATTAATGACTACCAAAATACTACAGAAGGGAAGTATTTTAATTATATCCTTGTATTCTTATATCTTAAACGGTTTCAAAGTGTCCACAAGAGTAGCACCAAAATTTAGAGTACTGTACACCTTTCTTGAATATTAAAGTGTTACAGAAACCACTGTATTAAAATGTTTTTCTCATTCCAGAAGGACAAGCAGAAGCTACGTCCTCCGACAGTGGACAAGTACAGGGTCCTGAAGCACAAGATGGTAGCGTGCCATCATGAATTAGATGTGTCTTGCAGACATCCATATTAATTGACTTTTTTTTACAGAAATAGACTATTGAATACCACTACCAAACTGTTCGTACATCGCCTTAGGCTGAAGAGTACGCTGGGTTCGCAAAATCCAGCTGGCACAGATGAATAAGAATGGAAACACAATGCAGGACTCCATGTGCCACCTGGTGGTTAAATACATTTGGAGCATTTCTGAAATGCCATCTGACCTAAACTTGCCTTAGCTTTTTTTTCCTTTATAGAACAAAAATGATATGCAATATTTCATTGACATGATATTTTGTGGATGGTACTACATACTCTCCCTTTCAATTTTGTAAACGTATACAATAATTTATTGTACATCATCAGAAAGTCCTTTGCATATTTGAAAGTAGTTTTGTCCTTGGAGACACCAGTCACATAGCAATGGCAATTTTTAGCATATACACTATGTGACTTGTAATTGTTGACTTCAGGCACTGCCTTATGGAACTTGTGTGGACCAAACTCTCTGTACTGGAGCTGGGAATTCCTGGCTTGTGTACGGGTCAAACTGCCAACGTAATTGTTTTTTTTTAAGAGAGTCCACGTTTTTAAGTGCTTTATTCTACGTGGAATTTACATTTAAATTCTATGTAGACTGGATATTTAATAATGGTGTGTCTTTTTTTTTTTTCTTTCATTAGGAAACTATATGCTTAATTGCCCCAAAACTTTCATTTTGTGTGAATTAATAATCTAATAAACACCATTAAAACATTGACCTAAGTCCTTTTGTATGTACACCTGAACTGTAATACATCAGCTTTTGTGGATCTGTGAGTACTAGCATGGTCTCCGAGCCAGACCCACTAAGTGTGTACTGAGATCAGTGCTAGGGCAACAGCTGCTGGGCCTGGATATGGTGTAGGCTGTACTGTCTGGACTATGTAGTAACAAATGGCTTCTTGTAAGTGATTGGGAGCAATTTACTTTGTTTCCTCTGTTTAGTTTATATTGCACAGTGATCCTTACATGTAGTATTCAGTCTGCTACATAGGATTGTTGAGGCAGAGGCTTAGGGCAGAAGCATGTCTTTTATTTGTCTATATTATATATTTTGTTGGTTGCCACAGGTAAGTGCACTTTAACTCCTTAAACCTATGGCCGTGGGGCATTATAAAGTCATGTAAGCATTTCCATTTTCATACATCCACATTTATTTTGGTTCTTTCATAATGTTTAGCTTCTTCAGAGCACAATCCCCCTGTACCTCTTTCCTCTGTCATCAGGTACATGGAGAAAGGGACCGGACTGAGACGTCAGACGAGCCTCTCCCCGAGAGTGAGGCAGAGTGCTGAAACACAAATACCTTCCAGCTTAGGAGAAAAGGCCTACACACGTAGCGATGAGCATTCTGAGCGATGGTAGATCATTCGGAACACTCAGCACACATCGCTGCGCTGCTGAGTGATCTGTGTGGGCCAGTGTTCTCAGTAAAAACACTGGCCCTAACTCCGGCGATTATCTAATATGCTGTTGTTGTGCTCCTGCACACAGAGTGATGTAGAGGCATTTTCTAAGCAATCTAGAGATATCGCTTTGAAAAAACCCTCAATTTCTATGTGTTTAGGCCCCATTACTCTTCTCCCTGAGAGATTTTGCACAGAAAAGGCAGAGTTCAAGGTGGCTAGCAAAATCTTATGGATAAAATGCAAAGCTTGTGATAAAAAAAAGTCTAGAAAAAGTATTACTGTAATGGCGCCTATACACGTAGTGAACCTCTGGCATTTTCTAAGCGATCTCACTAGATCGCTTAGAAAATGCCCCTACATTGCTCCGTGTAGCGATAGCCATGCGCGGCCCTGTCTGTCACTATGGATAAATCTATAAGCGTAGTGTTGTCACAGAGAACATTGGCTCTGACAGATCGCTCAGTGGCACATCGCTCAGAATGCTCATCACCCCGTGTGTAGGCCCCATTACAATGGTAGCATCAGCGTGGTGCATTATGATACCAATTTACAACATTTTCATTGATTGAGGCTTTTGTTAGCCTGTAAAAAGGACTGCTTTCTATGGCCAGGAAACTAAACAGGGCTGGAAGATTTGGTAAGTCAGGTACTAACAGTGGAGGAAGCCACGTTGTGTGCTAAACCAATATCAATAAGAATGTGGCTCGTCAATCCGAAGGGTCCTTAGAACATTCATAGGGGTTGATTCAATTAGACAGGAGCTGTGCTGTGCTTATAATCGCAATTACGGTAGGCTGAACTCTGAAATCCCCTTATTGGCTGCAAGCAGTAATAAGCCATAGACTGCATGCTCATGAATATTGCCTTTGCGCTATTGAAATTGTATACTTTATAGACATTATTTGCATTTATGGATGCTGCCACAAGATGGTATGGATCCATACAGTCAGATCTACTATAATATGTTGCTGCTTCAGCAACTGAAACCCCATGTAGAGATGTATAGACAAGTTAAGCTGGCCATACATCTACAGATTGATTGTCAGATCTGGCTGGTTGTAACAAAAACCTGGTAATGGATGAGAGCAAATGACAGTTGACCATTTGCTTTGAAATGCTGGAAAATATCCAAAACCTGTTATTCTGATATTACCAGGCTTTTGTTCCAACCAGCCAGATTTGACAATCAATCTGTAGATGTATGGCCAGCTTTAGCTTTATACTGGACACACATAATTGGATCACACCAATACACACTAATGGGTGGTGAAATCTACATGATCTGGCCCCCTGAGAAACTACATTCTGTTGGCTGCTAATGTAGGCCATCGTGCCTCATAACCTTTTCATTTCAGTAGGGTCATTAATGGAGTTTGTCTATGGTTGTAACACTTATTAGTGACTGATTTCACAAAAGTTTGGGTTACAATTACACTGAAGTATAAAACTGCTAGTAAAAAATACTATTATAGGGTGCATTTCTGAGATTGAGAAACTGTTCAACATAAAAACTGTTGGCACAAGGCTGCGGAGGGGCCACCCAGCACAGGGCAATACTCCCCCACTCAATGGGTCAATCCCCGCTACCTGTCTGCAACATTTTGCGGGCACATCGCTAAAGTGAGAGTTCTTCAATATACAGTAATGAGATCGCACATTGCAGACTGCCCCTTCTCTGCAAAGCTAGATGCAGACCGGCCATGTTTCAGGTGGACAGTGGCCACCGCGGCCCTCCCCCTGAGTGGTGCAGACACACCAGCATTGTCTGGAATGCTCCCACAAAACATTCAGTCACCGTCCCCGGCTGGCACTGAAGCTGTGATCTAATGTAATTACAGTTTCAGGGCTTGTGCATGCACAGATGGGGGGAAATCACGAATAGCGATATGAATTTAGTCACCAAATTTATTTTAAAAACATAACAGTATAAACATCAGTTCAAGGTTTTACAAGAATGAACTAAATATGGTGTAGCCCAGTGGTTTCCAAATGGTGTGACTAGGCACCCTGGTGTGCCAAGAGGCTCCTGCAGGTGTGCCTTGGGATGATAAGCAAGGACCAAATCAAATTATTTATGGTCAAATTGATAGGCAAAATCAGTACTAGTCACTACCAATCATCAAAACATGAGGACAATCAGCAGCACAGCTGTACACCACCACATAACTCACCCTAAGGATTACAGATGGGCACAATTTACTTAATTTAAAAATGTTTTCCATATTTATGTATATAAAAAAAACTTTAATCCTAAGGGTGCCATGAATAGAATGCCCATACTCAAGAAAATTTGGGAACCACTAATAAAGTCTGTGGGCATGACCACAGCACAATATAATTACAGTCCGTTGTGTTCTTGGACAAAATGTACTCGATTGAATCTTCATATATGAAATTTTAATGTTTAGGAAATTTTTGAAGGTACAATTACTTACATACATACTGTACATACAAAAAAAATTATCTATGTTTCATACATTATATATGTGAAACTAATAAATGTAAGTTTTGGATACAGAGAGGGCCATTATAACGTATAGTGTTCTCTCTCCAGGGATTCGGTATGAAATCCCGACAGTCAAAATCCCGACAGTTAAAATCCCGACAAGGTCAAAATACCGACATATAGAATGTACACACTATAAGACACATTTTTGTCAAAGATGACCATCGCTAACTGGCGGCTCCTTCCTGCCAGGGATCTGTGCTGTATGGCTTATAATATTTGATGTATGAGGACACATCATAAAGGGTCCCAACAAAACAAGCTATTTAGTATTGTATGTCATAGTATATAATGAAAGTGTGTTTGAGGAAGAAAATAGCTGTGCGTTCATATAGTTTTCATTATAGTGCCACTTTTACGGTTTTACTATTGTGAGCTGCAAGTGTCACATTTTTACTGTGCAATAAACACAGGATAAATACTATTCCACCCCAAAGACCTTTATGGGAGATGTACAGAGAAAATAGTTGGCTGTTATGCTTCTTTTGTGAAGGTTATTGTTAAGACCTTTCCCCTCCGTTACTTATACACTATATAAAACACACAGGCATGTTTAGCTTCTAATACTTATGGCATTCTGTGCTCCAGCACTGATCCTGGTGACCCAGCCTGTTCTGCACCTTACTCATGCCTCTGCAGGCGTGTCTGAAATGTTGGGACGTGGCCTAGCTAAAAGGGGGCATGGTCTATACTCTCAACACTCCCACAAGGCTATGCCCTTGTTTTGCCACTATGGGGGCATGCACACAATGTCTATTCGCGGGTGACAGGGGACCCCCAACTGCCTCCCCTGCTACGGGACACTGCCAGCCCCCACCGGGTGGGATGCGGGAATGTCCCCAAACATTGTGACATTCCCACGGAAAGGGGGATCTTTGGGAGGTATGCCTTACTGTTGGTATTTTACATGGCCAAACAATAGGTAACAGCTTGAATAAGTGTCTACTACAATATGTACTGTATACCAACAGCACAACATGCATACATACTTTCATTTTGTGTAGTAAGCTAAATAAGTGCTTTTTTTAGCTACAAAGAAAAGCAGGTTTTATAGTACTGTAATTAGCATATCAATGCAAAATATCCACTAAAAATGCTAACGCTAATAACATTTGTAAATTCAAATATAAAATGTTGTGCAAAAAAATATTATATTTCCTATATAAGGTAAACAATAAGGTCATTATGAGGAATAAAAATGTTTGCTTGCCAATTTTCACCCCTATTTTTAAAAATTCACTTTGCACTCAAAGGGTTAATGCTTCAATGCTGGTCACCTCTGGTAAACTCTGCATCAGTGCTGTCATTGCCCTGGGACATTGTTGTCCTGCAGACCTCTCTGCATTTTATCCTGAGAACAGCCATGTGTTTTATCTTAGGAAAATGATCATCTATCTTCCAGCTGATCTAAGACATGAAGGATGTGTACAGAAGGGAACTAAAAACCACAAAACCTAGAGAAATGTGCAGATTTTATAAGTAATGCTGGGATACATGTAAGAAGGTTGCACTATTTGACATACACAACAAGCCTCTGTATCTGTGGCGTAATAATAACCCCCGCAGACCCTGCAGTGGCTTGAAGGCGCTATGTAAGTTTGGGTGCCGGGGGTCTGCAGGTCCTGTTGCTGCTCAGTGGCAGTGACTGTTCTAAGCTGCAGGTGTCATTTCCCATTCATCACAGCAGGGACAGCTCTGTCTCTGGCGGCTGCCAGCATAAGCTGCACAGGATATTTTGCACATGGCAAGGGGGAGAGAGACAGTGCATCAACACTAGGTTTGATGCGTTGTATGCTTTAGCGGTGATCATCGGAGGCATGAATTTTCACTCCCTCTTTTCTGCAGACAAGGGGCGGGATGTATTAACATACATCGCCGACCCTCGCAATGCCCCCGCCGAGATGCTAGTGCATATGTACTAACATATGTTGCTAGCATCCCGGTGCGGTGACGGAGGCCCCCCGCGATACCTGTGATGTGCGGGGGGTCCCTGTCACCTCCTTGAATATGCGGCGTCCCCGGCGCCTCCTCCTCCCCCCTGCAGTCGGAAGGACATCCCCGGCTGGCTGTGACATGCTGCTGGGGGAGGAGGTGGAGGACGGAGAGGAAGGGGAGGGAGGCTGCGGTGGATGGAGATAGAAGCCCATATGTTTCTATAGGGTATCGCCACCCAGAGGTCGCTATACCCTGCCCTGTGGTGACACGGCGGCCGGGGTTTAGTACATATGAAAATGCGGTAAAACAGGTTTTACCGCATTTTCGGCTTAGTACATCTCACCCATTATGTTACCAAATCTCACCAACGTGGCTTCCTACTTCCCCCTCGGCAAAGAGAAAAAAACGGAAGTGTTATACCAGCACAATAATGGAAGTGGAGTGGTGCGCTATCAATAGCAGCTGACACTGGGTAGTCAAGCCCAAAATCTATATTTAAAGAAACAAGAGATGTGCCAGCGCTAGCTGCTTCCAATAATATAATAAGACGGTTTTCAACAATTAGTATTTAATTAATAACATAGGTGATGTACATCTATCACATAATAAATAAATAAAAAAAATACATAACAAATAGAGCAATTGATCAAATACTGTATATCAGGGATGTTGTGATAATGAGATCTCCAATACTCCAAGAATTGGAGATCTCATTATCACAACATCCCTGATATATTTTATCAATTGCTCTATTTTTTATGTATTTTTCTTTTTATTTATTATGTGATAGATGTACATCACCTATGTTATTAATTAAATACTAAATGTTGAGAACCGTCTTGTTATATTATTGGAAGCAGCTAGCGCTGGCACATCTCTTGTTTCTTTAATTACACCAGCACAATACCTTTTACCTGTGTGGAGCTTGTATGCTCTCTTGTGTTTGTAGCTTTCTTCCCAAGCTCCAAAAACATACAGGGAAGTTAAATGTCTGGTGATAAAATGGATCCTAGCATATGTGTGTTAGAGAATTTATTTAATTGGACAGGGACAAATATTCTCTGAACATTGCTGCATAATATTAAACAATAATTATATTGTGGCTAGTCATTGGTCACTACAGAAATAAACCCATGTAAAAGTAAGGCTTAAAGCGGACCCATTTACACACACAAGGTAGCCAGTCTGTGGGCTGAAACAATGATCTCTCTGAAGCATGAAACACTAATATATAGGTATAAAATGGACATACACTGGTGCTCTATAAACATTTTGATATATTAAAAATTATCATGCATTTATAGTGGTTCACTTCTGAGACGACCTGATCTTCATTGAATGAAGGAAGTACTGTTAATGGCGACATGACAGACTGCCAGCTGATTGGCGATCTTCCTAAACAATAGGATCGCTGTCTTCTCATTATATTGCATAAGAGTTTATAGTTCTAAGCATATACGTCCTTATATTTATAGTATATAGTATGCGCACACTAACAATGAAAACTCCTTGGCTCCAGCAGTAGGAATGTTGTCTTCTTCCCAGCTGCACACCGTATTATGCTCACGGTCACATCCCTGAATCAAATACAGGCGTGTCCTGAATAGAAATGTTTTGTGCATATGAAAAGCGGCTTCAGTCACCAAAGTAATGTGGAATCTCACTGATTAATACAAAAGATAAAATGGCATAAAATGAAACAATGTCTATTTGGATCAATATGTTATAGTGCATTTAGAAAGACCTTTCTTGTTCAGATAAGTCCACCAGCATTTCTCAAATGCCATCAGCAGTCCACATTTTAAGGATATCTTAGAATGTGCTCACATGGGTGCATCTGGGAAGATGAGGTAATATGGCTAAAAAAGAGGCAGTCACTAGATGATTCTTATCTGCCATCAAATTCTATGTTTTTACAGATTAGGATATTCTTAAAATGTGGCCTGCTGGAAGACCTGATGTGTGCCTTTGGGAAAAGTCTGCAATATGGGACTCCGTCATATGGTATATTCTCAGTTATGTTTATAGTTTGGTGGTAAGCACCATGCCATAAGCGTCATAGAGTTGGTAGAGAAGTTCTTTCTTTTCCTTATCTGGTAGAAAGCTGGACTTTGCTGCGTTAATATTCTGAAAATGATAACAGACAAATAGTTACTTTTCCTGCAGAATTATAAAGGCTACATAGGATGCCATTATTAAGAAAGAAACTATTCAAATTAAGAAAATCTAAGTACCAATAAATTAAGTATCTTATTTTACCAGTGTGGTCATCTTAAAAGCAACATTTAAAAAAAAAATCTAAATAATGACTCAATCTTCTTTGAAGGGGGTCACTTTTGAAATAGCAAAACGGCAAAAACTCTAATCCATGCACTCATTGGGGGAAACTTAGTAAGAAAAATTCGGTAGAAATTGGCATATTCGTATTCGGGCACGTATTGATATTTTTGTAATTTACTAATGTGAAATAACATTAATATTTTGTCTTTAAGACCGTAACAACCTGTCGTATTCGTATTTTTACAAAACTACGAATTAATACACCATTGAAAGAATACGCTTTGAATTTTACATTACTACAATTAAATTTTGAAATTAACTATCAAGTCGTATTTCAAAATACGAACATATACTAAAAGTATTCTAGTACAAGTTGTAAAAAAATAATCCCCCCAAAAAATACACCTTAATTTGCAGGTGTATTCACAAAATCAGACTTTTAACATGTATATACTAGGTGTATTCCAGTACAAGTTGTAAAAATATATGACAAAAAAATACCACTCCATTCGACAGCGAAAAATAAGAATCTCAAAAATACCTTTGTAAATTATGCTCCAGAATACGAATGTGTAAATGAAATACTCCACCGATAAATCGTATACAAAATATGAATAAGACTGAGAAATAGTCATATTCTTAGTATCTCATTATCTTCTACTACTAAGAAATAGTCATATTCTTAGTATCTCATTATCTTCTGCATTAATTATTGCAATAGTGTCCTTATGGGTCTTCAAAAGAAAAGATTATCACTACTGCAATCCATTTTGAATTTAGCTGCCTAGTAAGGTGTTCATCATCAGCTGATCCGCTCTGTCAGTCCCTCCATTGGTTCACCGTATTCTACCAAATTTAATATAAAATACTTCTATCAAAAAATTTCCCAATTCGACCTCTTCACTCTGCAAAAGATTTGCATCTCTTACCCACACTCATTACTTGCTCCCACTCACAACTGCAGGACTTTCGTCGGGCAGCACCCACCCTACGGAATACCCTCCCAAATAGAATTAAACTCTCCTGTAGCCTCCAAATTTTCAAATGTTCCCTGAAAACTCCCCTCTGCAAATGAGCCTATTAAATTCCTGGGTGCCAGATGAGGGGCTGACAGTCTGGATGTTGATGGTCAGTACTCGGACATCGGAATCCCAACAGTTGGGATCCCGACTGACTGGGGCTATTCTCCCTCGTGAGGGTCCGCGACCCCCATAGAGGGAGAACAGAACCTGTTGTGAGCGAGGTGAGTCCACAAGGGCTTCATTACTCGCCCCCCTGTCGGAGCACCGGTGTTTGGGATTCTGATGTCGGTATACTGACCTTTAGAACCACGACTGTCGATCTGCCATATCACATCTAAGTTCCTGAACCACCCACATAACCTTCAAAAGCTTTCATATCATACTACATCCCATCAGCATAGGCGTGCGCACGCCTATGCTGATGGGATGTAGTATGATATGAAAGCTTTTGAAGGTTATGTGGGTGGTTCAGGAACTTAGATGTGCACAGGCAAGCTTTTGAAGGTTATGTGGGTGGTTCAGGAACTTAGATATGCACAGGCACCTCCTAATGACTGTGCACCCCCCCGCACGATTGCAGCCAGGCAGACCCCGCCAGCGGGGTCTACGGTGGACGTCCAACGTATGCCTGCCAGGGACAGGATGTGTGTTTAATTAAGTAATCGCGCTGCGCTGCGCTCCCGGGACCTAGTTGACGCTGATTGACAGCACTATATAGGGTGCCGGCGCCGTATAGGAGTCAGGACAGGACAGCTGAGCGATGGCTCAGCTGTCCAATCATATCTGACACAGCAGCCTGCAGCTCAGTGACTGGCTGAGCACGCAGGCTGCCGGGAGAAGGAAGGAGGTGTGGAGGACCTGTCCTGCAGTGCTGTGTAGGATTAACGTTGTGCACAGTCTGTCAGCCCCACCAGGAATTCACATAAGTGAAAGTAAGGCAGCACTTCCACATTTACAAGCACAGTATGAGTTTGTGTATATACATAATATATATATATATATATATGTATACATATGTGTATATATATATATATATATATATATATATGTATGTATACACACACATACTGTACTTACATATATATAATCCCCCCCTTGCTCTTTCCTTCCTTAGACTCCCCTCTCCCCCGCCCACCCCTGTCATGTCCCTCCCCCCCATAATGTGTAATGGGCATCACGTGTGTCAAATAATGTGTAATAATGTGTAATGGGCAACACGGTGTGTGGCTTAATGTGTAATGGGCATGACGGTCTGAGATGTAATGGGCATGACGGTCTGAGATGTAATGGGCATCACGGTGTGAGGCACAACGGCTAATGGGTATCATGGTGCGAGGCGCACTGGTAATGGGTATCACAGTGTGAGGCACAATGTCTAATGGTTATCACGGTGTGAGGAGCACTTGTAATGGGTATCACGGTGTGAGGCGCAACATGTAATGGGCCTTATGGTGTGTGGCATAATATGTAATGGGCATCACTTGTGTCAAATAATGTGTAATGGGCATCACGGTGTGTGGCATAATGTTTAATGGGCATCATGCTGTGTGGCATAATGTGTAATGGGCATCATAGTCTGAGACGTAATGGGCATAACCGTGTGAGGCACAACATGTAATGGGCATTATGGCATGTGGTATACTATGTAATGTCTGTGTGATGTGTAATATGCATTACGGTGTAAATTTTAGGCGCGCACACTGTCTCTATGGTACCTATTTTACAAAAATTTGTCAAGCCCTGGCATGTGGAATGGGCATTACAATGTGTGGCAATATGTGGAATGGGCATTACTGTGTGATGAGCATTATGGTGTGTGGCATTATGTGGAATGAGCATTTTGTTGGATGGCATTATGTGGAATGGGCATTACTGTGCAATGCATTATATGTAATGGGCATTACTGTGTGTGGCATTATGTGTAATGGGCATTACAGTGTTTTTGCAGCGCACCTTTGGCACGCACTGTCCCTGTTTTTAGTATTCTGAAGTGCATATACATAACTAAGTCACCTATTTAGTTTGCATTGATACCCATAGGCGGTGATGGACACGCCCAATAGGGGGTGATGGACACGCCCCCCCCCCATGGTGCACCCCCTAAGAAAATGGGCTGCGCACGCCTATGCCCATCAGGACTGTTCTTTGTAATCCGGTGGGACCGCGGATTATAGATAGTGCCTATCCTTGTGTATACTTCCTATTTCCCTATAAATTGTAAGCTTGCGAGCAGGGCCTTCCTACCTCAATGTCTGTCTGTGATTACCCAGTTTGTTTTATCACTGTTGATTCCAATTGTAAAGCGAAACGGAAACTATAAATAAATAAGATAAGAACTGCAGTGGAGAAATGTCAAATGCTATTACATCTGCCTCCTGAGGTGTGATTATGCCTCAGAGGAGACCTGCTTATTCAATGATCAACACACTGAGGTCCCACAGTGCAGAAGGTGCCGAATCACACAATCCATTAAAAAGTGTAATTGTCTTAACTTTTTAGTATTTTCACAGCCCTTCCGAATTCTTATTCATGTGACTTGGAAGATCCTGTGGGTGGGACTCAGAGCTGGATTATCCATTATCAGTCAACTCTAGGCTAATGTCTAGGGCCCAGTGGCCACCATGGGAACTAGTTACTATGTAACATGATCATAAATCATCAAATGTGAAGTTATAATGCTGACACAGTTAGTGTTTTAAATAACATTACAACAGTGTTGTCATGGTCTCATCAATATAATGGCGTGGATATATTGACTGTCAACAACATGATACTGAAAAATGATCTCTATCCTGCACTCTGTTGGAATCATAGCTGTGGTGGGTCTCCTGCTGAGCCAATAAGACACATTGGGGCAGATGTATTAAGGCTGGCGAAGAGATAAACTTGAGATAAAGTGGAGATAAATTGGAAGGAGATAACGCACCAGCCTGAGATAAAGTGGAGATAAATTGGGAGGAGATAACGCACCAGCCAATCAGCTGTGTTTGAAATATGACAGTTGGAAGTTGATTGGCTGGTGCGTTATCTCTTTCCAATTTATCTCCACTTTATCTCAAGTTTATCCCTTCGCAAAGCTTAATACATCTGCCCCATTGGGGGAAATTTTATAAGATGAGAGTTGTATTTCACATGAGATGTTGCTATGGGCAACCAATCAGAACCTACTTCTTATTTATTTAGCACCTTCTAGAAGAAATAGATAGTATCTGATTGGTTTCCCATAGTAACATCTCATGTGAAATACAATGCTCATCTTAGTAAATTTATATGTATTATAAGTAATAAAGTGGAGAGTGATAAAGAGAGAGAATGTACCAGCAAATTAGCTCATAAATGCCATTTCTCAAAACAGCCTGTAACATGGCAGTTGGGAGCTGATTGATCAGTACATTATCACTCTTTATCATAGTCTGCTTTATCACTAATATCTTATAGGGTGGTATGTACCAAGCAGCCGGGTGCATCCCTCCACCCAACATGCTGATGCTCACCGTATATGTACTAACATGAGAGGAGCAATGCAAAGGACAGCTCTCCCGATAAGAGCTGCGCTTTGCGATCCCCGCCACTGCCTACCTACTTCCTCTTTTCCTCGAGAAGCTGGTGGCTGCGGGGCATGCTGGGAAGTATCCATGTTGGATCTCTCACACAGCAGCACTGCGAAGAGAAGCCCATAGGCGTAACAACAACCCACAGTGCAGCCCCGCAAGGAGGGGCTTTATTCATACTTGCCGACTTTTGAGCTGCCCTCTCCGGGAGAGGGCAGCCAGCTCTGTTAGGCAGGGGGCGGGGCCATATCCAGGAGTGGGAAAAGAGGCGGTTCGGGGGCGTGGTCACACAGATGATGCCCTGTTGGGGGCGTGCCTACAGCGTCGCGTCATTTTAGCCCCGCCCCCCGCCGTGCAATGCCGGTATTTCAGGCATTGCACTGTGGGGGGCGGGGCTAAAATGCAGCGAACAAGGCATTTTAACTGCGGACCCCCCCCGCCGAGGGACACATCGCGGGAGCTGGGGGGGGAATTGCGGGAGGATTGCCACCCTTTCCGGGGGGCCAGGAGGGGGACCCGATTTCCGGGACCCTCCCGGCCATTCCGGGAGGGTAGGCAACCCTGGCTTTATTGAATTTGAAGATGTGATAAAAACCCAGAAAACTGGGTATTTACCGCATTTTTTTAGTACATCCCGCCCACTACATCTGAGTCAGAATTCTGTCCCTACATAAAAACTTACCACCCGCTTAAACTCTTCTTCGGTGAAGTCCATGTGATTATATGCAATAGCATAGTCTATGTCAAGCGTAGATCTAAAGATAAGAGGATCATCTGTGTTCAAGGAATAATTTGCTTTGTCTTTCATAAATCTGGTGAAAGAGAGAACCTTTACTGCATAGAAATTGTGAATGTGTTTCCTCAATATAAATCTTATATAATATATACTTTCCAGGATCTATAATAAACAAAATGGATAAACAATTTAGTTTCCTGCCTTAAATATTCACTTAATAAAGCCCAAATGAAGGTAAAGTACCCTGGAGCAGTATTGTTGTTGTATTGGTTAGTAAGGGTTTGATTCCCACCAAAGTGGAATTTGTATATGCTCCCTGTACTTTTGAGGGTATCCTACAATTCAAAAACATTCTAGTAGCTTAATTGACTCCTGACATAAATGAACCCAAGTGTAAATGTGGTTGTGAATGGGAAAATATTCTTTCTAAAGGGCTGGTTGACAGTCGTCATTATGTAGACAGTATCTATGTATGCATGCATTTAGGTCAGTGTAGCTAAAATTAGCAAATTATGTATTTAATGTAGACAAGTCATTGATACCAAATCCCTGCAGAATATGTATGTACTATATAAATAACTGGAAAGAGATAATATGATCATCATAAGCAAATTTGTATAAATGGCTTTGTAGTACATTTTCTGTACTCTTTATCTGCCAGCAGATGTCAGCATTGCCCTTTTAGATTTAAAGGGTTGTTGCAAATAAGGGCAGAACAGATCATCTCTGTTTTACAGGAATCCTGTGTCTGATATAGAATTTTGAACATGGCTCCAACCAGGGTCCGACCTGGCTTCACATGCCATATCAACTGCACTTTGACCTGGGTTATTCCTGAGTCTGCCCCATTTCCACTGAGTATGTACTGCAAAAGCCTATGGCTGTCATTAAAAATAAACAAAGATGAGGCCACAAAAGTGTCACAGAAGCTCCAATGTCTCTCAGCACTATCCAGGTCAGAAAACCCAAAATCCTCTGCACCCTTACCATGGTCATTACCGGGACTAACCCCAGTAGCTCTCACTCCACCCTTTTTCTTTTTTTATAAGGGAACACCAAAAACTACCAACTACTGCTACCAAAAACATGTTGACGCGTGACCTAGTGCAAAAGCCCAGGTTTTTCCAAGCTAGTGGAAAAGGAGTATTACTCTCCCACGGTGCACAGATTATTAAGAGTCAAATGAAAAAGAAGTATGATGTTTTTAGTTAAACCTAACTAGCTTAGAAAAAAAGCAATTTATAAGACCTGTACAGTCACAGTAAAACGTGTTTTGGGCATAAATGCAGTCAAAGCTGCCTTCTAACACCAACACTACCTTCCGTACTTCTTTGTGGGGGGGTTCTCCATCTATAACAGATTCTTACTTGTCTTCAATCAAGGGAGTGACAGCTAAGGGACTCTAAAGTGTCACTATTGTACTGATAGACAATGCATAGGTAACGTTGACACCATATGGTTGACATGGCCAAAAAGTCAACACAAAAAGGTAAACACTACTATGCTCAACACGTGAAAAAGTAGAAATAATGGGTGAGATTTAATAGGATGAGAGATTCGGAAAGTGAGAGATTTGGTAAGAAATCTCCAGTTTTTTTTAAAGCGGCAATCATTTACACTGCAAAATCGGTTTGGTTTTGCAGGGTAAATGATTGCCGCTTTAGAAAAAACTGGAGATTTCTTACCAAATCTCTCACTTTCTGAATCTCTCATCCTATTAAATCTCACCCAATATTTCTTGTATGGTCTGTTTTAGGTTTTTTACTTTTAAAACTACCATTCCCAATGGGAGTAAATGTGGATGGTAAAGGGTGGGTCCACAAGCTCAGGTGTCGACATTGACATAACAAAACCATGAATAACATGTTGACCCTTTCATGTGTTAACCTTTTGCTTGTGTCGATCTTGTGCATGTAGACTTGGGGTTGACCTAGACATTGTTGACCTAATATACCACACACAATTTTTCTGACATCGGAATCCAGACTATTAAAACCCCGACAGTCAGGATCCCAACTGGGAGGGGCTATTCTCCCTCGTGTGGTCCCACGACGCCCATAGAGGGAGAATAAAATAGGTGACGAGCACAGCGAGCCACTGAGCCTGCAGCGTGGTGAGTGCAGTGAGACTGCAAGGGGCTTTGCTGCACACACGTCCCGCAGTCTGAGTCCCGGGAGTCGGGATTCCGGCGTCGGACTAGTGACTGTGGCGGCGCGCTATACCCCACCCCTCTGCATTACTTACTTAATGACTGGATGTTTAGCAAAGTCAGGATCACAGGCACCTGTAAGGTAACTGGACCACGGGCATGTCTGTAAGATAGAAATACAATGCTTCATAACTTCATCATGTAAAGAGAGGACCATGGAGTAGAACACAGGTTCTCAAACTTGGCTTCTGGTACCCCACACAGTTCATTTTCTCCAAATCACATGTGGATTTAAAAAATGTGACAATTGGTGATACACAGTGCTGCCACCAGGTGACCTGTGTTGGGTCCTGAGAATTATACTGTAGTTCTGAGAATCCTGATTGCTTCTTTTGTAACATTAGGCCTAACAGAACTAATCCTAGGGCAAATTTGCTCTCAAAATGGGCAACACCATGTGCACTGCATGTAATTTAAAACATGTCCAGAGAGAGAGAGTTAGATTTGGGCGAGTTGTATGTTTCTGTCCAGGGTGAATACTGGCTGCTATATTTTTACACTGCAACTTAAAATGTCACACCTCACCCAAATCTAACGCTCTCCACACATGATACATTTACCCCACCTGCAATGCACATGATTTCCCCATTTTGAGAACAAATTTCTCCTGCGATTAAGTCTAAATTAGGCCCAGTGTTTGAAACGCTGTGACATTACACACATATACAGTAAATATAAACACACAGTATGTATTTATTAAGCAAACCCCGGAATGTGGACTGTTATCATATCAACATGGTTAAAATGTTCACATGGAGAGAATATCAACATACAAAATGACAACATTGTGAAAATGACATTCCAAGTAAATGACAGCAGGGTAAGAGCAGGGGTGATTTATACAAGGGTTGGGTTGCCTACCCTCCCGGAATGGCCGGGAGTCTCCCGAAATTCGGGTCCCCCTCCCGGCCCCCAGAAGGGTGGGCAACCCTCCCGGATTCAGGGGGGACCCCCACTGCGCCCCCGATCGCAGCATTTAAATGCCGCAATCCGCGGGTCTCAGCTGCTTAAACTCTCCTCTCCGGGCTTCTCCCGGAGCGGAGAATATTAAAGTCGGCAACCCTGATTTATACTTTGTGTATACTTTCACATTGTGCTGGAGTCTACTGTGCATGCAATTGGTCTGTGGGAACACAAGGACACCTCGGCTGTGCATGTGCAAATCAGTGGGACAATGATCACTGCATAATTTTCCCTGTGATTTCCATCTGCGGTGCCAGCCGCCGTGGGACTTCGGTGGGGTAAGTATAATTATATGGATACAAGGTGAACTCTGCACCCACTATAGATACGCCAATAAGTTTGGGGTTTAGCTTACTTCAAGGAATCACAGGGGCAGATGTGCTAAGCCTTAAAAAGTGATAAAGTGGAGCGAGATAAAATACCAACCAATCAGCTATTGCCTGCCATGTTACATTCTGTGTTTAAAAAATGTCAGTTATATGGGCAGATGTATGACACAGTTGGAAACGTATCCACTCTGTTATCACTGCTTCATACATCTGCCCCTTAATCACTCTGCACTTTATCACTTTTCAAGGCTTAAAACATCTGTCCGACAATGTCAATATTTCATCAGTATCCACATTGTTATTGTCAACCAAAAATATTGAGCACACATACTGTAATATAGTCTATACAAAAAACGTCTTTTGTGGAAGGACAAGAAAGCTGTATTGTAGTCTTTGCGGTTCTGGAACAGGAACACGACAAATGTTACCTATAAGCATTTATCTTGTTTGACTAAAGGACAACCAAACGGAATTCCATGTAAGAAGACATTTTTAATAAGTTCTTCATGTAGTGCTAGAATGTTTTTTTTTTTTTTACTGAATACAGACCTCAAAATGCATCTTCTTATGCAACAGCTCTTTGTACAAGTTGGGGTCCTCAATAGTGTGGTATCCATGGCCAATTCGCTCTGCTTTAAGCACCTCAACAGCCTGCAATACACAAAGAATAATCTATTTTATAGTGAAACCCTGCAAAGGCCCGATGTGTCTGTCTACCTCAGATTCACATGTATAAGTATATTTGTTATTACACAGATAGTCGCCATGTTTAAAGCTCGCAATCTGCCCAATTTGGGCAGGGCAATCTTGGTTTGATGGTCCTATCCTGCTGTTTAAAGATTGGGACATTTGTCTAGATTTGTCGTAAATTGAAATGTATAGCCTAGATTGCCACTGTGTGTAGAGGACAAGCCCACCGATGGTTCATACTTCATTTGTGCATAACAATGTTCAAAGTGTTAAGAGATGTTTCCTTGGCAATGTCCTATGTTTCTGTACTGCCTACTGTAACTGAACAAACACACACACATAATCTCCTTGTTAAATATTCTTACTATATAATCTTTTTCTGGGATCACTGAAGAGTCCCATGGCCATATAAAGGCATAAGCAAAGTTTTTATGCAAGAGGGTGATGGTACTTTACTGAATATGCGTGTTCTATTCCTTAGAATAAAAAAATACACTGTCTCTGACAATCAGAACTCAATGAGTATACAAATATTATTAACCTAAGTTTATACATTTCCAAGTACTAATTTAACTGTTAAATTCTAAATTTGCATTGATTGCCGATTGTATTTTAAATGCAAAAATACGCTATAAGGAATGGATACAACTGACATAATGTGAATTTTTGTAACACGAGTGTGTGATGTTTGTGAACAGCAACCTGACCCCATTTTACTGTAAACTAGCTGAGATATCCGGCATTGCCTGGGTTGAAGAATGAACCTTGAAGTACAGCCTTCCGTTTTTTACATTGTCCTTACCCATGACCCCATTTTATTGATCCTGAAAAGATCTCCCTGTTTGCTAACATTTTTTTAAAATGGCTAACCAATGTTGTCAGCATGACCATTATTCTCCATGGCATTGTGTAAGTGAATGCACTCGGTTGCTCGAAGTGTGTTTTGGTTTAACCTGAGGCATCTGAGTCCTTCACTTACAATCTTGGCCCACAATTTAACTACACACTGGTGGTCCACATAGATGCAAATGGTTAAAACTTGCTGATTTTGTCATTAATTTCTATGCATAGAATTTAACGGATATAACCTTATGACCCTTAATGACCTGAAAATTTTATTCATCTTGCCCCTGCCAAGAAAACATTGGGTGTTACATGCTCTGTTAGTTTCTGATGTCTGCTTTGACACTCTTGACCACCAAAAATGATGTCTACATCATTGGTCATTGGGGCATTGAATTGACCTCGATGTTCTCCAGCAGGTGTTCTGTCATCATGGATGATCACTCTAAGATCATCTGATGACACGTTTTCTAAAATACTCTTAAAGCTCTTGATAGCATGCAACAATTCCTGCAACTGATGAACTACAGTATGTAGAAATCCAGGCCAGAAATTATTTTCAAATCGTCTTTTTCCTTTATGGTTCCTATCTACAGTGTAGTAAGTTGGAAAGACATATGATTTTTATTGGCAAGTGGCAGCCATGATCCTACTTGATAATACACTTTGGCCCTGAAATGTTCCATACATGCAGCTGGGGACTCCATGGCTACGAAAGGAGCAGTTTGTGCAGCCTTGATTGATGGACATGTTTGTCTTGTAGATGTCCCATGAGGCTGCTTGTCTCTCTTTTGAGATTGCATTACCTCTGAAATCTCCTCGTGTCCTGCCTCTCTTACTTCTAACAGCTGTGGATCTGCAACCCAGACTGGATAATTTCTTTGGTGGCATTTCTTTTCTAAAACTCAGTCTGTGGTTTTGCTTTACTAGGTAATGGTTCTGGAAAGTATCACATTCTAAAGGCTGAGACATGAAAAGAAGAATGACAATGCTGGCATATTGCCTGACTGTTTGGAATGAGTTATATCAGGAGCAGACATAGGGCCAGATATAGGAAGCTTCAAAATGTGATAAATGGAGAGTGATAAACAGCCAGCCAATTAACTGTCATGTTACAGACTGGGTTTGAAAAATTTAAAGGTAGGAGCTTTATCTTTTTTTTAAAGCTTGATCCATCTGGCCCTGACTCACAGAACATAAACCAGTTTAGCTTCCAAAATCAGTGAGATTTCAAAACTCATTGCCGAACATAAATCTTTTCAGACCATCATTGGAGACCATTGCTAGTAACTGTCAGTGCAGGGGCAGTGTGGAAATTGTCACTGCTCTTCTATTGGAGCTCTGCCTGCCCCCAATTGTACATATCAGCCTTTGCCTTCACATCACTATAGTTTTCTGCACTGGGAGACATCATGAGCGAAGTTGCGTCGATTAAAAATTTCAATGCAGCGATTCTGCAGCCTAGTTGGACGCCACCATGTAGACCTCCATGGTCCTGAGGAAGTGCAAAACCCTAATTATGTTCATAGTACACCCTACTTCCAAATTTGGTGAAACTAAGTACAAGACTCTTGCCATTCATAAAAGACATACATACACACACACACACACACACACACACACACACACGTTCTTGCATATTATATAGATGTTAGCAACTATAATGTTTCAGATTTAGCATATTGTTTGTGGGATTTTCACCTAGGGCAGTGGTTCTCAACCTTGGACCTCAGGACCCCCCAACAGTGCACATTATCCAGGTTTCCACACAGAATCACAGGTGAAATAATTAGCTCCACCTGTGATCTTTTAAATTTGTCACTGAATAATGAGTGCACCTGCCGGGTAACCTTGAAAACGTGCACAGTTGGGGGGTCCTGAGGACCGAGGTTGAGAACCACTGACCTACGGGATAAACACAAATTATAATCGACTTTCAGACTATGGGTGACATTTAATGGTCACTTTCCAAAATCACACATTATCGCTTTCAGCCAATCAGGGCTGAGCTATGCGTCTCCATGGAGACACATAGAGCCAACCACGCTAACATCCTCTATAGCGCTGGGACAGCGCTATAGAAGGTGTTAGCAGCGATGGAGGACCCTGGTGCACTAAGTATGTTGGTGTGTGTGTAATAAAGTTGTTAAAACTTTTCTGTGTGTGGATTTTATTTTAAAATTCTTTTTTCAGTTGGACTACAAGTCCCAGCGGGCCCATTAATGGTGAACCACAAGTCCCAGCATGCGGGGGAGGCCTGCTGGCACGTGTAGTTCACCTGTATAAAGCAATGTTTGGTATGAATGATTTAGCCCCATCAGGCCGGCGTCCATAACCCATGGGTGCCAGTGACAGCCCCAGGCTTCAACCCTGAACGGGTGAAGCCTGGGAGGGACCCCTTTATTGGGGGTCCCCACTCCCCCAGGTACCCCGTCCAAGGCTGACCAGCCACGGTGCTCATGGTATGGCTGGGGGACCTTATGTAAAAAGTGTCCCCGGCTGTGGCATGACACCGCGGGCTGTTGGAGCCCGGTGCTGGTTTCAAAATACGGGGGGACCCCCAGATTTTTGGAACCAGGTCTGGCTCAATGAGCCCAGGGCTGGTTATGCTCAGGAGGGGGGACCCCATGCCATTTTTCAGAACCTGATCTGCATGTGTGGCAATTTTTAAACACATTTTCACAAATTTGCATTTCATTAAATATGCGATTTGTATAGTTTATAATGTAAAAACATCTGGATGCACGTTCTGGCGTTCCTAAAAACTGCCACTTCAAAATGTGCGATTTTGCAGAAAAAATTTGCACAAATCGCATCCCATTAAATCTCACAGGTCACAAATGTAATGCAATGCTTACGTTTGCCTAAATGATTTCTTATTTGCTCCTGTCATATACACAATACAATACCATGGAAACCGCTATGTCGTATGCGTTGTCATGAGTGTACTCACTAATGCACCAATAATGGATAGGCAAAGTAGTAAATCTTTGTGGGCGGTGGTCTAAATGGAGCACAAAAACCCTCTGTCCTGTAAGCATGTAATGAGAGTGCCTTGGGTGTGTCACTGCAGCTGTCCTGCATTCTCAGATGCAGAGCCAACACTACAGAGGTCAGAGACAGCACCCTACCACTGGGTTAGTGCAAATATCCATGGTGGACTGCCTGAAACTACGAGCGGGTGGTGCTCTGTACAAGGGCACATAAAATGGGTGTCTAAGTGCATGTATATTCTGGCTTCAGTATACAAATAAAGGGCTGAAACTAGCATTTGTATTGTACCTGCAAATCTGGCAACGGGAATTATACAGCAGAGACTATCAGGCCTTAGAGCTAAATAATTGCCCAATATTGGGTGTTCTATATAATGAATGCAAGAAAAATATTCACAATAATCTGGAGTATAATATGTACCATGTATTTATGGTCACTGGTAAAATTTGTTGTTGACATATTTAAAACAGCAAATCTGAAGAATATGTATGTAAGTAATAGCCTGCAGGATTGTATTCATTCTACAGGTGATCTATGATGCTGAGCTTTTTCCAGTTGTAATGATCACAATACGCTTCCTACCTCCTTAACAACACTGGGGGGTCCCACTTCTCCAGCATGGACAGTTCTATGTATTCCACATCTCACAGCTTCCTATAAGCAAGGAAGAAAACAGATTTAAAAACAAAATAAATATTGTAGTTGTCAGAACATAGCATGGATATAGGTTTACCCAAAGGTAAGGTAGGTGGCGCTCGACAGGATCTGTTACAGCAGCTGCTGTAATCAGAGATAGTCAGTCCTGGAATGGATAAGGCAAAAGAGAAAATGGTAGCAGCACTAAATATACGGTATTTCAAAATATTAAAAATTCTTAATTGGACTGATTTTACAATCATAAAGTTATTATAATAAAAATAAAAATACACATACTGTACGTGACCAAAAACTGAAACCACATTTTCAGAGTATAAATATGTTCACAGTATAAATGCAATAGTGATATCAAGTATTCTCAGTTTATGGAAATGGACTGTCCATTCCTAGATGTGCTCTTATAAATTAATAAATAGGTGTCAAATGGTAGGGGATATTGAGGTACTGTCCACCTTAGGTGTGATTAGATGCTCCTGGTAACCTCCTTTCTCGGTGGACAAGCTGGTATGCAAATTTGCTCAGTGCACCATGGAGGGATAAGATGAGCAAATGGCACCAGCCAGGTGGTGGAGAATCCCATTCCAAAATATAAATGGCACTTTGTAGATGAAGACTTTGGGGCTGGTTCGGATCAGTCCAAATTCCAAAATGTGGGCAGTCCAATTAATCATTTTTAAATATTTGTAAGTATATTTTAGCGCCGCTACAATTTTTCTTTTGTCATAACATAGAATACCTCCAAACTTAAGCAATACCCACATTGGGGTGGAGCTAAGGGGCGGTGTTGAAGGGGGTGTGGTTGTGTGCCATGACCCTTTTTTATAATTTTCGGGGCATGCCGAGCTCTCCCCTAGTGACTGGGCAGCCCTGGCTCCCTTCAGTCCCTTACTCACTGCAATGAAGAGCTGCCGTGGGCATGAACAGGCATCTCTTTAGCGATCACCATCTCCCCCAACTGCCCACCCCCAGCCCGCGGGACACTGCCACCAGTGGGAGGGACAGCGGGACAGTTGGGAGGTATGAAATCGTCATATTGAAACCATAAAGAAAAAGTCAGTATTTGATATTACAACTATATATAACAAGGTTGTGTATCCATTGAGCTGAATATTATGTATGAAATAGCTGTGTATAAACCATACTTCCCAACATTTACAATTTTAAATCTGCAATTGGGACCTGCCATGCCAGAGGCGTGGTCAACCCAAAAATGAGCGGAGCTATCAGGTGGGGCCTAGCACCACGAGCCTCGTTTTCGTCATTTTGTGAGGGTGTGCCCAGTGCTCCCCTAGCAGCTGGGCAGCCCCCGAATCTCTTCAGCAACACTGCTGATCTGCACAGAGCAGAGCAGCAAGGATCTCTGGCTCCTCCCAACCCCATATTCTGATAACGGATACTCGACCTGTATATACGTGGAAATTTAGACGTGGCACTATGAAAAAATCTAATGGGATAAGTGAAAGTCACCACAGATCTTAGCTGTACAAGTATCACCTGATATACATGTCAGTATTTCTATGCCAGGGATTACTCACCACTCAACCTGCTGATGAACCTTGCAGGGAGAAGGTGAAAGAGGTTCAGGGAACAGCTTGCAATCTATGTAATAAAGGCAGGCTTATTAGCTCTTAATCCAGCGATCTGTAAACAGTGCTTTTTTGTTTGATTCATAAATGCCAAGAAAACACTGTTTTTGCATTTCACTTAGACTGGGCAGCAGCTATCTACTTGCAGGGTGATCGCAGGGTGCTGCTAAATCGTGCCACAGAGATCAAGTCTAAATATCCCCCTATATTTGGTAGCAGTGGAGCAATGTTTGGGCAGCCCAAGGTAATGTGTCAAGCTGGGTACACATTATACAACCTGCAAACGGTTCCCTAGAACTCCCTTGAACTCCTGGACAAACAATATAGTGCATACACACTGTGCAATCTTGCAAAAGATATAGTGGCAACTGTGCTGTCGTTGACTATATTTACAACGCTTCCTGCATATTCAAAAGATCAGAAGAAGCGACCAATGAGCAGCAGGAATGTGCATCGGCTCTGTAATAGGGCGTGCACACTGGACAATTTAAATGATTTGTCATTCCGAACCAATCAGAGTCGGCCATATCGTGTAAAATCTCATCTAATGGAGTACCAAGTTTCAGATGTAAAACCTGCTATTATTTCTGAAATCAGGGAACAGCAATGAGAGAATAATTGTACACTTTTTTTTTTATACTATGACACATGTAGTAGTAGTACAACTGTATGTTGTACCGTATTGTCCGAAATGGACCCCGGATTGATGAATCCGCGGCTCTTTCTGACTATCGGCACCTGTTTTTGCCGATGCAGGGACATTCCGACTGTCAGAATATATTACGCCAGTCGTAAGAAATAACCTGACATTGAATAGGTCAAATGGCATTCGACCTAATAATGTAAAAAATGGCCGCTGTGTGGCTGAATTAGCAGCCGGAATTGAAACAACCCCCCCTCTCTTTGTTGTCTTAGCTGGAAAAGGGTCTGGAAGCTGGATCAGCAGACACACCATCACTATACAAGGAGAAGTAACACTAGCACAGACTGGCTGCATGAAATTGTCTCCCACAGTGGAGAAGTGGTGACATATAATTTTTTGCCGACTGCTCCCACTGGGATTGTTATAGAAGTTGTTGTAATTCTGATTGCATTGTTCCCTTGCACGTTCGCACAGGGGAGTGATGTTTCGCAACTGCTCATACGCATAAACTTATGCGCATGTTCAGCGGCTTGGTGCAAGGAGGCTCACCAAATTGTTTACCTGTCATCTTATTCGCGCCTAGCAGTGCGGACGGGGGGCGCGGGGTGGTGGCAAGGGGCTGCACCCATGGAAATGTCCATCGTTTCATGGGCGTCCCCATAAAAACACTGGGAGATCCCATGTAAATGAATCCAGTAACACAGGGCAGCGGATGTCAGCTGTCCGCCCTCTTCCCGTACAGGGAGCCCACAGATCTAAGACACCAGAGTGTTGTCTTAGATCTGCCAGCGCTTGCAAAATCATTTGATGGTCGGTGATTCGGGATGTGAGCGGGGGCTGGCGTTTGTGAGGGCAGCGCATAGATGGCACGCAAAGCGTGTCAACCGGAATAAGGGCCCTTGTGTATTGTCAGTTATTTATATTGTGTTATATATTTTTTATATTTTCTCAATTAATGCCAAAATTTAGCCTTTTTCCGTTTTTATACGTCTGATCTCTTCATATCCCACCCTTGTTATACAAACACTAATAATAAAAAGAAAAACATTTGAGTTAACATTCACATTCAGTACCTTTATGATAATTGACTTATTTATTATTTATTTATTATTAAGGTGATTCCTTTTACTCCTCTTGTCTCCTGTATCCCATTGTGCCTTGATTTTATATTTCTCTATGAAACCTGATACAGTACTATTATTGCAGCATTGTACTCACCTCATAAGCTTTGATGTGTCCTGGTGCTGCCTCGCAATTCAGAGCTTCATCACCAGCTAAGTCAATAGCGACTACTGTATCATTCTGGTACTTCTTGCAGAGTTCTACCACCTCTAACGACCACTCTGTTAGATAGAAGAACAGTATACAATGTTTAGTATATTGGTATGCTAGACTTGTTGCATAACTGGCCCTGGACTTGTCAATCATGAAACTGAACTCAGTGTGCCTCATACACAAATGTAAAATGGAAGCGGTGCAGTGTAAAATCCTCTATATAGGATGTTCATGCACAGCCTTCATCATTTGTATTTGTATTAGGGATGTAACTAGGGTGGTACGAGGTGTGCCTAACGCACAGCGTTGAAGTGTAGAGGTTGCTGTTGGCAGCACTTGTCAATTATCTATTTTAATTACTATTTTAATTACTATTTTAATTACGTTCACCTATCATAGCTTCCCTCCTCTTTGAAGCTCACATCTCCTAAATGCCCCTTACCTTCTCCCTGTTCCCTTCTATCACTAATACATATACAACTTACTTTGCTTTACTTCATATCAAAATGCAGACATACACCAGCTTCGAACACAAAGCCAGTGGCGCAGAATCAACGTCACATTACACATTTTTGCTTATGTCTGTCCTATTCGAAGTCAGAAGCAACTTGGCTGTATCTATCTTTCTGTGAATTCTGGGTATTTTGGCTCAGGAATGGGAGGGGGCAATGCCGCTGTATGGAAACATGTGGGCATGTTGTGGGATTGAAGAAGCAGTTACATCTGCAATTCTGAGTTATGCAATTGGGAAGGGAAGCCTGTTTCTTTGGATCTTTTGAACCTAGCGTGTGGCTTGTGAAGGTACTAACTTAATGGTGATGGTTGTGGTCATTGGTATAAAACCAATAGGCATTACTAGATTTCTATTGCATATGCAGGATCCCTACATTCGTTGAACGGATACTCGGATTAGCATGAAATAGTACAACAGCTTCTTCAGTGATTGGCAGCCACTGTGCAAATGATACATTTCAGTTTTCCTTGTCTTTCCTGTCTGAAATTAGCAATATAATTAGTGTCACAAAGGTCCAGGTTTTATGGCCCAACTCTTGATAAAACACTGCATAGGGCATTGAACAGTATTGATTTTTTTATTACTTTCTGCAGCTTTAATGAAAAAAGGATCAGGGATACACCATACAATACACAATATTTACTATAAACTCAAACCAGGTACAGATACAAATGATCAATCTCTGTACAATACTACCTAATATGATTGATCATAACAATGATTCCTTTGTACAAATCTTGGATATTTAAGTGTCTAAAATGTAAAATTAAGCTGATGTGATCCTTTATCACACTTGCCTGCCCTCCCTGAAGCTGCAGAGGGTTCAGATTTTTTGGTTTAGTCCCCAGCAGCATTGAGAGTAGGCAGCTCTCCTGCATCCTGACCGCTTACTAGTGAAGCTGGCAGGATTGTATGTTAGTCATCGGAAATAGCAGGAAGGAGGCGGGACTAAATGACTGATTCACGCAATTTAGCTCCACCCCTTTCTGCAGACTTATCAATGGTGAGTTTTTCTTTATGTGGGGTGCCCTACACCTTGAAGTGCCCAGCAGAGTCTCGTCTCTGTGCTTCTTGGTAAGTATATCCAGCACATTGGTATGTTGTATACTTATGATCAGGCCCTGTTCAGTTAGCAGCAATGCAATAACACCACTATAAATCTTTAACTGGGAATTTGTATCGTCCTTGAATTCATTCACTGGAATGACTAAATGAGCACAGATGAGTTCATGTCACTATCTGGCATGCAGTTTGGAAAGTCTGTGCAAGCTCAGCACACCAGATTTTAGTTTAAAAACAAAAATGAAAAGCACTAAGGATTACCAGTAACCAGCAGGATACAGGTACAGCACTAGCCTCGATGACAGCTTGTGGGTTTTATTAATTTATTTGCGCAAATATATGTAACCAAGATCTCTGTGTTCTATTACTGTGTAGTACGTATTTAAATATGGTTACTGGTGTCTTTCAGTGTTCTGGGGGAAACCATGTATTTTTCCATGGTTATGTAGAATGATTAGTTGTCTGACTAAACTCAGCTGTTAAGTTCCCAAGTCAAAAAGGAATCATCCTGGAATCATCATGAAGCATCCTCCTGACTTATCTTGTCATTACAAATCATCGTCATCGCCAAATATTTAAGTATATTTTCTAGAAATAAATATTCTAATGGCAAGAGAGAGAGAAAACTGGCTAAAAATTCCCCCAAACATCCGATCATATAATATAACATGTGTCCTTTATGAAATCTGGCAGCCCTATCCCTGACATGCACTAAGAGGTTAAACCTCCTTTACTACAAGATAAATACCACATCAGCCATTCCCACATCACCAGGAGATAGAGGCAGGCGGACAGTCAGTTCTTAAACAAACAGCCTGTTACTAGCTGTAAAGGATCTAGAAAGCTGGTGGGATTAATACAATGTACTGTGTCATCAAAATAAATCCTGCTTTGCTCAGACAAAATTGCCAACCTACATCAAATACTTTTGATATTATTTCATGCTTCTTGCTGTCATTAACGGTCCTTTGTAAAACTGTATGACTATAATGACTGGAAGTCAGATGTATCAAGCTTCAAAAAGTGATAAAATCTAGAGTAATATACAACCAGCCAATTAGCTGTAATTTTTCAAACCCAGTCTGTAACATGGCACTTAGCAGCTGATTGGTTGGCTGTCTTTCACTCTCCACTTTGTCACTCTTTGATGCATGATACATCTGGCCATTGGTGAGCTACAGCATTGGCGTGCAGCTCATAGACGGATTAAGGGGGGGGCTGGGACCCCCTTTCACAGATCAGATCTCTGATTTGCAGTGCTGCGCTCCCTCTCTACTATCTGCTGTGCATATGTTGTAACCATCACCAGAAACATTTATGGAAGAGTAATGCTAACACTAGCTGTACTGCCTGACTAATGGTCCACATATCCACATATCCTTCATCGTAAATTATTTCTTTCTTTCATAATTATGGGAAATATATTGAACTTTGGAGAAAGCTAGAGTTCAGCTCTTGTCAGCTTTCAAACATGACCTGTAAGATGACAGAAGCTGATTGGTTGTTCATTTGTCTCTCTCCATGCTTTAATATATCTCCCCCAAATTTCAAACTACTGTACTTGCCAAAATGAATTTAATGTTTTCATTCAAATACTTCCACCGTATGACATGTAATCCACAAGGTCTGATTAAAATATTTAATTCTCTGTTGATTGAATGCATGTAGTAGAGAAGTGGCTGAAATAGATCTACCACCAAAATGTGTTTTTGTTTTTGCATTCATTATGCAATATATAAACAGTACAAAATAAATAGGCTTAAAAGTGGCCAGAGTAACAATGAACAACAGGCCCTTAAGCATGACAGTATAACTAGCTGGCCACAATGTCAGCTCAGTAAGCATTAAGATAATATGGTACTCTTTACTTAGAAGGGCGCCCATCTCGGCCATCTCGGGCATTGAATGCACTAAAAAATCAGGTGCGATGCGACAGACGAGATGCCCGAGATTTCCCATAGGGAACAATGTTAAATGTCTCAATTGACCCGATTTTCCTGTTCAATGCCTCAATTGACCCAATTTTTCCATAGGAAACAATGTTAAATGGGCCACAGAGGCCAAATAGGCACCCTGAAGTGAATAATGGCCACCCGAATTGTTAACGCCACCCCACGATCAACGTCAACCCGAAGCGTGGCGAGCGCAGCGGTACGCGTCCTACGACCTTTTCATACCCCCACTATCCACGTCGGCGTGGAGTTGAGAATAGAAAGTGTGGCGAGCGCAGCGAGCCACCGAGCCCGAAGCGTGGCGAGCGCAGCGAGCCCCGCGAGGGGACGCGGATACCTTCACAGGTATCCGCGTCCCCTCGCGGGCTTCACAGCTGTCCGCGTGCGCTCGCCACGCTTCGGGCTCGGTGGCTCGCTGCGCTCGCCACACTTTCTATTCTCAACTCCACGCCGACGTGGATAGTGGGGGTATGAAAAGGTCGTAGGACGCGTACCGCCGCCCCTCGCGGGCTCGCTGCGCTCGCCACGCATCGGGTTGACGTTGATCGTGGGGTGGCGTTAACAATTCGGGTGGCCATTATACACTTCAGGGTGCCTATTTGGCCTCTGTGGCCCATTTAACATTGTTTCCTATGGAAAAATCGGGTCAATTGAGGCATTGAACAGGAAAATTGGGTCAATTGAGACATTTAACATTGTTCCCTATGGGAAATCTCGGGCATCTCGTCGGTTGATCGCACCCGATTTTTTAGTGCATTCAATGCCCGAGATGCCCGAGATTTTTTACTAACGATGCCCACGATCAAAATCGTGGGCGCCCTTCTAAGTAAAGAGTACCGATAATATTTCTATTTTCCTCACAAAATGATTACATTTTTGGCTTTTATATATTGGGGGAGACTTTGAGACTGATAGTATAGCGGATTTGCAAATACCCTAACCAAACCCCTGACCCAACTCTAACCCATAACCTTAATACCCACTTCCTCGGGGGCGTAACTTCCAGAGCCAATGGAGTCGTCTGCCACCAGGCTACAAGCCCTGAAAGGGCATCTGCACGTACAGCAGCACCTGTGTGATTCACAGTGGGATTCAAATGTGTCTGTAACTCTTGTGATATAATAGATGTGGGTATATACATAAGCGCTCATGGAGTACCCAACAATTAAATATAATTAAAATTAATATCACCAAGGAGGATCCTGGAAAAGTCTGTAGGATTCAATAATGTCCAATCTTTATAAGGCAGCATAGATGATCAAACCTATAAAGATAATCTCCCATAACACATAGAAGTGTGGCAAAATAGGTGTCAGAAGAGAAATACCAGATAGTGCAAATAACTTTATTTTATTTTATTATTTTATAAATATAAAATGATATTTATTTGTTAGTTACTCCATGAGCGCTCATTACTAATTACTCTGTTAGCCTAAGCAGCACTTGGGGTTAATTCAGGGTTGCCTACCCTCCCGGAATGGTCAGGAGGGTCCTGGAAATCGGATCCTCCTCCCGGCCCGGAAAGGGAGACAACCTTCCCACATTGCCCTCCATCTCCTGCGAAAACCTACCCCGGGGGGGTTGTGGTGGAGCTGATGCGATTGCAGCATTTTAGCCCCGCCCCCACGTGCAATGCCTGAAATACCGGCATTGAAAAAGTCATTGTAGACTGACTGTACAGGGGCAGACCCAAAGAGCCACAGGAAGTGGTCTCTCTGCTTTTAGGAACATAGTGCAGGTAACCATGAAATAATGTGTGTCTGCATAGAAGGGGGGTATTCAATCTGGGATTCCGACTGTTGGAACGTCCCGACAGTCAGAATACTGGCCGTGTTTGTCTGATCCAATACTAATTCGACAGTCGGAATTAAATGTTCCAACTGTCGAGTGTCGGAAATGGCCATGTTATACCCCCTTTGTGATAAATGACCTTTTCTCCTTCTGTATTTGGGTCTTTACCCAGATTGCCTTCATCAAAATTCTTATTCTCAAATATGATATTGATGGAATTTATCATAAGCCCACAGTCATTTTGTGAAACAGTGGAACCTGGTCAGACATAAAGGTAGGGCAGAAAGACCTAGCAAGTCTGCAGCATGCACATATAGTTAATACATAACATCAAAATAAACTGCTATCATCGATAATCATCTATGCAGAGATAAGTTATAATAGAGCAGTGGGGGCTGGAATACATTACTTGGCATGTGCCGCATGCAGCATAGAATAGACCTGGCTTTGATGTTGAATGCTTTCTCTCCCTCCCGTAATCCTTGATTGACAAGGTCAACTACATCATCTGGTGTGATGTCACCCCTGCAGAGAAAAGGTTGTTACTTATGCAGCATGTACAAATGTGTTATTGTAGCAACAATCAATTTAACATACAAATTAACTCATGCAGTCTAGGGGGTAAATGTAATACCATGGGAACTGCCGGCATCATCAGGTTCCCGCTGAGTCTGCCCAAAGTTTTAAAGTAGTATCAATTTAAAAAGGCAAATCGGACAGTCTCACCAGGAACCTGCAGATGCCTGCGGTCTATTACGCTTACTTCTTGTTTTTTTTTCAGTGGGATTACAACTACCTAGAACCATCACAACCTAAAAATGATTCCTTGAAATTATCAAAAGAATGGCTGCATTACCACCAGTGCGCATTCTGTTGCATAAAGCCTCATTTTTTTTAACCTTTGTATTGGAATTTATTATATGTACTGCAGTGTAAGGCAAGTCTCCTACATACTAAACAACTCCTCCATTAAAGATTCCTCCATTTAATTTATAGCTTGCAATCTTGTTTTTGGAAGATATTTATCTATGTAAACATCTTCCGTTTGGCCACCCAATCCTCCAGTCCCTCTGTATAGAAACTTCATCCTGCTCTGATTGTATTACCTTACATAGTTTAATGTCATCTGAAAAAAAATGGACACTTTGCTAACTAAACCATCACCAAGGTCATTAATAAATAGATTGAAAAGAAGTGGTCCCAGCACAGAACCTCAAGGTACTTTTGACCAATTTGAAAATGTTCAATTTACCACAACTCTCTGTTCCTTATTTTCTTACCATTTTTTGACCCAATTAGAAATGTTGTTTGCTAGACCCAGCTCTCTTATTTTGTAGACCACCCTCATGTGTGGCACAGTATGCAAAATCTAAATAGACCACATCTACTGCTCTGCCAAGTTCCCACTAACTAGAAGCTAACTAGATTAGTTTGATATGATCTATCCCTCACATTTCCATGCTGATTCACACTAATAATCTTATTGTACACCAAGTAATCCTGGATACTATATCTTAATATACCATCTATTGATGTCCATGTTACAGGTCTATATTTCCTTGGTTGTAATATACTTCCCTTTTTAAACAATGGCACCACATCTGCTATTTGCCAATCCCTTGGCACTGAGCCTGATGAAATTGAATCTATAAAAAATGAACGAGAAAAAATAGAGTTGTGTATTACCACTAGGGTAATAACCAGGCACTGCGTGGGGACCTTTTTTTCCAAATCAAGCAGCAGTTATAGGTTAGGGATAGTCAGTCCCCAAAATATGCATAGAAAAAAGGAAGGTTTGATAACTGCGCTTTTTTGAGGAAGAAATTTGAAAAATCTTTTTTACAATTTATTTTTATATATAAGCAAATAAAATTGATATCATAATGATGGAAAAAGGGAATATCATAAACACAATTCATGTGTACACAGATTCATAAAAAATGGTGCTAAAATACCATTGGATGGCAAGCAAAATGGTGCATAAATTGCAAGTGATTAAATCTCCACTTTGATTATGGGCACGATTTTCTGAATAATGCACCCCACTGATCCTGTTTTAATGTGGATCCTGTCGGTACTTGACTCCACGGACAATGTTATTGGGGGAGAGGAGAGAAGAACAGTCAAAGTCACTCACATATCTGGGATGGTACCCACTGATCCAAGCTGTACTTGAGGTGGTTCTCATGAGATGGTGTGCTGTCTGCTGATCTTCTTTGGATATCCCCAGTTGGTAATCTGGTCCGATTTTGAGTCCCAGGTACAAGGGTTGAATGCCCAAATTTGTATTCCACAGTCCACGATGGAGGATGAAGTGGGCGTGCTGTGGACTGAAGCGTTTCGCTGGGGGACTCCCAGCTTTTTCAAAGGTGGCCTTTCAATTGCAGATCCACAGTATTTATACCTAGGTGCCAATATGGCGCCTAATTGCACCAGCTGTTTTTTGTTTTTCCGTATATATAATACACTCACATTTATTTAATTTCTCATACATTAAAAGTCACAGTTTATTAATATAAACACTTATAACCGATAAAATTTCAGAAAATAGAAAGTAGACATGTATATAATTATTCTTAATTCACACAACAGATTTCTAGTCCCGGTCACATGACCCCTTTATATATGTCACGTGACCTCCGATAGGTAATATATGGCTATTTTATTTATTTACTATAGTGTGTCCTCTGAAAGTTGTTACCTTTATTATGCGACACCAGCGCTGGCTCTCGGAGTTTACTCTTATCATCCAGTGCTCTGCTAGATGATTCTCTCCGGCTGTGTCTCCTTGGAACTGTTTACCCGGAAGTCTCGGCTATTGCGGGCTTCCGGTACAGCATCATAGGCAACTCGGCGGAAGTTCATGCGTTCCGCCTTACGTTCCATAGGGGTTGTTCCCTTTTTTCATCATTATGATATCAATTTTATTTAATTATATATAACAATAAAGTGTAGAAAGATTTTGATGTGATCAAATTTTTTCCTCAAAAAAGCACAGTTATCAAACCTTCCTTTTTTCTATAAAAAAATTAACGGTCCAGAAATTTCTGATATTAGCTCTATAAGAACCCTTGGGTGTATGCCACATGAACATGGAGATTTATTTATCTTAATTTTATTTTCGCATATCAGCTGCTTACCTTTTTAATTTACACTTCTCACACCCTCCACTATTTATCTTTCCCAAACTCCAACTGTTTTTCCCTTCTCCACAGTGTATAAGCTCAAACAAACAAGGTCCTCATCCATCTTGTTCTTCCTTAATTTTTACCATCCAGTACTCTGATCCCTTTTCTTCTACCCTTCAGCAACTCTGATCACTGTGAACTGAATGTTTCCCACGCTTCTGTTATCTTCAGTGAGTTGTCCTACCCATTGCCGTAAGGATCTGTTGGTCACATGTCCGGTGTAAATGTTCATGTGTGGCACTGTTGCTATGGTATTCTTTTGTGTATTGTATTTAAGATTAAGGGGCAGATTTATTAAGCTTGGAGAAGAGATAAACTGGAGATAAAGTGGAGAAAAGGTAAAAGGAGATAAAGCACAGCCAATCAGCTGTGTTTGAAAAAGACAGTTGGGAGTTGATTGGCTGGTGCTTTATCTCCTTTTATCTTTTCTCCGCTTTATCTCCAGTTTATCTCTTCTCCAAGCTTAATAAATCTGCCCCTTAATGCCCTATTATTGTGAAAATGTTTGTATGTATACATTTTGTGGAAGCTAATAAATAAATAATATTATTACTAATAAAATTGATAACTAGATAATGTGCACATTTTCAACCAAGCAAAGGATTGCTGAGTGAAACATTTGACTCTGTTTTCCAACCTTAGGAGTTGAATTTAAAAAACAAAGGAGGGGGGGGGGGGTCAAGAGTCACATTCGCCAGAGCACACTGGTGATGCATTGTAAATGGCAGGTAGACATTTTGCCACATAACTCCGAAACAAAGCAACCAATTACAACATTAATATTTTTTTTTTTTCAAATCGACAGACGAGGACATCATACAAGAAATATGTCACTTATAAAAGTCGTCCTTTTGCTATTGCTACATAATAAGTGTATTTTGCAGGGGAAACAGTACACAAACAATTTTAATTCATGAAGTATTTTTAAGATCAGTAAAAAGTAAGAATGTTCTTACTTGATGTACAGTACAAGGAATGTTTTGGATTGGATGAATGTGGGGGCATTAAAGCATTACACACAATAGTTATTAAGATTAGTTTATTTGTGCACTTTAATATGTATTCAAGGTAATTGTTTAGCTCACTGTTTCTTATTTACAATTATTTATTTATTACCAGTTTCTTATATAGCGCACACATATTCCCCAGTGCTTTATAGAGAATATTTGAACATTCACATCAGTCTCTGCCCAAGTGGAGCTTACAATCTATATTCCCTACCACATGTATACACACACACACAGACATTTTAAGGTTAATTTATTGGCAGCCAATTAGCCTACCTGGATTTGGATTGTGGGAGGAAACCCACACAAGTATGGGAAGAATATAGAAACGGTGGGAATTGAACCCATGACCTCAGTGCGGTTAGGCAGTAATGCTAACCATTACACCATCCGTACTGCCCATTTACAATGAGGTCTTGCTTCACATACATCTACATGCATGTAACTTAACGTATGTTAAACAAGCCCCGCCCCCTCACCGCGGACCCGCGATTTACGGTAAATTAAACCAGCGGGCATGGGGGGAGCGGGGGTATCAGCAGAAACCGGGAGACTTGACCACCTTCCCGGGGGGGGAGGGGGAGAAGGACCCGATTTCTTTATGTTGCTTGCTAAATTGCTGTAAGCCTCTGAGCTCATAGAGATCTATTACGATGGAAGTAAGAAGTAGCAGCAGAGGAAGCTCTGAACCATGGCTTATTCCCAACTACACGTGTGTCTTATCCATTGAATATCTGTTTTGTGCACTCTCCCTTGTTGTATAGTTAGCAGTAAGCCCATGGATATATTACTCAGTAAATTGCACAGTGGTGCAGCTGTAGTTTGCATTGTGATACAAACTAGTAAATGCATGGAATTGTATACTAAAATTTCTCCTGCACCTTTTGCTGAATTTGGGGAGCTCTGTAATAATTAGGACTTTGTAGAAAACAGTGATTGACTAATGTCTGTAACAGGGTGATGAACATCTGTTCCTTCCACGAAGATGACGACTATATATTGCCTACAAAGTGTGAGGGTTAGTAACACACCGCCTGCCAGAGATCTCATGGATCGGTGTCCACAATGGATTCCACTTACTCCTTTTGTCCCCAAGGGATTGGATCCACTTTGGAATTGGCCAGAAAGTGAGGACTGTATCTGACCTCTACATACACTACGCCTTCTTTTGCTTTCATTTCCACAAACTCATAGGCGACTCTCTTAATAGCTTCTCTGTCACCCCTAGAGAAAAAACAAATAGTTTAATATATTATATTAACTATATTGCAAACTAGTACAACATGGCAAGGAAGGGTTAAGTAAGTATACAAACTAATGTGCAGTGTGTAACACGGGAGCTGCATGAAATACATACACTTCACGTGACGTCAGCCGCCCTCCCCCGCCCGCACGCCAGCGTTTTCATGGGGATGTTTATGAAATGCTAGACGTGGACATTAGCCAAGTCTGCCGCCCCACGCCCCTGGGCCGCATTGCTCCGTGCGAACGGCTCAGCTACTATGAAAGTCACCAAAGCTGTTCGCCAGAAAACCCTGCATATGCGCATAAATCATTATGTGCATGCGCACTAGAAGAACATCGGTCCCCCTTGCGAATGCGCAGGGGACCAAAGCAATTAGAATCCCCTCCAGTATATAAATAAAAAGAAGCCAAAAAGATGTTGTTTTCATAGAACTATTAAACAATATTCCATTAAAAGGATGGGCTATAAGAATTCCATCGATGTCCCTTTTTATCCTTAAAATATTTTTTTTCCTCAGACTGTCTTCTATGCTGTTAAAATTATATAATTTAATACTTTAATACTGAGAACTAAATAACTGATATTAAAAAAAATAGTATACAGAAGGGTGTGGATTATTAGATAGACAGTGTCTAGATATATAGTCAATAGGTTGACCTCAAAAGGTCGACATGCAATAGGTCAACAGGGTTACAAAGTTGACATGGGAAAGGTCAAGAGGGTCAAAAGATTGGCATGAAAAAGGTAGACAACATGAGTTTTTACCTTTTTTTGCGTCAATGTCGACAACTGTCCAATTAGTATAACGCGTCCAATTAATGCAACGCATACCGTCGCATGACTCGCTTTACTCGCCACGCTTCTGGCTTGGTGCCTCGCTATGCTCCCACTCTATGCTGACATGGATGGTGAAGTAAGAACATGCCAGATTTAAAAAAATAAATCATGAAAAACTCTTGTCGACCTTGTCATGTGTCTGCGGTTTCATGGTAAACTTTTGAGCCTGTCGACTTATTGCATGTCAACCTTTTTCATGTCAATCTTTTGACCTTGTCGACCTATTGAATGTCAAACTTTTGGGGTAGACATTTTGACTGTCTATTGCTGCTTTCACACCGCAAAACCTGCTTAGACCAGGTATTTAAAACATTTTTTTAAAACGGGTCAGAGGAAGTTTAACCCCTTTCACACCACATGTAAATACCTGGTCTAAAGCAGGTTTGCGGTGTGAAAGCAACAGTGGAAAGCGGTAAAATTCACTGCACCCCCCCCCCCTGTCACCTCACACTCCCTCCCTACCTGCGCCTGATGCCGCTCTCTCCTGTGCGCCGGGCACAGTGCTGCTGAAAGCTCCTGGCAATGAGGGTGCTGCTGGGACGCTCCGGGTTGTGCCAGTCTGCACTCCGGGAGCCTGGCTGCCCGCTCTGGCACTACATAACCATTCTAGCCACCCCGCACAGCCCGTCACCCCCCTGTGCGGCGTCTCCTTCAACACCCAGCCTGGTTTCATCCTCTGCCGGGACCCGCTGCAGCGCCTCACCTCCGAGGCCTCCTCCCGCATCTGTTCTCCTGTGCTCTAGCTGAGAGGTGCATGTGTGCAGCCGCCGGCGGGGCCAACATGTCCAAGCACGAGCAGGTCCTGGTGCTCGACCCGCCGCGCAAGCTCAAATTCTGAGGTAACCGCGGCTGGGGGCTTGTGGGGACCACGACACTGCTGTCATTACTAGCAGCAGCAGCAGCGGAGACTGAAGTGCCCGCACCTCCTGGTGCCAGCTGCCTGCTCCCCATTGTCAGCTGTCATTCATATGACAGGGGACTGGAGATTGCAGCTTAGCTATAGGGCAGCGGAGTGGCAGGGTCCTAAATACCGTTTCAGACCCATTCAGACACCAAAAAAACCCTGCTTTTTTACTGTTACAAATCGGCAAAATAACGTTTTTTTGTGCGGTCTGAAAGGGGTATAAGTAAACACTGTAGATCTATCAACTGGAACTAATACAGAAAATAACACAATGAGACTATTATACCTATAAGCATAAGAAGAGTCGGAAGTAGTGGAAATAATGGCAAAATAAATAAGGAGTATATGCAGGGACAATCCTAAACCAAGTGTGAGCTGTATTGTTTATTCATCTTCTATTATAAGATATTTTCTATGCAGTCCTTCTGCCACTATATGCAGTTGTCTGGCCATATACTATGACAGTTATAGGCCCTGATTCTGGTCCACTTGCAAATCAGTGGTATTTTGATGTTTGGCGAGCAAACTAATGCCGCCTTGACATCGGTCCCCATTGTGAATTCACAACAGGGTGAGCCTTAACAAGCTCATAATGTAGCATCTACCAAGTCCCATGTACATATAGCGTTATCCAACAAATGCACTTTTACTGAAGGGTAGTTTTCATGGTGTTTTCATCCCACCATACATCCCCAGTGTTTTTAACTTCCAGACTGCTACATCTAGTTATCAGCAGTCTGGAAGCAGTCTTCGAAGGTGCTTAAAAATCTGCTGCTGATGGGCAAGCAGCAAGCACCCCCCCCCCCCCCCTCACTCGGCGAGGTCCCCACAAAAACATCCATTTGCAGCCTTAGGTGCAGGGACCAAATTATTTGAAGGTCGCCGACCATCGGATGATTTGGAACAAGCATGCAAAACTAAGACACTCTCAGGTGCCTTAGTTTTGTGTGCACTCTGTATGGGAACAGGGCAGTCAGCTGACATTCGGCGATGTCTGCTGCCCACCCCCAGCAGCTGCGTCACTGCCTCATTACCATGGGAACGCCCAGCATTTTCATAGGAACACCAATGAAATGCTGGGCGTTCCCATGGAACCATATTTACTTCAAATGAACTCCACTATATGCTCTTAGATAGATTGGCTTGTGAAATAGGTAAAGAGCTTGTTAATAACTCACGCTATGGCAGGCATGTAATGATTGAATTTGGCCAGGAATTCCGTGAGACTCAGAGGTTCTTTATATGATATAATTTGCAGGAGTCCCTCAACTGTGTCCGCTGGGATTTCGATTTGTCTTTTCCTGTGCGTACAAAAAATGCATTATTAGAAAGGTAGCAGCATACAACAAACGTAATATTAATCGCTTCAGCGGTTTAATAACGCAAGAAAATAGCTTTATCCCTGCTTTATAATATTTATACAAACACACACACACGTATATCTATAGATAGATATATATATAAAGCTCTGGTATATATTAAGGATTATATGATATGGAAAAAAGCTCTAAATCCAAGTTAAATACTGTAGGTGTTTTCACTGTTTATATACAAAGCACTGGCACTGAAAGAAGTTGCATTCAAAGATGCACAGCCACTCAAGCAAGTCATACTCACTTGGATAGACTGCACTTGCCATAGGGCTGGTGCAAGTTTAGATGTGCATAGATAGTGCTTCTAAATATGCATAGTGACTGAGATGTATTAATCAGGTTCTGCCTGTACAGCATTATTTAATAATTACTTTGCAAAATGGATGATTGTCTCTGGCTTGAAGCTTCCATCCAAATGGACATGAAGTTCAACCTAAAGAAATAATAATAATAAAAAAACACAAGTAAGTCATAGACACTTTACATTTCATAATCTACAAAATATTCTGGAAAATAAAACCTGCATGGCCAACACCATGATGGCCAACATAGATGGTGTAATGGTTCTGGCAGCACTGAGGTCATAGGTTCTATTTCCAGTATGGCCCTGACAGTGTGGTGTAATGTGTGAGATTCATTCAGTTACTTCAGTTTTAACCTAGCGTGAGTGTGTGTACATGAGGTAGGGAATATAGATTGCTCCATTTGGGTAGGGTATGATGTGAATGGCCAAATATTATCTATAAAGTGTGGCGGAATATGAGTACCCTATAAAAATAATTGGTAATAACTTGTAATAAACAGTATGGCCCACTGGGAGGCTGGATATGGTCATGATAATGTGCAGTAGCAGTTGCAAAAAAGTCTCAACAACCAAACAACTTATATGCAGCCGCCACCATTGGCCGGGAGGCAGCGTGAAACCACCAGAGGCCAGTTGTCATCTGGAGGCACATGCAACGTCCCATTAATGTTAGATGAACTTACCCTGTGTTTATAACTGTGGTGACGGTACTATGTTTATGCTATGAATTTCTGGAGCAGAGATACTAAAGTTGGAAATACTTATAGAACATATTAAATCAAGTAAAAACGCACTCAACACTATTTCATCCCAGGAAGGAACTAACTTCACTTCTGTGAGGATCTTTAATTTGGCACTGTCCTTATCACTGTCTGACCAATATTATTGGAATGCAGGCTATACATGTGCTAGAAAGATAAAGAGGTATTGAGCTACGATGTCATAGAAATACATCTGAAATAGAATTTTCTGGGAGTAAACTTTAAAGTACAATTTCAGTTTAGACTATAATTAATGAATTCATCAAATGAGCCTGAAATATTTACTGTGTTTTTTCCCCCTTCTATTTCTAACCGTTTATATCTCATAAAACTAATTTTAGGTATATAAAAAATGGCATACACTCAGTAGAATATCTATAATGGGTACTCTGCACTCATTTTTTCAATAGTTACCTCTCCAGAGAACTAGTACCAAATTTCCTAGTAGGCCTGTGAGGCCTACCGGAGAATCTACTTGGGGTGGCACAGCAGCTAGATCTCCCGCGTGGCAGCTGCCCCACGGCATCTTCTTTGTTCTCTTTGAGCTCTTTTGCATGGCCGCCGCCCATAATCCGGGGCTTTCGTGGCATCTTCTTCTTCTCCCAGTGGGCTTCGGCCTTTGAGCTTTTTTGCATGGCTGCTGCCCATGATCCGGGGCTTCCATGACATCTTTTATCTTCACTTGGTGGGTGGCAGCCTTTGAACTCTTTGAATAGCCGCAGTCCATGATCCAGGGCTTCCACAGCATCTTCTGGTTTCATCCGGTGGGTGGCGGATTCTAAACTCTTTTGCCTGGTCGGTGATCTGGGGTATCCACGGCTAACCGGTTATGTCACACAGCTTTGTGCTCCCCAGTGTTGGTCATCCGATTGCTTCATCATTAATACCATCGGTCATCCGATTGCTTCATCAATACCATTGATGCCACCGGTCATCTCATTGCTTTATGATCAGTACCATCAACACCATCAGTCATCCGATTGCTTCATCATCAATACCATCAATGCCAATGGTCATTTAATTCCTTCACCAATGGTAACATTGATATTTGTGGTGACCTATCTATTAAAGAATTGATATAATGTACGTTAAGCTCTTCTGAGCAGGGCCCTCTCTCCTCACATGCTTTTATTAGAATATAGGTAAATATGTGGTACTTGTTTCCTAGCACGGCGCCTATCGCATCGCATACCATAAGCCATACAATGGTATGCGATGTGATGTTACGCGATGGCAGCCGATGTTATACAATTTTAAATCGTATACCATCGCATTGTATGCCATATACAATGGTATACGATTTAAAATTGTATAAGATCCCTAATGGGTGTTTCCAATGTAAAATGGCCCCCCTATAAGATTATTTGTATAAGCACCGTAAGGGGTGCTTACAATGTTAAAAACACCCCCACGCCACCCCACTATCAACGCCAACCAAAAGCGTGGCGAACGCAGCGAGCCCGCGAGGGGCGGCGATACGCGTCCTCCGACCTTTTCATACCCCCACTATCCACGTCGGCGTGGAGTTGATTTTAGATAGTGTGGCGAGCGCAGCGAGCCACCGAGCCCAAAGCGTGGTGAGGGGACGCGGATAACTTCACATGTATTTCGCGTCCGCTCACCACGCTTCGGGCTCGGTGGCTTGCTGCGCTCGCCACACTATATAAAATCAACTCCACACCATCGTGGATAGTGGGGGTATGAAAAGGTTGGAGGATGCGTACCGCCGCCGCTCGCCACGCTTCGGGTTGGCATTGATAGTGGGGGTGGTGTGGGGGTGCTTTTAACATTGTAAGCACCCATTAGGGTGCTTATACAATTAAAAATCGTATAGGGTGCTTAAATCGCATCGCATCGCATGTGGATATATGACATGCGATGCGATACAATGCATAAGATGCCATACGACTAAAAATCGTGGGCACCGTGCTAGGAAACAAGTACCAAATATGTCTCTGCCAACCAAAAAATTGCTTCAGTGTCCTGTTCCCTGATGCAACTCTCTTTACTTACTATGTACTTGTCCTAAATTGTCTTGTACTGCAATTTATTTGTTTTTTTGCTCATGCTTGTATTGCTAGGCACTTAGAAACCCTTTATGGCGCCATATAAATAAATATCATTGGTGCAACCTGCTACCTCCATTGTTCCCAGCCGATCCCACGCACCATCGTATCTTCCCTGTCATTGGTTCTAGCCTATTCCATGCACCATCGAATCCAGCCAATCTTCTCTACTATTGGTCCCAGAAGATTCCATGCATTATCAGTTTTCGCCACACAACTTTCATTTAATCTGTTCATAGAACATTTAGCCAGCATCGTTGTGGAACATCCAGATGCTCTATAGAGAGCTATACAGACTTCCACTAATAATGTGGCTTGGTCAATGTTGTCCTCCCATGAGCAACTTTCTCTAATTTCTTTGTGTATTTTGATTTCACTGTGAACTGATGAACATCTAGAGATAATTTATGACTCCTCCAGCTTTACGCAAATCAACAATTCATAATTCTTTTGTGATCTCATATATTTGAGGCATTATTTATTTATTTATTAAGTTTCTTATATAGCGCATACATATTATGCAGCGCTTTAATTAATATTTATATTAGGGAATGTTTTCTGTGAATAGCAAATGCTAAATTTATGTTTTATAAAGCAGGGCAACTTTAACCAACCCCTCCAATCTCTTCTCATTCATTGGACTACAAGTTAGCTCTTGATAATGATAGAGTATAGATATGATTCTCAACTTTTATATACATATAAGGTTTAAGTTTTATATATGTTATTTAGAATTATCACTGTCCCTTTAAGATGTATTTATTTTAAAATGCTTCTAGCAGAACAGATTTTAATATCAGCATAAGATGGAAAAGTTTGAGGTGATTTCAAGAGATGTTACCAAGGTCAGAAGATATTGCACCTGCGACATGAAGATAGCGTTTTGGAATGTTGTGAGAATCAGAAGGAGGAGGCAAGGTTACTGCTTGCTTATCAACATTGATACAATTATTTCTATTATAAAGAAACTTTTGTTTTGACAGCTTATTAAAAAGTGTGAATTTATTGCTTTAGCTCAAAACTTCAAAAGAAATATTTTATGAGCAATGACGTGGATTGCATTCCACATTTTGGGTATAACTATGGGGGTTATTCTAGTTCACTCTTTCTGACAAATTCCTTCTTAGATGGACAAAACCATGTGCACTGCAGGTGGGCAGATGTTATTTGTGCAGAGAGAATTAGATTTGGGTGGGGTTTTACTTCAAATTAAGATCTTGCAGTGTAAAAATAAAGCAGTCCGTATTTTCCCTACACAGAAACAAAAAAACTCACCCAAATCTAATTCTGTCTGCACATTTTACATCTTCCCCACCTGCAGTGCACATGGTTTTGTCCATCTAAGAAGGATTTTGTCAGAAAGAGTGAACCAGAATAAAGCCCTATGAGCACCCTAAGATTAAACTTCAGATCACCGTCTGACTAGCATACTCCATTGGTGTGTGTGTGTGTCATTTCAACTGATCTCCGGCTGTCACTTAGAAGATGAATCCTCTGGCTGACATCGAAGGTTAATAAGTATAGCTGAACCCTATCAATACCAATATTTTTAGACGTCATTGGCCTAGGGGTTCATATACTTCTTCTAAACTATACTTTGAATATTAAAAAGATGTGTTCAGTTTAAGAAAAGTACTGTTGTGTGTTGTTTAAGAAGACAGTGTTTCTCTATTTTTGTGACTTACATGAAGATTTACATTCACAGGCACATTTCTGTATAAAGCCAAGCAATTCCATAGGGTTCACATACATTTTCTTTCAAATATATATAATCTCTTAGTTCACCTTGTAAGGTCATATTTCAGCAAACAGAAACGAGAGGCACTCACAAGGCTTCAAATATGTGAACAGTTGTGAAATTTGTGTTCAGCATTACTCACCTTGACAAAGGACTAAGGGCCTTATTTTGGTTCACTCTTTCTGACAAAATACTTCTTAGATGGACAAAACCATGTGCACTGCAGGGGGGCAGATGTAACATGTGCAGAGAGAATTAGATTTGGGTGAGTAATTTTGTTTCTGTGCAGGGAAAATACTGGTTGCTTTATTTTTACACTTCAATATAGATCTCACTTTGAAGTAAAACCCCACCCAAATCTAATTCTCTCTGCACATGTTACATCTGCCCCCCTGCAGTGCACATGGTTTTGTCCATCTAAGAAGGATTTTGTCAGAAAGAGTGAACTAGAATATGACCCTAAGTGATTACCACTGAATATATATTTATCATCACCGAGAGCATACAAAATCACTGCAAATTGGGCTGGCAACCTGGTTATACTATAGTATAGTTCCATATCAGTGGCGTAACTATAAATTTTGCTACCCCTGCCAAAAAGTTTGTGCCGCCCCCCTCCAGCGTGTTTCCCCAGCATGTGGGAAGACAGACCAGCAGACACTGCTGCTTCCCTTGGCTCCAACGCATCCCAGGCCGCCCATCCGCCTGCCCATCCTGTACACAGTAGCCAATAGCCAGCTCTGTGTACAGTCAATTGAATCAGTGGGGGGATTTGTCATCTCTGCCATGGCCACACCCGCGCTGTGGCTGACTCGCCTCCAGTGCTCAGCCGGTGGGCAGTGGCAGCCAGCAGCTTGTCAGTGGTTGAGCGGGTGCCGTCGCCCACACAGACACCACTGCCGCTTGCTCCCCCAAGCGGTAGCTGGGGCTGCCTTACAGTGGTTATGCCACTTTTCCATATCCCCAATCCATTGTACATAATTAGCTTTTGCTTACAGTAAATTGCTATGATAGTATTTGTGAGCTAAGGTGCACTATGGTGTGAATGCTCAGAGAAAATAAGAAATTTTAATGATATGATTTCATTGTAATTGTAATACAGAAAGGATTATAAAAGCTGCTGTAGTGGGTGTGTTGGGCAATGGCTTGGTTGACCCCAAAAGGTCGACATGTACAAGGATGACACAAGCAAAAGGTTGACATGGAAAATGTAGACGCAAGTAGGCAGCTTTTTAAAATATTTTGGGTGTCGTCTGAGCCCTTGGACCCCTATTTAGTTTACCATGTCACCACACATGGCTCTTGCCAGGTGCCTCGCTCCACTATCACTGCATTTGGCACACTATGCCATTCCCAATTGGAGTCCAAGTGGATGGTAATGTATGAAAAAAGTAAAATAAAATCGGAAAAAACTCATATCGACGTTTCAACTAAAGCCAAGTTGACCTTTTGAGCATGTTGACCATATGTGTCAACCTATTGTTGTCTAGCAACCATCCAAATACCTTCTGTAGTATACATTTCTATTATAATTTTATTTTATTTACTGTAACCAAGATTGTCCTTTACTACGATTAAAAGATGGGGGTGCAATACATTTAATTTAGCTTTACGATATATGATTACCTGATTAAAGATCTGATGATACCTATTTTAAACCTTATAACAGAGCATGTGAAACATAAGTCCTTCTTCAGTACATGCTACCTGTGGGAAATATCTCCGAAACACCTCTTTAACCCTTCAATCTCAATTTAAACAAAGTACAAAAAGGAAAAGTGAACTGAAACTCCAAATATAATGGTCTTTCAATAACAACGTAACAAGACCTCTTATCGTGGAAATGTATTTCTCCATACTTGTCGAAGCTGATGTTCAAACTGTACACCAAGGCATCTATCCCGACATAAAGAGAAATCAGTGTCAATCAGTGTCCTGAAGCCAGGACATGGCATACCCAGGTTCGTCTTCAATGGCTTAAATAGGTGGAAATCACTTGATCAGGGCTGTAGGGAGAATAGTCCCAAAGGTAGGACCGTAAGATCTCACAAGTGCAGATGGCTGAGTAGGAGCTGGCATTATCATGCAGCAATAAGATGCCTGTTTCTCAGCAACCCAGGTCATTTTCAATTAACTGCCCCCTGTAAATGGCTTAATGAGTCACAATTGCAGCCAGTATTTACAGTATCTCCCTTGGTGAGGAAATCAACAAGAAACATGCCCTTGTGGTCCCAAAACATGGTTGCCATGACCTCCTTTGCTGATAGAGTTGTTTATGGACAGTAAATGGCTCATAGTCACATGTACTTTATGTTTTGTTCCTCATTTCTAGTTCTTTATTTTTTGCTTATCCGATTAAATGCCTTTTAGCTATATAATGGATTTGAAGTTGAATAGTGGTATGAGTACAAAAAAAAAAAAAACATTGTATGCATTTACAGAATGTATCACATGTAAGAATATATGTAAAGTAACGATTTATATATATTTAGGATATTGATGGATATGTTGAATTCAAGTCTCTATTATCGTAAATAACATGAGGATAAGCAAAAAAATACCTTTGTCAAGCATATTATTTTTGATGTAAGCTTTAATGTAAGCATCCAATAATGTCATCTATTGCTAACTGGGTGGTGTCTTGTTAGGCGCCGGCTCAGGCGTCACCACCTCCCTGCTTACCTGACAGCTCTGGCGCCGCAGTCTCAGGGACAGCGGCCATCTTCTTCCGGGGATCGCCGGACAGGCCACGCGGAAGCATCTGAGAAATTGCTAGGCAACGCCCTGAACTTCCACCGCAGGATTGCAGCGGGGGAATATTTTGTCAGTCGCACCAGACGCACTTCCGCCAGTGGATATGGTGGATTTGAATAAAATCAATCCAGTCAGTCAAACCGGGCGCCGGTTATGCCGTCCTGACCGCCAAGCCTTGCTTGTGCTACAGTGTCCGTGTTCCTGGTGCCAGTCAGCATTCCTGTCTGCCGGTCCCTGTGCCTGTGCTGCAGTCTCATGACTTCTGTCTACTGTGATACCATCTTTCCAGATAAGTCAGGGGCTCTCCCTGCAGCTGCTTCTTTCTATTATTGTTATTGGACGGTACCATCTCTGCCTTGTTTCAGTGACTCGCACTGGGGTCAGGTTTGTCCTGTTATGGGTCATTCCCTCCCTGTGCGAGTAGTCAGGGGTATTTGTATTTATAACACCTTCGTGCATTGTTGCACCCGTGGGTTTATTTCCCCATATATTGGTTAACTGGGTGTGAACGTCAGCTCACCCCAACTTGCTGTGTGTTCTATCTCCTGCGGGCCACCTTGTCCCACTCAAGACCAGGCGGCACCGTCTGGAGCCGGACTTAATTTGACCCCACAAACGTGGCTGCTAGTGGTGAAGCCTTCCACCTTACATCTCTTAATTCCTAAAATCTTTACTCGGTTTGGAGTGTCCTACAGGGCTTTCCTTTATTGGACTCTACTATAACCTCTATAAGATATAGTGTCAATTTTTTATTTATTTTGTCATCTTACGTACTGGAATATTTTTGGTGGATTTGAGAATCTTCAACGTAAGAATTTGTAGAGAACCGGAGCATTTTACTGGCAAGGAATTAAAAAAAAACCACATGTGACCTTAGTATTGTACCCAGACAGTGGAGCGCACTGTTTCTGTTTATTACATTTTACTGCAGTATATTGCCTGGAGCCTTTCTGTCTCTATCACCTTCTGACCATGGTTTGTTGTGGCCATCATCCTTACTTCATCCTACACCCTTGTATTACATTCCCTTGAATACTAGAAAATCTAGTTCAGCATGAACCATATTCCTTTTTATTGCCTGGCTAGCAGGTAAACTGTTATCTTTTTATAGATTTTACACAAATATTTCTTTTACCAGAGCTTTTTTCTTTTTTTGTTGTAAAAAGCTGTTTGTTCAACTTTTTTGTATGCAAGCCAGCAGCCATTTAAATAATATGTGTGCAAAGAAAAGAAGACAGAACATGGACTTGTTTTGATGGCATTTTATAAAATATATACAAAATTATTTGAAATTGCCGTTTTTGGTAGATTTCAAGAATAGTGGTAACTTCTTCATAGCATATAGAACACTAGAGGGGAAAAAGGAAATGGCACTTTACTCAAAGCCTATTATAGAAAAATGAATGTAATATAAATGACTGAATTAAGGGAGTCATTCTGCGAAAGACTGCTGCTTCACAAGCCTTCTAACTCCACCCGCTAGCATGCGAACGCACGCCCCCTGCCATGGTCCGCACATCCCCGCCGATGCATCCATTTTCACGGTAGCGTTCGGGGCAAAATCATTTGATGGCTGCCCCTGCCAGGCAGCTGCCCGCCTGCGTTCGCATGTGGACGCCCCTAGTTTTCATGGGTGCACCCAGCATTGTCATGGGTATGCCCAGAAAACACAGGGTGTTCACATGCAATCACCACCTGCCTTACCTCCATCCCACCCGCCCCGTGCGAGCGCCATGGCAACTATGCAAGTCACGGAAGGAGCCCACAATGAAGCCCTGCATCAGAGCATATGCGAATATGTGCAGGGCAAAAACATCGGTCCAATGGGGACTGAACAACTAGAATCAGGCCCTAAGTTATCAAAAGACCTTTTAGCAAATTATGTCAGTTAATTAAAACTAAATAATTTCTTTAGCTATTTTGGTAAGTTTCATTTGACATGTTAGCAGAAGCTGAGAAATGTGGGGACTGCATAAAGAAATGAGCCATACTGGAACGTAGCAGTGGGCTTAGAGAAGAGTGATATTCGTTGGCGGTTCCAGTAAAGGTTCCCCACTACAACCATTTAAACAGGAACATGTGGCATGGTTTGCATTTGCAATGTCTGACATCAATCTCCTTCAGCCACATTGGGTTGCAAACATTGGGGGTAATTCAGACATGCTCGCTACTGAGTGAATGTGCAGCAACCAGCGAACAGGTAGACGCCGGCCCGCTATAGTGAAATCCCGCCTTGTGCATTAATGTATACGATGTGTGAATAGATGAGTATGGCTAACAAAGAATTTGCATCCATGCGAAAATTACCAAAACCCTTTGTTAGGGGCTCACCATCAAATAATTCTTCCACTGGGTACCAGTCATCACAAGCTGCGGGTAGCCACGTACTTACTCTGTGTCTGCAATGAAAACAGGCATATCCGGCCTGGAGCTGATATCACACACACCCTCCCCTAAAACGCAGTCTCCCAATTTGTTTAAAAAGATTGTCTAGTCATGTCACACACATGGGAGAGAACTGGGGATGTCCAGTACTTGTCAAAAGTCTTAGCACACCCCCTGAAATAAAAAAGAAGCTTGTTTATCGTACATTCTGCTACTTGTGTATGAATGGAGTATGATAATAAAAAATTAAGTATGGGGAAGGCAATGTGATGGTTTTGGGGATGTTTTGCAGGCAACTAAGTTGGTGACTTAGGGGGAGATTCTCTATTGCTTACCGCCGCGGTCCGGGGTCCTTTTCTATGCCGTTATCTCCTTCGCATATGCTGTATTCTTTTTTTACTGACGAGCGATCACCGCACTTCCGCATTCCTTCCTGTTTCGTCACGGTGCCGGCTCCCCATTGGACTGCATTGCCTTCCCTCCTATTCCGTATGCTCTAACACCCGCGCCGAAGTAAAGTAGGCTGTTCAACTTCGCAAGCTTGAGGTGGCGAAGTTGTACAGCCTGCTTTACTACAGAGCGGACGTTAGAGCACAGGGAATAGCCATATTTAAATAATCATTAATAGTTTTTTTTATAATGCTCGGAGGTGTCAAATCATATATATCATACCCCCGTGCACCACGCGCCAGAGCCTGCCAGACTGACGGACAGGAGATCCACACTGGCTTCCGGACAAGCAGTGCGCATGACATGAAAATAAAACAGCGGGCGCATGCGCACTGGACACAACCTGGAGATCGCGGAGGGGTGAGATACCGCAAACACAATGCGGTAGCCTAATTGACAGAGCATATGGCGCGCAAATGTGCCGTTAAAGTAGCGGTAAATAGATACATTCGTCACGAATGTAAGTGAATCTCCCCCTTAGTCAGAATCGAACGAATAATGGATCAATAGATGTGCCACATAAGTGTCATGCAATTCCCTCACGATTTGGGGGTCAGAATTTTTTTTCTGACAAGATAATGATCCAAAATATACATCCAAGTTGTGTACTAATTATTTGCAAAAGAAGAAGACTCTCAAGTCGTAAACAAAATGAAAATGGCCACCTCAGTTTCCAGATGTTTCACCCATCAAGCTTTTGTGGGAAGAACTAGACAAGGAAGTCAGGAAACAGATGCCTACCAACACAGAGGGCCACTGGGAGGCTCTTCAAAGCTGCTGGAGTTGAATAGATTGCCAAAAGCTGGAAAAATTAGTAAATAGGATGCCAGGGATATGCAAAGCACTTATCAAAGCTAAGGGTCGTCACTTCTATGAAAGCAGATTACCTAAATAAACTTGCCTAATAGAATAGATTTGGTGGTTCTGCGCTTGGAATAAGCAGCTCTTATCAATTAGGGCAATTTGTATAGTAAAAAAGGGCACTAGGTGAATTGGAAATATATAAAAATATAAATTAAGGTAAATGTATAAACACATAGAAAAATGTTTACACCCTTTTGGGGTACAAGTGATTTTTTAAAGGGATTTTTTTAAGCGCTTTCCCTAAGCTTACCCTGAGATCCTCCGTATTATTGGAAGATTATGGTGCGGCCGCGGATGTGGTGGACTGGTGCTTCTGCAGTCCCAGATGGTGTTCGGAGTTGGTGTTAATGCAGAGAGAAACTCTCACAAAATCTCTCACTTTCTGCAATTCTCACCCTATTACATTTAGCCCAGGGTGTTGTTTCATGTTCTTTGCCTTCTGATAAATAATCTTGGGTTTATTAAGTAATGCTGGTAATAATGTCTCATCCAGTCTGAGTACATGCCAGTGTTTATGAATTTTGGGAGCCTTCCTGCCATTCCGGCATGTATGCCTTAAGCGGGTGGAAATTGGGTATTGGTGGCAGTATGGGGGGGGGGGGGTCAGTAGGTTTAAGTTTTGCCTAGGGTGCTGAGAAGCCTTACACCTGTCATGCCAGTGTTTATGAATAATATTTTCTATTACTTCAAAATTGCTAGTATATTGTGTGAAAAAAGTGAAGTTGAAGGCATCTTGGTTCTTTACTTTTGTTTTATATGCAATGAGATCTTTTCTTTCAGTTCTTCCAGAACTGAAAGAAAAGATCTCATTGCATATAATACCTCCAGCAGGTCGGTGTAACTCTACAGTCACAAAGGGCCTTATTCTAGTTCACTCTTTCTGACAAAATCCTTCTTGGACAAAGCCATGTGCACTGCAGGTGGGGCAGATGTTACTTGTGCAGAGAAAATTAGATTTGGATGGGGTTTTACTTCAAACTGAGATCTATATTGCAGTGTAAAAATAAAGCAGTCAGTATTTACCCTGCACAGAAACAAAATAACTCACCCAAATCTAATTCTGTCTGCACATTTTACATCTGCCCCCTGCAGTGCACATGCTTTTGTCCATCTAAGAAGGATTTTGTCAGAAAGAGTGAACTAGAATAAGGCCCTATTTTCTGTGTGGGTTTTGTATTGGTTCATTTGATCAGGGCTCAGGGTTTGTCTTATTCACCTTGCCTGGTGTTTATGCATACCCTGGTCTTTGGGTGTGGCTGCATACTAGGCCACTTGCTATTTAGGTATGCTTTCAGCACTGAGACCCTGTTGGTTATAGTTCTTTGTGTATCCTGGTTACTTCCTGTTTGGTTTTCTAGTGAGTGTCAGTAGTGGCTTCTCACTGTGCAGTCTGTTTATCTGTGTTCCAGACTTGGATCTCAACCATAGGTCTGCGGTCTGCCGCTGGTCCCTGTTTCTAAATCCAGTACCAGTCCTGTGTCCTGCATTACCCAGGAGGTTGAGATAAGTGCACTCCCTTTCCATCATTGTGCCTTATTACCATTCTTTGAGTGATTATGTGTAGAGTTATATTGTCTCTGCTCCAGATCAAGTGTTTCTAAGACATTCAGGGGGAAATTTACTAAGATGTGTATTCTACTTCACATATGATGTTGCGATGAGCAACCAATCAGATACTGTCTACTATCTTCTAAAGGGTACTAAATAAATAAGAAGTAGATTATGATTGGTTGCCCTGTGTCTTTGTAGTATTTTATTATTTTGTATAACATCTTCATGCATTGTTGCATTTTCCAGCATTATACTTAATGCATAGCAGCATTCATTGACACTGCTTGTGTGTATGCTATTATTTCCTATACCTCCATGCAGGGTGGTTGTCCGTATTTTGTACGCAGGGTAGTGGGGTCATAGTTCTTTGCTTTTACCTCCTGACTAGGCCTCTAGGGCGCGTTTGGTCATTCCTCGAATTACCCCTTGGGAACAAATGTACCACTGTCTGTTTGGAATACATATGAAATTCAAAATCCCACAATCCCGACAAGGGGGGGACGTGGATCGCCCCCACCCCCCTTATGGGCTCGCTGTGCTCGCCATGCAGCAGGTCCGGTGCCTCGCTACACTAATTTATTCTCCCTCTATGGGTGTCGTGGACACCCACGGAGGGAGTAAGTTTCGGGATTTCAACTGCATCCCATCTGTTTGTTTCTTTACTGGGTTTAGTTAGTTGTTTCCTCTTGTCCACTTCAGAGGTATTAGGCACCTTGATCCCCATAAAGTCCTTATGGCACCGGCCTGGGGACGGACCTACTTCGGCCCCACAAATGTGGCTATTATAGGTGAAACCTTAGTACTGCAGGTGCCTATAGCACTGGGGGGATTAACAGAGTCGGGTGTGGTGCTGTGGTCAGTCTCCTTCCGTCTTTGTACACGGGTACTCCCCAGAGCCCTAACAACCAGCAATTTTGAAGTAATAGAAAATATGATTTATAAACACTGGCATGTATTCATACTGGATGAGATATTATTACCAGCATTACCTAATAAACCCAAGATTATTTATCGGAAGGCAAAGAACATGAAACACCACAATGGGTGAGATTTAATAGGATGAGAGATTCAGAAAGTGAGAGATTTGGTAAGAAATCTCTAGTTTTTTTAAAGCGGCAATCATTTACACTGCAAAACCAGTTTGATATTGAAGTGTAAATGATTGCCGCTTTAAAAAACCTGGAGATTTCTTACCAAATCTCTCACTTTCTGAATCTCTCATCCTATTAAATCTCACCCCTTGTCTCTAGTTTTACGAAAAGTCAAACTGAAATTAATGCCACACAAAGTAAAGGTTTCTATAGTTGTCTAAACTGCAAAGCCTGTAAAAATAACAAGGGATTAACTAAACCAGTAACTGTATTAAAATCCAATCAGACTGGAAAAGAGAAAAAACTCAATGATCATCTTTCTTGTGACTCGGAGGGAGTCTTATAATTGTTGGAATGTAATTGTGGACTCCAATATACAGTATTGGGTGGACAAAAAGAAAAGTTTAGGTCAGATTTGATAAAGTTTTTTTCCATAAAAGCAGACACTGCTGACATAATCACCATCCTTGATAAAGTGCGCAGGATGCATGAAATGCGTTGGGAACCCAGGACATCTAAAGCAAACACCAGCATCCTCCCCTATACGCCCGCTCTAGAGTCTCTCCAATGGCCGCCTTCAACTTCCGCCCACTTCCAGTTTCAGAGAAGGCTGCAATTTCAGTGCAACGGCTGTCAAAGTAAGGTGGCTTAGCCGGCAACCATGCTGCATTAACACCAACTCCAGACACCGTCTGGGTCTGCAGAGAGCACCATTCCACCACATCCACAGCCGCACCTGAATTCTACTATAATATGGAGCAACTCATAGTAAGCTTAGGGAAAGCGCACACCAGTCACCAAAAATCCCTTACTAAAATCACTTTGGCGTGGAGTTGAGAATAGAATAGTGTGGCGAGCGCAGCGAGCCACCGAGCCCGAAGCGTGGCGAGCGCAGCGAGCCCCGCGAGGGGCTGCGTATAACTTCACAGGTATACGCGTCCCCTCGCAGGGCTCGCTGCGCTCGCCACGCTTCGGGCTCGGTGGCTCGCTGCGCTCGCCACACTATTCTATTCTCAACTCCACGCCGACGTGGATAGTAGGGGAATGAAAAGGTCGGAGGACGCGCACCGCCGCCCCTCGCGGGCTCGCTACGCTTCGGGTTGGCGTCTATCGTGGGGTGGGGTGTACGCCGTGACATTTGGGGGGGTTGGGAATATTTTACATTGAATCCAATGTAAAATCGGGTCCCAGGGACCCGATTTACATTTCATTAAAAAAAAAAATCGGGTCCAAAATCGGTCGGTCGCGTCGATCGCATCGCATGCGACCAAATCGCATGCGATGCGATCGACCCGATTTTTCCGACACGACCACCCCGATGTAAATCGGTGTGGTCGTGCTAGGAAACAAGTACCAAATGATTTGCCAATCAGATTATCAGGTAATGATTGGTTAGTGTTTTATCTCTCTTCAATTCATTGCTTTGAAAAATTGCTCCCCCCTTAGTATTAAAAGGATAGACTGCAATCTCATGAATCGCCTTAGCGATGTCACTATTTCCCAGTGCAGTGGTTCCCAACCTGGAGTACTCTGCAGACCAGTTGGGGGTACTTAAAAATAATATTGGTAATGGTGGAAGAAAAAATCTCCCATTTGCCATACAGGCTAACCACATTGCAACACTTCTGGTTCAGTCTGCAGCGTCATCAGCATCTCCTTGCACTTTTGTCCCAGACTAGCAATCCATTGGGAGCTACCTGTGCTGCCCTCAGACATCAGCGATCATCTGCTCCATGCTGACATGGGTGGAGGAAGCACAGGGCATTATTTTATATATTAACAGTATCTTATATAGTGCAGCAAATTCTGTTGTGTTTTACAACAGTGATACAACAAACTTGGTATTTACAGACAGTTTAAAAGGCAGGAGAGCCCTGCTCACAATCTATAACCAGCGTCCAGACACAGAGGCACCGGATTCCTGACTGGACACACATAAGGATACGCATAAGCACCCACTTCCACTCCACTCGAAAATACTGTGGATATTTCAAACTGAGAGGAGGGGGTACTTATAAATGAAAAGCCTAATCAAGAGGTACAGGATAGAAAAAAGGTTGGGTACCACTGTCCTAGTTCATTGGCTCAGTATACAAAATAGCTGCGATGAGTTTGTTTTTTTAGAAGATAACAGTTGATAGTTACTGGGAATACATCTATCTATCTATCTATCTATCTATCTATCTATCTATATAGATAGATAGATAGATAGATACATGATCATTTTCATACTAGATACCAACCTGTCAAATGACAGAACAGCATAACAGTAATGTCAACTCCAGTGGTTGTGTGCACCTGAATGAATTGCTAATTTTTGAGCCATGTAATTGAACTCCCCCAATAAAAGAAAGTTGCAGCATCAGCCTTTTTATGTAGGATACCTTCCGATAGTAGCAAATTTACATTGAAGACCAGTGGGCCCCACCTCCTTCTCCTCTGTCAACCAGTTTCCAAATTGTGTACTTGAAATATAAATTATACATATGTTACCTTATATTGCATGTGACTATGGTGTATTCTATTTGCCGATGATAGCACCATCATAGGTCTAATCAGCAGTGGTGACATGACTGTCTATAGATGGGAAGTAGACTGTCTGGCATTATGGTATGACAGCAACAACCTTGACCTGAACCCACTCAAAACAGTTGAGATGGTAGTGGACTACAGAAGGAAACCTACTGTTATGTCCCGCACGTGATCACCAACAATGTGGTAGACTCCTCCAAGTTCTTGGGTTGTAATATCTCCCGGGACATAAAATGTCTTGGGACAAGGCTGTTCTTCTTGAGGCAGCTCAGGAAGTTGAATGTCCCTCAGAAGCTATTGTTCCACTTCTACTCTGCGATTCTCGAGTCTGTGTTAAGCTCCTCGATCATAGTCTGGTACGGATCTACCAGCAACTGAGACAGACGCAGGCGACAAAGGGTCATGTGGACAGCTAAAAAGATCATTGGAACTGACCTCCTCCCTGTTCAGGACCTGTACTTGTCAAGAGTCCAGAAACGTGCTGGTGAAGTCATAGAAGACTAACTGCATCCTGGCCACGACCCGCTCAAAATACATCCAAACCAAATATCTGTGAAGTAATTTACACTGTGCTCCCCGTGGTCTATGCATGTTGTCTCCCTATTTCTACTTAGGAATGCTTGCATGGTTACAATTACAATTAATATAGTAGATAAAGGGTTATGATTTTGTGTGGAAGCCGAGTGATGCAAGATTTTCCCCCAAAAAATATCAACTTGTTAATTTATACATTTGTTTCATCTAGAAGATTATTGTCATTTATCTTTATATTTAACATTTTAATGTTGTGTGATTCGAATTTTTTGATTATTTACTTTGCTATATCTCTGAGGTGCTGTATTGCCTCCTTTAGTTACAAGTACCCCTACAAACACATACACTGACATTTTCACAGTCATATTGTGTTTAAAAAAAAGAATGGAAGTTTACTGACTTAAGGGGTGTGCACACGGGCTGCTGCTGGGAGATTTTGACCAAGTGATTTTGCTTAGTCAAAATCCCGATGTTGCTGCCGAAGATAAGCCGGCGGCCATCCCCAGCAGCAGCCCGCGTGTACAGCCAAATAGACACTGCAGCATCTAGTGAGAATATTCTTGCAGTGTCTATTCGGACGGGTGGTAGCGACGCTGCGGGGCTGTGCATTCAGGGACACATTCTAAGCAATTTTGATGATGTAGTCAAAACTCGCTTAGATGAATCACCCCGTGTGTACCAGGCTTTACTTTCAGAATAAAGGCACTCCATTATCTTAACTTAGTTTTTACAGAAGCACTAATGTTGGCATCACTCCCCACACTTAACCCCTTCCCGACATTTGACGTACATTTACGTCATGGCCGGGATGTACTTCCCGACGCATGGCATAAATGTACGTCATGGCTTTAAACTGTCACCGCGTCAATAGACGCGGTGACAGTTTAAACATGTCTGCTGTCCCTGACAGAAGACATGTCCCTGCATGCCCAGGGGGGGTGGCGATGCCTCCCCCCCATCGGCGATCGCTGTGACTGGCTGTTCAAATGTGAATAGCCAATTACAGCGTTTTCTGTGTACCGGCGAATAACGTTCGCCGGTGACACAGGGATCGGTGGTGATTGGTGCTGTAAAGTACAGCACCAATCACCATGGGGTGTAAGGGTGACACTGGTGTCACCCCACCTCACCCCACCCGCCCCCAAAGGCCGTGATTGGTTCGTCGGACTGACGGACCAATCACAGCCATGGAGGGTGGTTTAAACTAACGTTGACTGCACTGCAGACGCCATTCCGGTCTGGAATTGCGTGCAGTGTGGTCACCGTGCCTATCTGCCGTGATATACTGACCTGATCCTTGCAAATACTTACCTGATCACCTGATCACTGCTTGTAGCATGCTGGATGCTTCCTGGATCTGACTTCTTGTGACTTCCTGTGTTGTGCTGCTGCTGCTGCTGCAGTGTGATAGAGTTATAGATAGAGAGATAGAGAGAGATAGAGAGAGATAGTGACAGAGAGTGCTATATTTTGTGTCTGCTGCCCCCCCCCCTGTTGTGCTGATCAGTATATCTGTGCTGATCAGCAACTTTTTGGGGGTGCTGGTTTTTTTTTTTAATATATATACAGCTGTGCTGCATGTGCAACTGACTGCTGCCCCCCCTTTTGTGCTGATCAGTATAAATTAACTGATCAGCAACTTTTTGGGGGTGCAGTGCTGCTGCTGCAGTGTCATAGAGTGATAGATAGTGAGAGATAGAGAGATAGAGAGAGATAGTGACAGAGAGTGATAGAGAGTGCTATATTTTGTGTCTGCTACCCCCCCCCCCTTTTGTGCTGATCAGTATATCTGTGCTGAACAGCAACTTTTTGGGGGTGCAGGGTTTTTTTTTTATATATATAACTGTCAGTGCTGCTGCTGCAGTGTCATAGAGTGATAGATAGTGATAGATAGTGAGAGATAGAGAGATAGAGAGAGATAGTGACAGAGAGTGATAGAGAGTGCTATATTTTGTGTCTGCTACCCCCCCTTTTGTGCTGATCAGTATATCTGTGCTGATCAGCAACTTTTTGGGGGTGCAGGGTTTTTTTTTTTATATATACCTGTCAGTTGCTGCCAGTTGCACCAAAGGTTGTGCACCTGCTGCCCCTCACTGGTAATCAGTGTCGCATCACTGATCACCTTTTTTTTTTTTTTTGAGGGTGCTGTGGGGTCTTTTTTTAATTTTTTTTTTACACACACTGTGATTTTGTGGGTGTCCTGTGGCCACTGTGCGCTGATCAGTGACGTACATCACTGATCAGCTTTTTCGGCACAGGGTTGATCTATTTTTTTTTTTTTGATCAAATTCCTGTTGCCTTTGAGCGCTGTTCAGTGACGGACGTTACTGACCAACATCTGTGCTCAATTTTTGGCGCAGGACCTTTTTTTTTTTTTTTTCTGCACTACATACACACTACACACTACATACCCCCCCCGGGTTGAAATAAAGTTTGTACCCCCCCTACACTATACACGTGTTGAAACATTTCACTACCAGAAACACAAAAATAAAAATGTCATCCCAAATGTCATCCCAAATGTCATCCCAGTCATCCAGAAGAATGTATTCAGCGGAGGAGGCATATGCCATGCTTGCCTCTGACTCTGACACAGCCAGTGAGGCAAGCGGGGAATTTGAAGGATTCATCTTAAGCTCCTCTTCCTCCTCTAGTGATGAGGGACCCCCTCAAAGACGCCCCCGTAGAGCAGCTGAGACCCCCCCCCCAATAATTGATCTCGTATGGACCCCACCACCAGACAATTTTGAGCCCCAGGTTCCTGAGTTTTTGGCCATCCCAGGAATCCAATTTGATTCCACAGGTCTCAGAGAAATTGACTTTTTCAAATTATTTTTCTCTGATGATTTTATAAATTTAATGGTGGACCAAACTAATTTATATGCCCAGCAGTTTATTGCTCAAAACCCCACGTCATCATTTGCTAGGTGGACCCCTGTAGATGCAGTAGAGATGATGACGTTTTGGGGTCTGGTGTTTCATATGGGCATAGTAAAAAAGCCAGAAATTAGGCAATATTGGAGTACAGATGTTCTGTACAGCACCCCACTTTACCGTATGGCCATGACCCGGACTCGTTTTGAGTTAATCCTTAAATTTTTGCATTACAACGATAATGCACAGTGCCCACCCAGAGATGATCCCACCTTTGACCGGCTATTCAAAGTCAGGCCGGTCATTGATCATTTCAGTGCCAAATTTCCAGAGATGTACATCCCAGATAAATTCATTTGCATAGACGAGTCCCTTATACATTTTAAAGGAAGGGTTAAATTCCGCCAGTACCTTCCCAGTAAGAGGGCAAGGTATGGCATAAAAATGTATAAGCTGTGTGAAAGCACCTCAGGGTACACTCACAGGTTTAGGGTATATGAAGGGAAGGATTCAAGAATTGAACCGCCAGAATGCCCCCCCTCCCTCGTAGGTGTTAGTGGAAAAATTGTCTGGGATTTAGTGCACCCCTTCCTGGATAAAGGTTATCACCTCTATGTGGATAACTTTTACACTAGCATCCCCCTGTTTAAGGCCCTTGGTTCAAGAGGTACAGCAGCTTGCGGTACTGTGCGCAAGAACCAAAGAGGCCTCCCAAAAACGCACATTGCCCAAGTAATGAGAAGGGGTGAAAGCAGGGCACAATCCACCGAAAATATGTTGTTGGTCAAATATAAGGACAAGAGGGATGTCCTTATACTGACAACAATTCACGGAGACAGTACCACCTCCGTCCCTGTACGAGGTACCAGTACCCACACCTCAAAACCTAATTGTATCCTGGATTACAATAAGTACATGGGCGGAGTGGATCTGTCAGATCAGGTACTGAAGCCGTACAGTGCCCTGCGGAAAACAAAAATCTGGTACAAGAAGCTGGCCGTGTATATCATCCAGATGGCACTGTATAACGCTTACGTGCTATTCCGTTCTACCAGCCAGAGGGGGACATTTATGCACTTTCAAGAGGAAGTCATAAAGAGCCTAATATTTGGGAACCAGCAGGCAGAGGGCCCCAGTACTTCTAGTACTGGCCCCCGTATTGTACCAGGGCAGCATTTTCCTGATGAAATCCCCTCCACTGGAAAAAAGGGCAGGACACAAAAAAGGTGCAAAGTTTGCTATAAAAAGGGAATAAGAAAGCAAACTATTTTCCAGTGTGACACTTGCCCCGACAAACCCGGCCTATGTATAAAGGAGTGTTTTAAAATATACCACACATCTATGGATTATTAGGTTCATCATTTCACCGTGCTTCGGGGGTCTTGCTAATGCCACATAGCACCCACCATTCATTCCACCAGAATCTGAGCCGCAAAATCCAAAAATCACTCCTTCCCTTCTGAGTCCTGCCATGCACCCAACTGGTATTTTTTGGTCACATGTGAGGCATTGCCGTACTCGGGAGAAATTGGGGCACAGATTTTGGGGTGCTTTTTCTCCTTCATACCTTATGAAAATGAAAAATCTTGAGCCAGAACTGCATTTTTGTGTAAAAAAATTTAATTTTTCATTTGCACAGCCCAGTTGTATCAAAATTGGTGAAACCCCTGGGGGTTTGAAATGTACACTATACCCCTAGATGAATTCCCTGAGGGGTGTTGTTTGCAAAATGGGGTCACTTGTGGGGGGGTTCCACTGTATTGGTGCTTTGGGGGTCTTGCTAATGCGACATAGCACCCACCAAAATTCCACCAGAATCTGTGCTGCAAAATCCAAATATCACTCCTTCCCTTCTGAGTCCTGCCATTTTTTGGTCACACATGAAGCATTGCCGTACTCGGGAGAAATTGGGGCACAGATTTTGGGGTGCTTTTTCTCCTTCATACCTTATGAAAATGAAAAATTTTGAGCCAGAACTGCATTTTTGTGTAAAAAAATGTAATTTTTCATTTGCACAGCCCAGTTGTATCAAAATTGGTGAAACCCCTGGGGGTTTGAAATGTATACTATACCCCTAGATGAATTCCCTGAGGGGTGTAGTTTGCAAAATGGGGTCACTTGTGGGGGGCTTCCACTGTATTGGTGCTTTGGGGGTCTTGCTAATGCGACATAGCACCCACCAAAATTCCACCAGAATCTGAGCTGCAAAATACAAAAATCACTCCTTCCCTTCTGAGTCCTGCCATGCACCCAAATGGTATTTTTTGGTCACATGTGAGGCATTGCCATACTCGGGAGAAATTGGGACACAGATTTTGGGGTGCTTTGTCTCCTTCATTCCTTGTGAAAATGAAAAATTTTGAGCCAGAACTGCATTTTTGTGTAAAAAATTTAATTTTTCATTTTCACTGCCCAGTTGTACCACAATTGGTGAAACCCCTGGGGGTTTGAAATGTACATTATACCCCTAGATGAATTCCCAGAGGGGTGTAGTTTGCAAAATGGGGTCACTTGTGGGGGGCTTCCACTGTATTGGTGCTTTGGGGGTCTTGCTAATGCGACATAGCACCCACCAAAATTCCACCAGAATCTGAGCTGCAAAATACAAAAATCACTCCTTCCCTTCTGAGTCCTGCCATGCACCCAAATGGTATTTTTTGGTCACATGTGAGGCATTGCCGTACTCGGGAGAAATTGGGGCACAGATTTTGGGGTGCTTTGTCTCCTTCATTCCTTGTGAAAATGAAAAATTTTGAGCCAGAACTGCATTTTTGTGTAAAAAAATGTAATTTTTCATTTGCACAGCCCAGTTGTATCAAAATTGGTGAAACCCCTGGGGGTTTGAAATGTACACTATACCCCTAGATGAATTCCCTGAGGGGTGTAGTTTGCAAAATGGGGTCACTTGTGGGGGGCTTCCACTGTATTGGTGCTTTGGGGGTCTTGCTAATGCGACATAGCACCCACCAAAATTCCACCAGAATCTGAGCTGCAAAATACAAAAATCACTCCTTCCCTTCTGAGTCCTGCCATGCACCCAAATGGTATTTTTTGGTCACATGTGAGGCATTGCCGTACTCGGGAGAAATTGGGGCACAGATTTTGGGGTGCTTTGTCTCCTTCATTCCTTGTGAAAATGAAAAATTTTGAGCCAGAACTGCATTTTTGTGTAAAAAATTTAATTTTTCATTTTCACTGCCCAGTTGTACCACAATTGGTGAAACCCCGGGGGGTTTGAAATGTACATTATACCCCTAGATGAATTCCCTGAGGGGTGTAGTTTGCAAAATGGGGTCACTTGTGGGGGGGTTCCTAACTTTTAGCATCTTATGGTGCCTAGAAACCTACATGGTGCCTAAAAAATAATCTCATAAAAAGGAGGCTCCAAAATCAAGTAGGTGCTCCTTCTATTATGAAGCCTGTGGTTTGGTCAACGTGCACACTAGGGCCACATATAGGATATTTATGAAAACAAAAGAATTGGGGGAATCAATTTTTAGTCACATTTCTCTAGTAAAATCTACTGTGTTCCTTAGAAAAATGTATTAAAATTGCAAATCTGCAAAAAAAATGAAATTTTGAAATTTCACCTACACTTTGTTTTAATTCCTGTGAAACACCTAAAGGGTTAACAAACTTCCAAAATGCTGTTTTGAATACTGTGAGGGGTGCAGTTTTTGAAATGGCATCATTTATGGGGGTGTCTCACATACAAGTCCCTCAAAGTCACATCAGAACTGAACTGGTCCCTAAAAAAATCAGTGTTTGAAATTTTCTTGAAAATTTGAGAATTTGCTATTCATATTTTAAGCCTCCTAGTGTCCAAAAAAATTAAAAGGAGGTTGAAATAATGATGGCAACATAAAGTAGACATATGGTCTATGTTAGTTAATAACTATTTTGAGTGGTATGATTATTTGTCTCACAAGCAGAAAATTTAACATTTTGAAAATTGCAAAATGTTCCATTTTTTTTACGGCATTTTGGTATTTTTCACAAAAAAACACAGACTGTATCGACCCAAATTTACCACTAACTTGAAGTACAATGTGTCACGAGAAAACAATCTCAAAATCACTGGGATAAGTAAAAGCAAAAAAAAGTTATCCCCACTTAAGTGATACCTGTCAGATTTGAAAAAAAGGGCTCTGTCAGGAAGGCAAAAACAGGCTGCGGCGGGAAGGGGTTAAACAACTTGGATTTAAGGCAAAATGTTTATTTGCAGTAATACACCAGCATTATATTAGGTTATTACCGTATCATAGTAATTGCATAATATTAATGACCTGATCTTGCAATAGCTAATGCCTTACACAGTTTTAGGAATCTTATCACTTTTGCTTAGCCAAGCTCTTTCTGTGATGGACTATGATCAACTTTATATTTAAAAACACATTAATTACTAATGATTCATAGAGTAAATAAAGCTAAGTAACAATTTATCAACAACGATGTCAAGAAACCAAAAACAGTTGGTAAACATAAGGAATGCTTGAACCTGGCTCCAATGCAGAATTCCTGTCATGAGAAGTTATTATGTAAGTACTTGCCCAGAACCTGTCAGATGACAATGGTCAGCCATATATTACAAAGTAGTAAGCCCATTAAAGAGCATTCATTGGGCAATAAAGCACTGTTGCCAAGCTAAACTTTGTAGAAAAATAGAATATAGAATGTGTGCAAGACTGATATTGCAAATGAATATCCCCATCCGGAGCAAGAACTCAAATACCCAACAATAGCCAGAAATGGTATTGTGATAATAGTCACAAGATTGACACAATATGGTTAGCATAAAAGGTTGACATGATTAAATGGTCGATACATTAAAAAGGTCAACATGAGGGTTTTTTCCCCTACTTTACATCCATGTGACAAGAAATGGTAAAGTGTGCAGTAGCGGAGTGAGGGGATTCAGTACACTAATGTGGGGTGCGTGCGCTACAATCTACAAATTGACATACATTTTTATAAAAAAAAACTCATGTTGACCTTTTGGCTATGTCGACCTTATGCATGTCTACCTTTTTTGGGGTTGACCTAGACACTGTTGATCTTTTTATTGTCGACCTTTTGACCACACCCCCAGAAATATGCTGCACAGATGCCCCTTACCTACAAGGGAAATTCTGCCAGTGGCATTTTGCACCGCGTGCTCTATCACCACACAGCACCATTAATTCATCTAATAGGTCCTCCTCTGATTCTCCAGCTGCCACTGCATAGGTAGATGTTAGGGCTATAATCTAGTGAAATTGGTATTCAGGGATCCAGAAATCAACTAAGAGGTTGATTAAGTACGTGTGGTTGTTAGGGCCAATACAGGTTGGTCCTCCCAAATCTGTCGCACTACAATGCATTAAGGAGACAATGGAAGGGAATGATAATTTTGGTAACAAATTGTTTGGTCATTAGATAACACTATGCAGATTCTTTCATATTTAGCTTGAACAACAAATGAATGCATGCTTGTATGTATGCATTGAGCAAGTGCTGCAAGATTGGCTTAGATTAGAGATTTGCATTGGCCATGGAGGTGGCGGATGGATCCGATTGGTTTCCTCTTCACAACCCCACACCTCCTTCCCATAGGAATAAGCAGGACTCCAGGAACCAATGCCATCTGATTATGGTTATTGTTGCTGCAAGCAAACTCTGATAATTCTCATATTGCTTGCTAAAGAAAAGCACCAGAAGGATGGGCACAACATGTGGTAGTAACTGTAACAAGTTGTTTGAATGCAAGAATTATATTTTTCATCTAACATGAGTGCTGTTCCTGCCTTTTCCCTGATAGTAAGCGTTTATACATAAGTATACCTCAGTCTATTGTTACATTCTATCTGAAACAAACGGACTTACCCGCTTCAGTTGCAGCTGTTTCATCTTGTTTTTCCTGCTGTTGCAGTTTCCATTTTGTAAAAAAAAGTCGAAAGTCGCATTGGCGGAAAGCAGATGCATTTTCAACTAAAACACGTGGATCGTCAACTAATTGACTGATCCACATGCTTTCAGACCATGATGATTTTTATTGAAAAAGTCGAAAAATCAGCACTGTAATTGAATATGTAAATTCGACAGAATATCTTGTAAGGTGGCGTTTTTTTCGTCCTTTTGAAAAATATGCATTGATTGAATACCCCCTCCCCCTCAGAAGTTAGACCAATTGAGATTATTCAAAAATCCTTTTATGTGCAAATGCCAAAAACCATGTGATGAAGAACCAAGCTCTCATGAGGATCACTACAGGAAAGGCAAACAATACTATCTAAAAATAGTACAACAGCACAAGGTAAGGCAAAAAAATGTCATTGTTCACACTGTAATGTGTGCAAACACATAGGAACAAAAAACATCTATACTTTATATAATTATACGGATAATAAAATTATAATTTGACTGTTAGTTACATATAATACCAATAATGTAATTTATCTGATTACATTTATGTGAACTGTTATTTACTGGTATAGTGAAAAGACTGTTAAAAAAGTTCCCATACCATAGACAATTTTTTTTTTTAGTCACTGGTGACAGTAGCTATGTTTATTTTGGTTGCTGTGGTTGGGGTGCCATACATGTGGAAGTGAAACCAATTTCCAGGAATAATTGTTACAGTAGCTTTGAAATGTGTTTATTAAAGAACTGAGTTTGATCCTTTTAACTAGTAATGTTGCTGGTATCTCACATCCTGAACCAGATACAGTGAATCTGGCAGACATCATGGTAAGAAGGCAACTTCTTTCTGATAAGCTTCATTACTAATTTACCCCAGGGTTGCCTACTTTTGAAAATTAATTTCAGGAAGAAAAGTAAAAGGCATGGGGCGAGCCTTGCGTCGCCAGGGGGGCGGTCCATGCATCACCCAGGGGTGGGCTGTGAGTCATCAGGGGCGGGTTGTGAATCATAAGGGGGCAGGCTGTGCATCATAATGGGGCAGGCTGTGCGTCACAAGGGGGTGGGCCATGCATTGCAAGGGGCTCATTTTGGTATGAGTTTCTTGTTACATCTCTGTGCAACACAAAATTTACTGACATGATCAGAAGTGTGGATGCATATTATAGGTCATCAGCGCTGTCCAGTTTCCCAGACTAGGGACAAGAGTGCAGCAGCCAGTGGTGGTACTCAGAAGCACCCAGCCAGGCACTAGTGAGTGTGTGCTGCTAGAGCTGCTGGCTGAGTCAGTGACGTTCCTGCGCCTCTCTACGGGAGTGTGCCCTGCACCTGGCTCACAGGGGGAGATGCAGGGAGCTGCTCTTGTGTGTGACGGCGGGTGAGAGACGAGAACTTCTTACCATGGTCCCCGGTACATACACAAAGTTCTTCTTCTCTCTGCACTGCAGTTGCATCGGCGGTGTCATCGCGCCGGTGTCATGATCTAGCGCCATGATGCCAAGGCAATTTGACTGAGACGCGTCTCACCAACCGGTGTGCAGTGGAAACCCGGAGGTGCACAAGGGAAGCGGCTAAGCCAGCCAACTGGAAGGTAACAGAGGGGGGCATCGCCTGTCCACTGAAAGGAGCAGAGCTAGCCTACCTGCCTTCCAACAGGAGATGCAGATTGCTTGGTCGCGGGAGATGGAGTGCCAGTGGCCTGGGAGCTGCGACTGCCCTGGTGATTGTACAACGCGGCAACGGGGTCTGCGTAGAGCCGCGTTGTTTCCTCCAGTCCCCGCTGCAGCAGTCGCAGCCCGCTCCGCTCTGCATGCTGACGCCACCCGCCCTCCCCCCCCCCCCCCCGCGGAGTATATATTGCTTATACTTGTATTATATGTTCTAAAAGGGACAGAGGGACAGAAAGGACAAGGTGCAATGGAAACAGTGTGGGGCAGTTTGTGATGGGGGGACAGTGTGGGGCTGTTGTGGTGAGGGGCAGTGTTTGGCTGGTGTGATGGGGACACTAGTGTGGGGCTTATGTATAATGGGTGTCACGGTGTGTGGCAGGTGTATAATGGGCATCACGGTGTGTGGCATATGTATAATGGAGCATCACGGTGTGTGGCATATGTATAATGAGTATCACAGTGTGTGGCATATGTATAATGAGCATCACGGTGTGGGCATATGTATAATGGAGCATCACGGTGTGGGCATATGTATAATGGGCATCACGGTGTGTGGCATATGTAAATGGAGATCAGGGTGTGTGGCATATGTAAATGGGCATCAGAGTGTATGGCATATGTATAATGGCTGCAAAAATCACCAACTTATTGATATTTCCTGAAGTGACACGCAAAGGCTACACTTTTTTACAATTTTTGATACACCAAGCTGAAAAGGTTAGCCATTACTGATCTAGCGCTCGCGCAGTACGCATTGCAGAAGATCACGCTGCGGCTGCGGGAGAGAAGGGTCCTCTCCCGGGAGTCTGTGAGATGTCCCAGGATTCCGGGAGTCTCACAGACATTCCGGGAGAGTCGGCAACCCTGATTTACCCATGTTTTTCCTTACTTTTAGGTCAATAAAACAAAAATACTACAATATCGCTGGCCATCTGTCTGTTCAGGGTGTCCAGGCGGAAACTCCCGATGGTCCCCCACTGCCAGGAGGCCCACATCCTCCTCTAGGGATCAGGTTCAAGTGTACTTGAATTATACAGAAGTACCTTATACTGCACAAAACTATGGTATCATTTCTACAGCAAATTACCATTATTATTCTGGTACATGATCATGCATGCAATAGCAGTATTTACTATATATATTTATCAATGGATACAAACCATGCACTCTCTTATGCTTAAGTAAACCAATATGGTGGCTGGCTACACCCCATAAACATAGGCCTCTACCACTGTATCCCCCGAGAGGCCCTTCATTCCCCAGTCTGACACTGGATGTGACTTTGGTGGGTGTTTAATATTGCAGAGCAGCATGATTTAAAGCAGTGATGGCTAACCTTAACACTCCATCAGTTGTTTAACTACACATCCCAGCATGCCCTACTACAGTTTTACTATTTGGCCATGCTAAAACTGATGTATGTCATGCTGGGATGTGCAGTTCAACAACAGATGGAGTGTTAAGGTTAGCCATCACTGATTTACAGCAAGGGTTACTCCTCACATCTTAGTCATGCTGAGGGCATGCTCAGTGCTCCATAAGCTGCTGACAACCAGTCTCTCTCTCCAATGAACAGATCATGCCACATATATATATATATACACATATACCATCTATTCATTGCTTGATCTGCTAAGCAGCGGCTAACAAGGGGCCTCCTAACTCTACCCCATAACACTGCAATCTGTGGGAGGGATGGCGGGAAAGTAACCGAAAAACATGTCTGTGCCACCAAAATTTTGGTATTTTTGGGAGGTATACATTGTGGCTAGGCAAGCATAAGGCACCAATTTTCATTGTCTGAATAGCTATTGACACTACTATACAATTGGATTTCCTCTCTTTATATACAGAGTCAGGCAAACCTCCCAGATTTTTACGGTTGCCAAAAAAAGGAATAGTAGATTACATAATCTAAAGAGTGAGTGGAATAAAGTTTATTTTAAATTGATTTTGAATATAGGTGCTCATTCAACAAAGTCACAACTTGTACAGGTCTGTGCATGCTGGTATGTGTGCAAGGCCGTGAACTGCGGTTGCATTGCAAACCTATTATTTGGGGGGTGGTGACCAACTTTTCAGGTGTGACCAAATAGTTGAGGGATGGGGGGATAATATTGCCATTTCTAGGCACATACTGTAGCAGCGTTCGGTTCATTAACCCTAGGAGTGGTGGGTTTTCATGGGGCAGGACAAACCTACCAGGGTTTGTCCTGCCCTAGAAATGCTCACTACAGTAAGGGCATCTACTGCCATTTGCAGCAGCCCCTGCTCACCTGGAGCTGCTGCTGCCAGCTTAGGCTGTTTGCGGGCACTTGGAGAAGTTTGGGGCCGATTGGGGAGGCTCGGAAGCTCTCAGGTGCTCGGTCGTTTGGGCATTCGTGGATTTGGGTGCCCATACACCAAAAGAATAAACCTCCACGAGTGGCCCTGATCCTCCCCGAGGGGCCCCAATACTCCCAGAGTGGTGACAAGGAGGATCGGCGATGGTGTGTACCAGTAAGGATCGCAATGGGGGGGGGGGGGGGGCAACGACAGTGGGGATGGTGGTGCGCCAGTGGTTCATTGCTGGAGGCACCACTGGCGCACCCTTTACAGTTGCATGTTCGGAAATTTCTCAGGAGATCGCGCCGGCAGTGCAGCTCAGCCTGAGAAATTTCAGGCAAACCACTGAAGTGGTTAATGGTTCTTAGTGATGTTTGTAGACCTCAGCTTTCAGATGGTCCATGTCGGCTGTGTAAAGGCCTTTTGTAAAGCTAATGAATATTGTTTTCTGGTCAGAAACAAAAATTTTGCTTGCAAACATAGCCAGATTCATCATGAAATTGCAGTGATAATGCTGGAAATGATCTGCTGAGTGTTACAAAACATTGACTACAAATGTGTATCATAATTATATGCCACCATCTGGATGATATTCAAAATCAACTGAAAACAGACTGTATTCCATGCTGTCATGTTTGCGATTGTGTTTTTATTTGCAAACTCAAGCTGGGTACTTGGGCTTTGTTGTAACTAGAGGAATGCTATGGGAAACTGGATAATCTGATGCCGCCCATACACGGTGCGAATTTAGGGGGTTATTCTGATCGGTGCGGCCAAACGTGCGTACGTTCCATATTAACGTACGCTCTCCGTACGCGGCCGTTGAGGTTAAGTCCACCCACAAATCAGCCGCATACGTACAGCCAGAAACAACGTCGAAGGGGAGTGGCATACAATTGAGCGTACGCCAACGTACACGGACGGATCAGCCCTTAGACTCCGACAACTGGCGTACAACAGAGCGTACGCCACCGTTTACGGACGTCTCTCGTCCGTCTTCCCACCGACTTCTTGCGGCTATCTGAGCGTACGCCACCGTGCACGGATGGGTCTCTATTGTTTTCAATGGAAAACTCAGCGTATGTCACCGCTCATGAGAGTGAGCGTACGTCCGTGCACGCTGGCATACCCTTCACATATATGGACCTGCAAATCTTGCCTTTCAACTATAATTAAGACAATTAATTATTCTAATTGTGTGCAAAATAGTGGGCATGGGCTTAAAACATTGCTGAAACATCCTTTGTAGGTGTTAGATGTGGTTTATGTTATTGTATCATAAATACGAAACCTATGTTTGTATTAGAGTGAACACGTTGACACATGTCGACTTGTGTAGATTGAGTGTGCTACTGTGTAAAGTCTATGAAAGCACGTAGTGAATGTGTATAACTGTTTAACAAATACCTACCTTAGCATATATAAGCAGGTCTTACAAAGATTCTTACCTTAAATTAAACAAACCTTTAAATGTCGAGAAGTATAGAAAGATAAGCTTCCAAGGTGTTTGAGTGCTGTGTGTGGCTTGCAGGTAGTGAAATAATGGTTTGGACTTAATAGACTGCAGCATTGCTTATTACATTCAGGTGTATGTGTTTGAGTAGTAATCAGCGTAAATTAGCAAACCCAGGCGCACGCTGTCATGCGGTATCTGTAGGGGTGGTCTGAGGTGGCGGTTGGCGGCCGCCTGTTTTGTGTCCGAAATGAACGGTGCTTTCGCCGACCGATCGTTCATTTTTGGTGCACACCCCCGTGTAAGCCCATGTTTACGCCCATTTTCCCTCATTATTTCGGCCGCTCCCCTCAACACGCCCCTATGCCGCCCCCAATGACCGTACTCTCGCGTACAGGTTTTTTCGCACGGAGAGACCCGTCCATAAGCGTTGTGGAGTGTTCGCGCCTGCGCATTGGAGATGGTACGCATGCGCAGATCGTTAAAAACCCCGGAACGTACGCGTACGGCCCGCCCGCACCAACCAGAATAAGGCCCTATGGGTGCAATGCGATGCGCTCTCCTGCGCACATCCCATTGACTGCACATAAAGTATGTGCTGCCCGTACTTTATAAACTAGATTGCATTGCATCTAGTTCAAAACGCATGGTACTTTAGCACTTCGCATAGCTTTTGAACTAGATGCGATCTAGTTGAAAAAGCACGGTGCACATTGCACTTAAGATAGTTTCTACAATAGTGGAGGCAGTAACTAGCTGCTGGCAATCATAGGCACTGGAGGTGCAGCTGCAATCTCTATGGAACCTAGATACTGCAGAACTGGGCTATAGAGGACTCAGGACTGGACTGGAATGCAGGAGTCACCAGAATGGAACTGGAATGTAGGAGACACAAGAATGGAACCGGACTATAGGAGACAGTAAAGTAGCAAGAGATGGTATGGCACTTTAAGAGCCTGATTCAGACCCGTTAGTAAGGCTGCAATTTTTGCAGATAGACAAAACCATGCTGCGCTGCAGGTAGGGCAAATGTAATGTATTTTCCGATATAGAAGTCATTTGTATTTGGCTGCTGAGTTTCCTAGCAGTCAAATATGGACAAGCCTGAAGCATTGCATGGATTAGTCATGACACCGCTGGAAGTTGAAGCCCAGTGCTGGTTATAAAAGTATCGGGGAACCCTATTTATTTTTGTTCCCAGTATTTTTGTAGCCAGGACAAGCCCAAGAACCCAGTGCTGGTATCGGAAATACAGGGGGACCCTAGTTTTTTTTTGTTCCCCTGCATGTCTGTGACCAGCACCGACTCACAGAGCCAGGGGCTGGTTATACTCATGGGGTGGGACCACACGCAGTTTTGATTATTTATTTATTTTTACTAACACAGAGAAGCATCGCACGGATCTGACTGATCCATGCAGGCTTCATCAAAATACGGATGGAAATGGCTGAAAAGTAAATTAGACGGGTGCTGAGTCCTGAATGTAATTTAGATCGAATGGGTACAAATGGATGCATTTATACCCATTCGTTCGATCCTAGTAAATTTTCCCCACAGAGGGCCTGATTCAGACCCATTCGCTGGGCTTCAAATTTGCAGCTCATGTGATTATCGATTGACCGCACATGTGCACTGTATGCAGCCAGCTATAGTTTGTGATTGACACCCTGCGGCCGTTGGGGCGGCATGTATGGGACGGCATTTACTTGATTGCTGGGCTCCAAAAACTCACAGCCCAGGTCTGAATCAGGCCCAGAGCGGGGACATCAGAAAGGGACCCAACCAAACAACATAACAGCACAATTTGTGAAACACACACTTTTAGGTTATGTACATTTTTTTTTTTTATAGCCCTTACAATGCCTTCTTTTTTATTAACCTTTAAAATATGTGAGTTTTTTTGCATCACCCTGTATAAGAAAATATTTTCCCATTAGATTACAAGATTTCTCCCTTTGGATTGCAGGGTGAAGCATATGGTGAATGTTTATTTTATTAAAGTCCTATTATCCAACAGATTTTGTCTTAGTTACATTTTTTAATACAAATAAATAAAGTTTTATGTCTCCAGCACCACCACTGTATTTGGTTCCCCTGCAGTGGCAAACAAGTCACAAATATTCCTCTCTGCCCAGGTATTCACATAACAAGAGTCCCTGGCAGTGCTCCAACGCTTTTCAGCACAAGGATGTAAGCCTCTGGGAAAAAGTTGCCATATCAATGGGAACGTTCTCAATAAAAGATTGTGCATTGAAGCTAGTTGTCATTAAACCTTTGAGTGCCAACGTTGCTGTTAGAGATATCTGCTAAAAATGCCTGCGTTGCTCACAGCAACTGTTCTTTCAGTATAAATAAATACATATACAAGTTAAGGTGGCCATACATCAGAAAGATATTGTACCCAATCATACAATCTCAATTGATTGTAAGATGGATTGTATGCAGATTGTGCGCACATCTTGTGTACACAATCATGCAGCAGATGGATTGTATGACTGATTGTAAGATGGATTGTGTGTAGATTGTGTATCCAAAAACCACCAAGGACTGCCGGGGATTTCAAGGGAAATTGTACACAATCATGAGCGCAATCGATCTTAAGATCGATCTTTCTGATGTATGGCCAGCTTAAGTCAATGAATGGAAGTTTAGTTAAATATTGCACTCAAGAAAAGAACGCTCTCAGCGGAGCAGGCATTGAAAAGGTCGTCTACTATTGGCCGACAGGCAGAAGGTCAACACATTAATAAAGGTTAACATGTATTATTTTGATACGGTTAAAATGTCGACACAAGCAAAAAATTTCCATGGACCAGGTCAACTTGGGAAAAGGTCAATATGAGGTTTTTTTTGTGTCTATGTCGACATAGGTTGACTTGGACACTGTATTAGTGTACGGTGTCCCCTCGCATGGCTCGCTATGCTCACGGGATACGGTCATTGGGTCACCAGTGATAGAGTATAGATATGATTCCCACCTTTTATATACATATAAGGTTTAAGTTTTATATATGTTATTCAGAACTATCACTGTCCCTTTAAGATGTCTTTTCCTTAAAATGCTTCTAGCAGAACAGATTTTAAGTTCAGCATAAGATGGAAAAGTTTGAGGTGATTTCAAGTGATGTTACCAAGGTCAGAAGATATCGCACCTGCAACATGAAGATAGCGTTTTGGAATGTTGTGAGAATCAGAAGGAGGAGGCAAAGTTACTGCTTGCTTATCAACATTGATCCAATTATTTATATTATAAACAAACTTTTGTTTTGACATCTTATTAAAAAGTGTGAATTTATTGCTTTAGCTTAAAACTTCAAAATAAATATTTAATGAGCAATGACGTGGATTGCATTCCACATTTTTGGTATAACTATGAGCACCCTAAGATTAAACGTCAGATCACCGTCTGACTAGCATACTCCATTGGTGTGTGTGTGTGTGTGTGTGTGTGTGTCATTTCACTCCGGCCATCACTTAGAAGATAAATCCTCTGGCTGACATCGAAGGTTGATAAGTATAACTGAACCCTATCACCAGCATGATGGTCGACAAGCATTAGGTCAACATGCATATAGGTCGACTTGACTTAAGGTCGACATGCAGGAAGGTCAACAAGACTTAAGGTTGACATGGGTTAGGTTGTCAGGGTAATTAGGTCGACATGGGTAAGGTTGAAAGAGTTATTAGGTCGACATGGGGTTTTTCATGTTTTTTTGAGCCAAAATGTGCCGGCAGGCCGTATTTTATGCCCTACCATCCACTAGGGCATGGTGGGAGAATAAAATAGTGTGCCCAAAGCATGGCAAGTGTAGCGAGCTATGCGAGGGGACACGGTGCTACATTTTGGTGTCCATGTCGACACAGCATGTGCCAACAGGTGGTATTTCATGCCCTACCATCCGCTAAGGCAGGGCTGGGAAACACCGGCCCTCCATATGTTGATGAACTACACATCCCAGCATGTCTTGTATCAGTTTCAGCATGGCCACATAGCAAAACTAATTCAAAGCTTTCTGGGATGTGTAGTTCACTAACATCTGGAGGGCCGGTGTTGCCCAGCCCTGCGCTAGAATAAAATAGTGTGCCGAGCATATCCGTGCCTGAAGCATGGCGAGCGTAGCAAGTGATGCGAGGGGACGCGGTGCTACATTTCAGTGTCCATGTAGACACAACATGTGCCGACAGGCAGTATTTCATGCCCCACCATCCACTAGGGCGTGGTGGAAGAATAAAATAGTGTGCCGAGCGTAGCGGCGCACCGTACCCGAAGCACGGCGAGCCATGCGAGGGGACACAGTGCTACGTTTTAGTGTTTATGTTGACTGTGTTGACATTTCGGTAAAAAAAACCCACAAAAATCCATGTCGACTTTTTCAATGTCGACCTTGCCCATGTCAACCTAATGACCCTTACCCATAGCGACCTAATGACCCTGTCGACCTTCCTGCATGTCAGCCTTAACTCTTGTAGACCTAAATGCATGTCCACCTAATGGTGTCAACCTAATGCTTGTCGACCATAATGCTGGTGACCTAATGATCCATACCCACGTTTACCATGCTTCGGGCACGGTGCCTCGCTGGGCTCCGCACACTATTATATTCTCTGTCTATACCTACTGGGATGGTAAAGTATTAACAAGTCAATAAAAAAAAAATAAAAACATGAACTCATGTCAAACCTTTTTTCAAGTCGACCATTTTGTTTGTGTCAAACTTTTGACCATGTTGACTTAATGAATGTGGATCTTTATTATATGTCTACCTTCTGCCTGTCGACACATAGTGGTTAACCTATTGACTGTCGACCAAGGCACTATTGACCTAATAACCGCATACATGTGTAGATTGATTTATATATGGATGGGGTGTTTTCAAACTGAAATCTAAATTTAATAATAAAGTGTAAAAATAAAGCTTTTGTTGGCTACAGAAGGAGGCAATATTTACCCTGCACATAAAAAATATATAAATGTATTTGGTTCCCTTGCATAACAACTTGGTTTGATCCAGACACACAAATTACTCGCTTTTTTTTAACTTTACTGACAAACATGAATCAAGCCTTTTAATTCCACAATGATTTGACACAGGAACAGGATTACATCTGAAAAACTTTGTTTAGCTTGGAAAACTTTAAGGGAGAAATTAACTAAGTGGGTAATTTAGACATGACCGCATGGCTGCGATAATTAACTCTGTTAATTATGTCCAATAATTACCAGCAAATTAGACGTTTATGATACATGGACTATTTATTTGGGACCTATTTTCCATAACTGAATATGTTCACCATATGTAACAGTACTACACAAGGATCCTTCACATTTGTGATGCTAATAACACGAATATATTGTATACTGAATTATTGCTTTTAAAGTTTTTACCCCTGAAGAATCCCATCGGACAAAACGCATAGGGAATTGGTACAGTGTTTACACTGTCAGCAGAAAAATATTCACTAATACCCCTTTCACACCAGAAATGCAGAGACAAACCCGGGAATTCAATTCCAGGGACAAGCAGGGACATTCCCAGGTTGGGACCCATTCACACATGCTTTTGAAGCAGGGACAACCCGAGTCGGCACCTTTCACACTGAACCAGGGATGACCCTGCATTTCTATGAGAATAGCATTGAAAATTGTATTTTTTAGGCTCACATTAGATTATGGATTATTAATAATTAAGACACAATATTTGTAGTGTTTTAGCCTTTGTTTACTTGTATAAAACAAACTAAAAGTCATATAAAAGCATCTTCCCCTCTAATGATTAACAGCTCTCTCACCTCCTCATTTGTCCAAGACATGGCACACATTGCAGGCTTTCAGGGGTGAAAATGAACTTCTGAGGTCTGTGGTGCCACAGAACATGCACACTGTATGCTGCCCCTGGGTGTGTCCACCACAACAGAAAGCTGCCCTGCTAACAAATCAGCACTAGCAGAGGCAACACGGGAAGCAGGGACATGTCTCTGCACCTTTCACACCAGCCAGTAACCCTGGAAGGTATTGGGAAACAAAGGAAGGTCTTGCTGGCGCTGAACTTGTGTGTCCCATGAAATGTATAGTTCTCATGATGTGGAAAAAAATAAATACAAATATATGGAAAATGTGTTAGAATTTCCAAAAATAATCAAAACGTGTTTATTTAATAAACACTCAAAAGGGAGGGATTCCTTTTGAGTGTTTATTAAATAAACACATTTTGATTATTTTTGGAAATTCTAACACATTTTCCATATATTTGTATTTATTTTTTCCACATCACGAGAACTATACATTTCGTGGGACACACAAGTTCAGCGCCAGCAAGACCTTCCTTTGTTTCCCAGTATCTACCAGTGAGGATTATCCAGTGGTCCTCCATTTGGGTCTACGGCAGCAAGGACTGATAGCGCCTTGGGACTTTTCTACACGTTGTCTTTTTGTTTAGTAACCCTGGAAGGACCCGGGAGCAACCCTGCTACCTAGCAGGGTTGAATTACCGGCAAATTAACCCAGGAATTTGTCCCTGGAACCTTTCACACCAGAGCTAGTCCCGGTTTGTTCCCGGACCCAACCGGGGAATTTAGGCTGGTGTGAAAGGGGTATTACTGCGCTCCGACACGTACAGATACAAGCTTGATCCATAATTTTCTTTCCAGTCAGTTGTGTACACTCTGTTACTTATTTATATTGTGAGAAAATGTTTTTATAATATGTATAGGGTGAAATTGAATAAGATGAGAGATTCAGAAAGTGAGAGATTCGGAAAGAGATCTACAGTTTTTTTTAAAGCGACAATCATTTACACGGCAAAACCAGTTCAATTTTGCAGTGTAAATATGTGATTACCTCTTTAAAAAAACTGGAGATTTCTTACCAAATCTCTCACTTTCGGAATCTCTCATCCTATTACATTTCCCCCATTGTATTTATGGAAAATAAAAACACTGTTCTTATATTAATTTGGCCTTCTTGGATTAATGTTGATGGATGCATCTCAAGCAAGAGGGTATATTCTGCTAGAATCATTGGCAGGTCAAGGAGAAAAAGAAGCACTTTAATTCAGTATTGGATAATAGCTATGTGATACTACAGATCCTGGGTGCCCCTACTTATGTGAGCATGTACGGCTATATATTATACTGAATTTGTGTAGGCCACAGACAGAGGGCCAGATGTACTAAGCATGAAAAGTGATAAAAATGGAGAGTGATAAACCATCAATCAATCAGCTCATAACTGCCACATCACAGGCTGGGTTTGAAAAATGACAGGTAGGAGCTGATTGGTTGTTGATTTATCACTCTCCATTTTTATCACTTTTCAGGCTTAGTACATCTTGCCCAGAGAGTGATAAATTGGTGATCCAACAATTTCCTGTCGTACGCAAATTTTACTCAGGTGATCTAATCTATAATCACCAGGTCTACATTCTGGTCTCCTATTCAGATCTTTAACTGGCTTCTTGTACTTAGCAATGTTTTATACTTATCCTATGTACTCATGCTTTGGATACCTGCTGTGTGTTATTTTGTTATGTTGTTTTTGGTTAATGTATCAAGCAGTGGAAAGAGAGGAGAAGTGGAAATGTTACAACCAACCATCATCGAAGTAACATTTATCAGGTACATTCTATGATATAAGTAGAACCACTATGAAAGTCTATGTCTACAAAGCTGTCATTCCAATGTCAACAGCAGATGGTCAACATTGATGATGAAAACATAATTAATATCAATACCTGCAAAATGTCGACACTAATGCAATGTTGACATTAGAAATGTCAACACTGTCATAACGTCAATATTTCCATTAGGGTTAGCATTAGGGAGAGAGTAAAATTAAAAACACATTGTCCACATTACATCACTGTCAACATGCTGACATAATAAATATTGGGGTGAATTTACTAAGATGGGAGCTCTATTGAAGATGGGATGTTGCTAAATAAATATGTAGCTAACCTAACGTTAATGATGATGGACCGACACATATATATAGAAAAGCATTCATAAGAAAAATAACTGAGAAATAGTAGATAACAGAAATGGCATCAAGAATTTACTTTTGGAAGGTTTTGTTACATTTACATTACATGAGTATGGGATCACCATTCAACCACCATATAGGGAAAGTTTCAGGAAACTAGTAGACAAATAGATTTTTATGCCATCCAGTAAATAGAAACATACCTCCCAACTTTGGCAGTTCAGCAGGCGGGGGCGTGACCTAATTTGGGGGCGTGGCCTATACTCGCACACACACACCCCCCACGAGGCCACGCCCCCATTTTGTCGCTATGGGGGCATGACCCAGAGGCTCTGTGAGCCTCTAGCCATGCCCCCAGCACCCTGGCTGCGGGAATAGACGCTGTGCGCGTGTGCACAGCGTTTATTCCCAGCTGCTTAGAAGCTGACAGGGGGGACGCCCAACAGCCCCCCACACCGCGGGACACTGCCGCCCGCGGGTGGGACAGCGGGACAGGCCCTGATAATCGGGACTGTCCCGCTAAAATCGGGACTGTCCCGCTAAAATCGGGACTGTTGGGAGGTATGTAGAAAGGAAACAGACACATCTGATACTCAGATAATACCCTAATAATATGGAATCAATGTTTAGAAGTGTCCCATTTCATAAAGCAAGACAACAAATTCTTCCCAGGCGGGGGGCGTGACCTAATTTGGGGGCGTGGCCTATACTCACACACACCCCCCGCGAGGCCACGCCCCCATTTTGTCGCTATGGGGGCATGACCCAGAGGCTCTGTGAGCCTCTAGCCATGCCCCCAGCACCCTGGCTGCGGGAATAGACGCTGTGCGCGTGTGCACAGCGTTTATTCCCAGCTGCTTAGAAGCTGACAGGGGGGACGCCCAACAGCCCCCCACACCGCGGGACACTGCCGCCCGCGGGTGGGATAGCGGGACAGGCCCTGATAATCGGGACTGTCCCGCTAAAATCGGGACTGCACCCTGGCTGCGGGAATAGACGCTGTGCGCGTGTGCACAGCGTTTATTCCCAGCTGCTTAGAAGCTGACAGGGGGGACGCCCAACAGCCCCACACACCGCGGGACACTGCCGCCCGCGGGTGGGACAGCGGGACAGGCCCTGATAATCGGGACTGTCCCGCTAAAATCGGGACTGTCCCGCTAAAATCGGGACTGTTGGGAGGTATGTAGAAAGGAAACAGACACATCTGATACTCAGATAATACCCTAATAATATGGAATCAATGTTTAGAAGTGTCCCATTTCATAAAGCAAGACAACAAATTCTTCCCATTGATCAATTATATTATCAAGAAAAGGTAACACTTTTGTATAGGTAACAGAAAAACAATTGTACATGCACAGATCTATTTTCTAAACTCACAGACCACAGTGGCTCCCATGAGCATTCAAAACTCACAAACGTCCCAATGATCTATTATTGTGTTTGCAGAGAACAGCACGTAATGGCAGCAATTGTCCATGTATTGTGACATTTAACATGGAAAAATTAGGAAAACAGATGTTAATGGAAAATAGAGAAATTAGATATTTGGAAAATGATCCACTAAAAGAACAGAATATGCAGTGGTGCTAGAAAGTTTGTACACCCTGTATGCAGGGAAAGGCGGGGGTTGGAGGGATGTATGCTAGGATGTCAGATGGCAGGCAAAATGAAGTCCATAGGCTTTTATTAGGTAATGCCATCTTTACCAGGTCCAAGCTCTATAATAAATGACATTCTAGAGCAGTGTTTTTCAACCACTCTTTCATAGCACTCTAGTGTGCCCTGAGCGGTTCTCAGGTGTGCCCCCAGATCTAGAGATGTGCACACCAGTTTACAGCCACCACCAGTTCAACTGTTATTTACTGGTCTCTTCTTTTCATGTAAAGCTCCAATGTGACCACAGAGCCGGGCGGAGGGAGCAGCGCAGGGAGCCGGGGAGGGGAGGAAGCCACTGCCATCAGCGGGAGCAGGGGGGGGGGGGGGGGGGGGGGGGTGGAGCCAGGTACCAGGGAGTCGGGCAGGAGAAGAGCACTTAAAAGAAAAGGAAAAGCCCATACAAATGAATAGGAAGTCACTGATTGGCTGAGACCTCTCAGTGACTGCTTTTTTTTTTTTGTAAGTGCTCTGCTTCCTATGCTGCCCGGCAGCGTCTTCTCCTGCCCAGCTCCCTGCACCACCCCCCTGTTCACACTGATAGCTTCCTCCCCCGCCCCTGCGCTGCCCAAACCCCCGCCCGGCTCTGTCGTCGCAGGCATCCCCCACAACCGCTGCCATCCCCCGCACGGCTCCGGGCTGCACATTAGATTTAGCAAATCTTATGTGCAGCCCGTCCGACCTCCCACCTCTGATCCGATGCGCACTGGTCTTCACATCAGGATATAGGACGGGATGCCTACATGTGCAATTTGGGCTGATTTCTCGGCACGATTCATTTGAAATTGTGCCCAAATCGCATAGTGTATGCAGGGCCTTTAGTAAATATACCCCTTTGTGTGTTAGCAAGTTCTCTTTATATAGAAGATCTGAAAACATGCAAGCATGGACACACTTGTTGGTACCCTTCCAGTGGGGGAGAGAAAAAAAAAAACAATGTTTTTCTCTGAAATAACTTAAAACAGACTAAAGGAATTGGCAGCAATCATTGTTTATTTCACATTTAAAGGAAATCAGACTTTGAGTAATTTGTGATCCAACAGAATATCTTACATAATAAAATAAATTAAAATGTCATGAACAAAAATCATTGGATCTAATATTTTGTTGACAACCTTCAGAGGCAACCACTGCAATCAAGCAATTTCTGTAGCTCTCAGTAAAATAATCTGCATTTGTAAACAAGTAGTTTGGCCCATTCTTACTGAGCCAAGTGCTCCAGCTGTCTCAGGTTTGAGCAGTTTTCAGTTCTTATCTCTGGCCCCGTACACACGGGGAGGGGGGGGGGGGGTATATCGCCGAGGGAATATATCGCTCAGTGTCCCGTTTGCATCAGCGACCAGAGATGGTTGCTGATGAAAAAGAAAGTGCCGGCAGCGATCACTACGGGGGAGAAAACGGGAGCGCGCACCCGGTGATATATCGCTGGTGCACACTCCCATCACAGCTTAAAAGGTGCGTACACACGGGATAAAAATCGCTGGCAATATGGTCGCTGGCGGGGGTGGCGGCAGCATCAGCAGGTGAGGTGGGAGCGTAGATGTGATGGTGCACTGTACTGCGTCGAAGCCGGAAATGGGAACAGCCAGGCAGCATCTGAGCATTAGACTGCACAGTCCTGGACATTTTGGGGCCAAATCCCCGGATCCCGCTGATCCTGGAATTGGTCACCCTACACCACACATGTAGCAATGCTGAAGCGTTCTGAGCAATGCTAGAGTGTGCTGGATATTAATTGCCAGGCGATAACGATGTGCAAGGTACGCATCGCTATGGCCCCTACACATAACTCTCTCTGCACATGGAACCTCTGTTCCACCTGCAGTGCACATGGTTTTGCCCATTTTGATAACAAATTTGCCCTGTGATCAAGTCTGAATTAAGCTCATTATGCTTTTGGAGCAACTGATACGAAGCTGAAGTTTTGCTTCAGAATGCCTTGATACTCTAAGGTATAATTATCACAGATTCAATATACATGCTAAATAAATGCAACATAGCAGCCCAAACCAAAATAAAAGCCTTCCCCATGTTTCACAGTAGCATACCTCACAACATGACCCTCTCCAGGAAGGACACAGTGCTCTGTTTCAGGGCTTCCCTCTTAATGTACTGTATGATTACCATCACCTATGTTGAAACACCTTTCTTATCAAGTAATGATTGCCCTAACCTAAGGTGAAAGCAATCATAAATTAGGAGGGAAGTCCAGGAACTGAGCATTGTTTCCCTCCCAGAGAGGGTCATATTAGGAGGTATGCAGTAGGGGGCAGATGTACTAAGCCTTGGAAAGTGATAAAGTTGAACCAGATAAAGTACCAAGCAATAAACTCCTGTCCTTTTTCATACACAACCTTTAACATCACAGTTCATACTTGCCTACCTGACCCTATCCATGCGTAAGAAAATACTCTGCTGCTGGACTTCCCTGGTAATGTATGATTGCCATCACCTGTGGTGAAACACCTTTCTTATCAATTACCTAGCTCACACAGGTGATGGCAATCCTACATTCAGAGGCAGAACTCTGGGAGGCAATGGAGTCATCTGCCGCCGGGCTCCTGCTCCCAGGGGGGCACCTCTCCTAACCTGCAAGTTTAAATCAGCTAAGTGAAAGTCATCAATATTGTTTCTGTGATTGAGTTCTGAAATGTATGTCTCCTCTCTGTCTCTATCTCTATATCTAGATATATATATATATATATATATATATAGATATAAATATACATTTCAGAATGAATACGGTTGTGTGTGAGGGGGTGTGTGTGTGTGTGTGTGGCAGTGACGTGCGGTGAGGTTCATGGTTGGTGAAGCAAACATTGTGTTCATTTAAAAACACACTTATTTTACACAAACACACAGTACACACCTCTCTGTCACTTTACACAAATACACAGTTATACACTTGTCCCTTATCACAAATACACACAAGTCTGTCCCTTAACACAAACACACACAAACACCTGTGCCACTTAAAAAAAAACACAGCCCCCACCCTCCACAAGTGCTAAACACACATTACGTTGGAAAAAGGCACTGCTTACCAAAGAGGAACGACAGAATTTCAGCTCCCCTCCCGCAGTACAAGTCAGAGAAATGCAGAGGAGCCCGGCAGCCCAGCATGGCACCGCCGCTCCCCCCCCCACTCGCCCGCATTACAAGATACACATGCTTACCAAAGAAGAACGACAGAATTTCAGCAGTGACAGCAGCGTTCCTGGGACAGGCACCCGAGACAGAGTGCCGGCGGGAGGTGGAAGAGTGACCCCGGACATTAAATGGGAGCAGATAGCAGCGGGAGCTGGCAGCCCAGACCGGCACCGCTGCTCCCCTCCCCTCCCGCAGTACAAGTCATAGAAATGCAGAGGAGCCCGGCAGCCCAGCATGGCACCGCCTCTCCCCCCCCCCTGCGCCTGCCTGCCCGCATTACAAGTCAGCGGACAAGCCAGGGCTCCGCTGTATAACAGTGTATAGGCGGCACCTATAGAAGTTCCTTGGTAGCAGTCAGGGACGTGTTTTCTGCCTATATGAAAGCACGCCCTTGTCACTGAGACAGCACCACTGTGCCCAATCACATCTGTCTCAGTGACAGGGGTGTGCTGTCATATAGGCAGAAAAGCACGTCCCTGTCACCGAGGCACAGCTATAGGTGCCGCCTATACACCTTTTTAAATGAGCATTTAAAGCCCTGTTCTAAGCCCTGCCTCAGGGCCATCTTAACAGCAGTGTGGGCCCCTGGGCAAAGCAATGCACCGGGCCCTTACCCATTCTCCCCTCCTAGGGGTGGGGGGTGCTATCAGCAGCAGCTTTGATGTCCCACTGGTGGCAGGGGGTGCTCTATCTTCCATTTAACATGTAGGACCTGGAGCCGTAACTTCTGCTAATTACTCCTATACCGCACAGGTGGTGGGAGGGAGAACACTAACGTGTGGAAGGGGGCACTGAGCTGAATGAAGGGTCCCTTGTAAATGACTTCCAGGGAGGTAGGGGGTGTTTTATACGTAGGGGAGGGTTGGATAATGGAGTGAGCTTAATATTCGTCATTTTCCGGTGGAAGGGCAGCTTGTTTGACTGCAGATATCGCCATTATCTGGAAATAGATTTCTTAGCCTTCAATAGTATAAAAACCTAGAGTCCCAACTTTCAGGAGGTGCTGGGGACTTGGGGATCAGAGATCAGGAGCCAGAGCAATCCATTGACAAAATTATAAAACTGTACACCAGACGTTTGGAGCTGGAGCAGGGACTGGCTGCTGGAAGGCTGATATCTCTGGTTCTGGGCAAGACAGAGACAAACCTCTAGTGTTGACAGAAAGGGGAGAGTCCCAGCTTTTGGAATATACTCTCAGAAAAACTCTAAGTCAGAGGAAACCAGAGAAATATGACTGGGAACTGCAATTAACAGGTCAGATGTGGACTGCTGCTTTGAAGTTGGATATCTCCAGTTCCCCAGGGCCGATTTTAAAAATTCTGGTATCCCTGGAAAAAGGGGATCCTCAGCTATCAGCATAGGGGCCTTATAAACCTGGGGCCCCTGGGCAAGTGCCCATTAAGCCCATACGAAAAGACGGCCCTGCCCTGCCTACTGCCCGCCCCTGACAGTCTAACTGACAGTCCATAACTGTAATATGGACAGCGGGAGGCACTGCTCTTGGTGCCTCCTAAACTAATTAATAAAAAAACAAAAAGAGTAAAAATTATTAGAATAATACAAAGCATATACTTATGACACATAATATGTGTAATAAGTATTTTCTTTGTATTTTATTATTATTTTAATCATTAATGACAGGGGAGGCACTGCCTCCCCTGACTGCATGTCCCTGGTGTGTGGGGGGACTACAATATGTCTTGCCTTCGGGCAGCTGGGACGAACTTACGCCACTGCCTGCATTACCAGGGAAGTCCAGGAACAGAGCGTTTTCTCCCGAATGGGGAGGGTCGGGTTGGCAAGTATGTCACAGTTAAGAGCTGATTAGCTGTTACTTTCTCTCTCTTTTAAACTTTATCACTCTCCAAAATCTCCGTGGAGGTATGGTGTTCTGTTCTTTGAAAGTACTAAAACCAAGCCAAAGGTTAGAGATTCTTTATCCATTTGAAAAATGTTCCCTTAGTAAACATTACCATTCATTGTGAAAGCAGGGTGGGCTTTGGATGTACTGTAAACCTGCGTACACATTAGACAACACTACAAACAGTATGATGTCGCTCATGATTTCCCTTGTTCTCCTGTGCAAACGGTATACACACTGAGTGATTTCACAAGAGATATCCTCAGTGGCCACATTCAGGAGTACGAGTGTCACTGACTACATAGTCCAATAGTCAGGATTTAGTTGCATGTGCAGTCCACAGAGGACATCAATAACGACCTATAGGCATGCACATCATTAACTATATATTGCATGCACACTGGACAATATATACAAAAATGTTGTAATGATATGTTGTCATTTGCTACAACGTCGTTGACGTCTAGGTGCAAATCATCTAGTGTGTGTGCTACGAACGACAGGCTGAAACTCAACAATTTTGAAATACTGGATGACTCTTTTATATCATTTGGTTGTTTGGGAAACTTCAGTGTGTAGGCACTATGGGACCAATTCAGCATGGATCGCTAATCCAGTGAACTGTGAGGAGAAAGCTGCCACACAGACAGAAAGACAAAATGCCCCTTGCTAAATTGTGGGAGAATTGTGATTGGATAGCTAATCTGCATCCATTCGCAAATATATATGCAAGTCCTGAAACATTGAAGAGTTTCTGGCGTCTGTGCAAATGTGAGTGGAAATAGTCATCGCTGACATCACAGACCCCCCTTAAAAATGCCTGGGCATGTCTGTGGTTTTTTGTACACACCCAGAAAACATCAAGTTTCCACCGCCAAACGCCTTCCTTCTGTCAGTCAAGATCCGGTCACATTAAGTTTATGATGCATATGCATTGTCATTCGATAATCGCTTGATTTACAAATTGTCTAATTAAATCAGGACTATTCCACCTTAAACTGGATGTTTGGGAGATATGTGTATATCAAATGTATATGCTTTACAATGATCACTTTTATGTGTATTTGTTTATTTTTATTAAACATAAATGTTTAAAATCACTTTATGATAATCAGTAATGATCAACTAATCAGCAACTAGTGCTTAGAAGATGCCTCTGGAAACCAAATTTAAAATCTAGAAATGATGCATGCTTCTAAAGGGAAAAACACCTATGGTTCCTGTTCATAGATTGACAGTGTCTAGGTTGATCACTATTGGTTGACAGGTTGCTTGTGTTGAACTTTTGTCAATGTCGAACAATTGCATGTAGACCTTTTTGATGTGTCAATTTTGTCTATCGAATATTGATTGATCTATTGACTGTCGACCCAAACCCCATTGACCTAATAATAATCCACACCAAGACGCTTATGACAGCAGTAAAAGTTGCTTAGTGCACAGTTGCGGGACCAGCACAGAACAGAGCCCATGGGGCCAGATGTACTAAGCTTCAAAAGTGATAAAATGGAGTGATAAACAGCCAGCCAATCAGCTCCTACCTGCCATGTCACAGACTGTGTTTGAAAAATGTCAGGCAAGAGCTGTTTGGCTGGCAGAAAATCACTCTCCATGTTATCACTTTTGAAGCTTAGTGCATCTGGCCCCATGCGAAGTAAGATTTTGAAATCGCTTCATGTGAATGAGATAAACGGGACACTACTCATCACTTCAGGCAGGGCTGGACTGGCTATCTGGCACTTCTGGCAAATGCCAGAAGGGCCGATGGCCTTGTGGGACGATTTTATTCATTCATTTGTCCAGGCTTTACTACTGTACTTTAGCGCTTACAGCTCCAGCGTGTGCTGAGTCATTAGCATATTTACATCATCATGCGAAGCCCGTGCATTTGCTCCGCCCCCTCCATTCTGAGTAGCGCGTGTGCGGGGGGGGGCTGAGGGGCTGGCGGCTGGCCACGTGACGTGGGAGGAAGAAGGTGAATGGCAGGAGGCCCGGTGGCGTCATCTATATGCGGAGGAGCAGGAGGCCCGGCGCCGCCTGTGCAGGGGGCGAGTGTGGGATGGTGGCACTGTCTATATGCAGTGGGAGAAAAGGAGGCCCAGCAGCGTGAACTGGGAATCAGAAGTCCCGGCAGCAGCTGCTGTGAGTGTTAAAAGGGAGAGATGTCAGACGTGCTTCCCCATCCCCTCGCTCTATACATGCTTATACATGTTGGGGGGGCTCAGGGGGTGACGAGGGAGCTGTCGGTGGGGGGGATTTGTGTAAAACGTTTCCCATATGCCTTACTGTTATTAGACTCACCTAGAGCTTTGGAGACTGATGAACATTTTATACTTTGTCTTATTTCTTCCCAGTTTTTCTCTACCTCTGAAGTAGCAAAGAGAGTTAATTCAGTGATGTTTTACAGTGTAGGGCAATAATGCAGTGTAGTGTATAGAAGAGTCCATAATGTAGGTCAGTGATGTACACTGTAGGGTATAGGGGCTCCATTGTGCGGCAATGTGTAATGGGCATAATGGTGTGTTCCATAATGTGTAATGGGCACTACCGTGTGTTCCATAATGTGTAATGGGCACTACGGTGTGTTCCATAATGTGTAATGCATCCTTTTTGTGATGCCTCGCCTCCTTTCCATGCGGCCACGCCCACTTTGCGGAACGCGGCTACGACGCACAAGGGTCCTGCCTGCTGCAGATGGGTCTGTGTGCTCAAAATGCCAGAGACGATTTCTGGGCCCAGTCCGGCCCTGACTTTACATGGATCCCTGAAATACAAATATTTGATGCTGCAAAATTTAATTCACATGTTTTTCTAATTAAAATTCTGGGCATGTAATATTAAAACAAATCATGTCATCTGCAATATATCACAGTTATTGCAGAAAAGGACTTGGCTAAGTAAAAGCTGCAATAGGATTCTCTACTAAACAAATCAATTGCAGATGTTTTGATTAAAAAGGCATAGCTACCCAAGTGACAGGAGTACAGCTGCTTTGGGCCCCTTAACTCTGGGCTTACTCAGAGGTGAACATGGGTCTGTCTGAGTATTTTGGAATTGAGTTGAATCTACACTGGGGACTGAAAGGTAGATGTATTATAGCGGCATGTATCATGCAGGTATGTCACTTCCAGCTTTTCCTCTATACCAAAGCAAAGCAGGAGGCCAAAAAACTAAATATATTAACATCTTGTATGTCGGAGTGGGGTAGGGGAGGAAAGGGCAGGGGAGTCTCCCCTCTGTAAATCACCTACTGTCAGAGCACATGCACTGTGTCATCTCCCCCAGCTGACTCCTCTGGGCATGCTCAACATCTCGCTATTATAGCAAGATGCCTGTACAGCCCAGAGCCAGCAGCCACCACACCAGGCAAGAGCTGTCCCTGCTGTGGTGAAAGGGCAACTGACCATTCTTACATTGGCCCCCACATACCGACATGCTATCTTGTAGGTAGCAGTGCTAATAGGGCTAGCACATACAGTATCTCCTACTTCATACATGGGGAGAAGTGGCACACATAACAGCACTGGTACCTCTTCTCCCCCATACCGATAGGTAATACATTTACCCCTGAGAGACTGGGCTGTAGCCTATAAGTAAGTGGTGCGGGGAAGGTCGGGGGGGGGGGTGCCCAAAAACAGACTTGTTCATACTTTACCATCCCAGTGGAGTTGGAGGGGGAGTAAAATAGTGTGCCGAGCACCGTGCCCAAAGCATGCGAGGGGAAGCGGTACACTTAGATGATGTCCATGTTGATCTATGTCGACACAGACACCCAAAAAATAGATAAACTTATGTTCACATTTTGACCTGTCGTCATTTTAAATGTCATATTTTGAACATGTTGTCATAATAAATGTCAGAGCATTTTGTTCATATCTGTATTTTGACTGTCGGTCAATGGGTGTCTGTATTATGACCGTCGGGAAATCATACTGAACCCGTGTCTAGTTGTCGAAGCAACTGCAGGCTATGTAGTGTTGGATGGATGTGTAAATCCTTCTGTATATTATGGGTGTATCTTTTGATGCAAGTGTGCCCTAGGAATGGTAGTGATAATGATGACAGCTATCTAAGGACACAGATATGGGCGGTTCGGCAACAAAGATGTGTGCATCTGTGCATAAGGCTGAAAATGTATGAATTTCTGTGCACGTCTGTAAAGTCACCTATTTTTGTAGAAGACTTTACAAAATGTCCACAATTGTTAATTTATGATCACGTACGGGTGTGGTATGTTATGTCGACATTCACTATGTCAATACTGACATAATGTCAACATATTTATTATGTCAATATTATGAATGTCAAACAGTTAGAATGTTGACACTCCTATTTAACCCTAGCCCGTATGCCAACATTTTGAGCATGTTGACATTTTGAATTGATGACATGTTAAATGTCAAATACTGTAGTTAATAAGGGCCAGATGTACCAAGCATTGCAAAGTGGTAAAATGGAGAGTGATAAACCACCATCCAATCAGCTCCAACTTGTCATTTTTCAAACCCAGACTGTAACATGACAGTTAGGAGCTGATTGGCTGGTGGTTTATCACTGCATTTTATCACTTTTAAAGGTTAGTACATCTGGCCCTAAGGGCCTTATTCTAGTTTACTCTTTCTGGCAAAATCCTTCTTAGATGGACAAAACCATGTGCACTGCAGGGGGGGCAGATGTAAAATGTACAGAGAGAATTAGATTTGGGTGAGTTATTTTGTTTCTGTGCAGGGAAAATACAGACTGCTTTATTTTTACACTGCAATATAGATCTCACTTTGAAGTGAATCTAATTATCTCTGCACAAGTTACATCTGCCCCACCTGCAGTGCACATGGTTTTGTCCATCTAAGAACGATTTTGTCAGAAAGAGTGAACTAGAATAAGGCCCTAAGTGAGGTGATTTATATATAGAAAGCTTAGCATTCCCAGCTATTCCTGTCATTTGGTCCCAGCCATTATTGCTTATTCCATCTAGATTTCTTTCTACAGACATTGTCAAAGTAATACAGACTGTATTCTGGTTTAGTTTAGGGCAGTGGTTCCCAAATTGTGTGCCTAGGCATTTGGCCTAGGGGTGCCTTGAAAATATTTTGATGCTCTAGGGCGCCGTGATTCAAAAAAGTCTGGGAACTCCTGGTTTAGGGTATGGTTTGACCGGAAAGGGAGTATTGACCTCTCTGTCTCAGTTTTTTTCAAGCAGCATTGGTGCATCTATAATATGTGCAAGGTGTATGGTGTCCAGGAGCTGCCCACACCATTCACCCTTTATCCATACCATTATACATACCCTCCATGCCCATTTTTTCAGTGATTTGCGCATGCACAGTATAATAATGTGTGTGTGCCATGTACAGCACTGCAGGTACTGCCAGATCGATGGGGGACCACACAGAGCCTGTACTTTGGGCCCTCTCCTCTCTTAGGGGTCATTCAGACCTGAATGCAGGGCTGCAAATTCTCAAAGCGGACATTTATCAATACACTGCGCATGCGTATGGCCCATAGTATGCATGCGCAAGGCTGCACTGTGGTAAAAGCCAGCTACTATTTCTATTTGCATGCCGTTTGTAAGTAAGTAAGTTTTATTTATATAGCGCACTTTCTCCAACAGGACTCAAGGCGCTTTACAGACACAAAAATAACAATGCACATACTGCAATACAAAGGGGTATCAGTACAAGGAACAGGCAACAATGGCAGTACAGATATACATCACACATATACATCACATGTACAGATATGCACTAGATGCATTCTAATAAGGGACACGGACATGGGGAACATATTTACCGAGCTGTGCAGTACCCAGGCAGCCATTCAGCGGCGCCACATGGTTTGCAAGGTAATTGACAGAAAGTTGGCGTCTGGGAGTGGAAGCCGGCCGTTTAGTGGGAGTGATTAGAAAAATGCAGGCATGCCTAGGAAAATGCTGGAAGTGCCTGGGAAAATACTAGGCGATATTCGGGGACGTTTCCGCGTCCCGCCCAGGGTCGCCATTGTCCCGTGGTGGGGGGGGGCAGTTGGGAGTCCCCCCAGCCTGCCAAGAATAGACGCTCCCTTTTCGCGAGTGCGTGCGGCGAAGCCGCACGAGAGTCCCGACCTCCCAACTGCAGAAGTTGGGAGGTATGGTTTAGGGGAGGGTTTGTTATGTCAGCAAGAGGCTGGATTGCCTTTTTCCATTGTAATGCTGAGTACCATATATACTCAAGTATAAGCCTACTTTTTCAGAACTTTTTTTATGCTGAAAAAGCCCCCCTCGGCTTATACTTGAGTGAGGGTCCCACTTGAGTCAATAAGTTTTCCTAGTTTTTTTGTTGTAAAATTAGGTGCCTCGGCTTATATTCGGGTTGACTTATACTCGAGTATATACAGTAAGTCTCTGGCTCCTCTAAGCCTGCAATGACTTGTGCACAGTGTAAAAATCAGTCCATGGTGAGCCACTGAATGATGGCCACTGTGAATCCACGGGCGTGCGATCAGGTCTAAATAGACCCTTTAATCCACCTCTACCAGGGAGGTATGTTATAGAAACTGTGATGGTGTAGATGGTGTTTCCAAGAAAGGGACCATCATCCCTCTGCTACTTAGCATAATAGCCAGATAGTGTGTAATATATCAAATAAAAGTTTACAACAATTCTGGGCCTTTCTTCTTTTTCTCACAAACTGCTCTGCAGTAGTAAGGACACAATACAAGCACTCGGAGATAAACAAACCTTGTTTGCTTTAGTGATAATAAATCACTTCGAAAGTGAACATGATAACACCAGATCTGGCCATACTGGTTTCTCCATCAACTATGGAGATAATGTTTGCTTGATTTTAGAGGCTCTACACACTTTACACTGGTGTATATCCCAATATCTATAATAACATGTGAGAGGAAAGCATTCAGAGACACTCACTAATACAGCTGTGTACACACGGTGCAATATCGCTGGCAATATGGTCGCTGAGCAACCATATTGCCAGTGATTTGCTTGTGCTGTGGCTCCCGTGTTCAGCCCCCTAATGGTGCTATTTCCCCCTGCGGCAACCCCGGCAGAGTCTCCTTTTTATCAGCGACCATCTCTGGTCACTGATGAAAACGGGACACTGAGCAATATATTGCACCGTGTGTACACAGAGCTATCGGTTGGGATGTACAAAAGGGAAAATGAGGGCAAAAATAAGAAAATTGTCATTTTCGGAATTTGGACACATTTCCCATACATACCTGTTGACAGAGTATATATCGGTGCTTGTGGTGTTGTTAGATGACACACATTTTTGGAAGCTTAACCAGGAATTGGAAAGAAAAGGGTGGGCTGAAGCGCTGCCTCTGTGTGTATTGCAAATGAGTAAGAATTGATGCAATGTAATGAAATTAAATGCTGTTTATTTAAAAAGGTGTACACATATAAATTGTTATGCAATGGTGGGTTTGCACACGTGTTCTGCTCGGAGCCCCTGGGGGAATGATGGCGGCAACAGACCCCCTTAATACCATAACCCAGGTTGGGGTTATGTCTCCTGGCAAGTGTGTGTTAGTGTCCCGGGGTCGGGCACCTTATCTGTACTTGTGCTACAGATGGTGCAGTGTCACAGTCTCCTTCTATGTGTAAAGTGGAGGAGTGGGGTTAAGCAGTGAACGGCGTCCCGCTGAACTGCTTCTCACCCTGTCAGTGAAGTGATGGGTGCGGGTCCTGAGTCTGGCTGGTGCCTCCGCTCTTCATCAGTCTCTATGTCCAAATATGGAGGCACCAGCCAGACTCAGGACCGGCACCTATCGCTAGCTGGTAACTTGACAAACAGTGTGTGGGGACACTGAAGGTGCGCTGTCTCCTCACACACCAGCTGTAGCTGGCATTACCCAGTAGAAGCCTTTGGATTTCTCTTCTCAATTCCCCCCCTGAGATGGAATTGTGATGCAGTGCGCTGTGTTAAACTACATGTACTGATGCAGGGCCAGCTATGCCACAGTAATTAAAATAACTGTAATTTGAAATACTGTAGTTTACCTGTATCAGATCCCTTTGAGTCAATGTAGTAAATATGTGAGCACTTTTACTTGTTTGCTGCTTCAGTGAAATGTCATTTTCGTGAATATAGCTCTAGCCCACACAATGACTGTCAATAGTGTGTGGGCAATAGGGCCTCTATAATAGTGGCTTTGTCTGATAAAGCAGACTACAAATTCCACAAACTAAATAGTGAAATGATAGACTCTAGACAATTTAGAGGTTTCTTCTGGAAGATGCAGGACAGTTCTGTGAAACTCTCGACCAAACACATACTAGGGTCCGTTTAATCAGAAGCAAATTAACCTACCAGTATTTGAATTTTGGGAGGACTTGGAGGTAAACCTTTTAGACACGAGAAGAACATACAAACCACAGATCGTGTCTTCCTGGTTGGCACCAAATGTATGGTCCCAATGCTGTGCTATGCTAACCATTGTGCCACCAAGTCAGTGGGATAATACAAGCTGCTCCATTACCCCATGGCGTTCAGTGAATGATTACTAAAATTGTATTATAATACTGGGTTTCACTTCTGTGACTGAAAATCCCCCAACCTATTGCGGCATACTGGGAGAGATAGAAATGTATGTGTAAAATAATTAGATTCATTGTACACATATCATGAATCCTAAGATTGGTGACATTGCACTTGATATATAAAAATACACAGATTTTAAAAAACAAAAGTGTCTACCAAATTTATGTCACAAATGGAGCCATTTTTATCATTATTAGATTGTAAGCTCCTTGGAGCAGGGCATTCTTCTCTCGCACTTCAATAACAGCTCTGGCTTACTCAGCTCCCATCTATACCTGCAGCTCTTCTTACGTTTAAATTGTTCACCTCTACCAACGCCAAACCGTCCCTCTAGTACGTGGACAAAACCTTTACTTTCCTACATCTCAGCTGTATTGTGTACTGAGAATTGTGGTGCTGATTGTTACCTATGCTCTGCTGTAGTTCTTCAGTTACTGTTATGTTTAGTTAAGTTATGTGTACCCTGTATTGTTCTGTTTAAAAAAAGGAGTAAAAAAAGGAGATAAAAAGGAACGGTTTCTTCTACATGAAACAATTAAATTATACAATGTAAAAAATTCTAAATGGAATACCATAATACAGCAGTTCTCAAACTGTGGGTCCTGACCCCAAAATGGGTCCCGACCTTTTCAGCATGGGGTCATGACTCCATGTTGCTGATCATCAGGCTGATGACTTTTCTGATCTCAGTCAGTGATTCAAGGAGTCTGAAAAATCTTATGAACTGTTATGTTAGACTCCACCCATGATTTTGTGCCTCCACAATGCTGCCATGCCTGTGCGGTCTGCTGACTGCATGTGATGTGATGACCTTCTGCAGTAACTTGCTGGGGTCCTGTCATTATTTTTATTGTCTGATGGGGTATGAGCAAAATAGTTTGAGGACCCCTGCCATAATATATAAAATTACATATAAATGTGTAAACTTTTCTTGAACATAAATTCAAGCAATAATTATACCACTGATTATGAGGATTTTAGATTATCTTAACTGGACTAGGACATCTCCAATACCATTATGCAGCAAAAAGTTTTTACCAGGTGACCAGCAGAGTCCCGATATATATTTATAATACTTTTTTCGCCGTGTCTCTCTGTGTAGCAATTCTCCATCTTTTCTTGGAGAAGTGGAATGTGAACTTTTACAATAAAAGATTTTTTGTTTTAATTTTGGTGTAAAAAAATCAGGAATTTTAATCTGTGAATGCTATTTTATTCATGTGCTTATAGCACATGAATATATATTTAATTTAAAAATATATATATATATATTTTTTTTACACAGAGCAGCCAGCAGGGGGCCGGGAGCCGAGCCGCTCATTAGATATTCATATATTCACTGCACCCGATCATTACATATGCACAATCGGGTGCAGTGAATACCCGACCCCCTGTTGGCTCTCCCGGGGGGGGGGCAGCCTGTGCTGCCTGGCTCCCGGGGAGCCCACCTCCCCCCCACATACGTTCTGGGGCAGACAGGGAGACTTCCATCTCCCTGCCTGCCACCGTCCTCGGGCTCCCTGCGGCGTCACCTCATACGCCGGATTGGCTGATACTCGCCGCGAGGGGCGGTGAGTATCAGTCACATTGAATAGTGTATAAAGTGCCGTCACGGAGAGTCTCCAAACATGGAGAATCTCCGCAAAAAACACGGCGAGTGCATGGCGAGCGAAAAAAAACGCTCGCCATGCACGGAGAATAATAACATTGAATACTGCCCTACATGATATGCCGAACTTATGATATTGTTAACGATATCAGCGGTGCTGCAAAAATGGACGATCCACGGGTCAAACGCTGAACAATGTTCAGCGACCTTACCTGGAGCCCCGCCGAACATGCAGTCACTGCCGATATTGTCAGATGGGACTGCAGGTTCAGATGGTCGAGGTTATCGATAATGATACGCGGGAGTGTGCATCATTAACGATATAGTAGATATACATTGAATAATATGCACAATAATATAGTTAATGATATTGTTATTGTGCATATAGTTCATTAAAATCGTATAGTGTGTACCCATTCTAAATGTCATCTTGATATGGTATCAACAGAACAGGCATTGCAGTACATAATTATGGCAGTGATTCTACATGAATATGATTCTCCAGCACGGTTACGGTATACAGGGTCAACAGTGAAAAGGTTGAAAATATTTAGGTCAACACCAAATGGTCGACATGCACAAGATCAACAAACGGTTAACATGGGAATGTTCGACACATATAGAGGTTGACAAGAGGTTTTTATGTTTTTTTGGTGTCAATTTGTAGATTTCAGCACATTAACTCCAAATGAGTGTACTACATTCGCTCGCCATGACCAGGCAAGGTGGCTTGGTGAACTCGTCAGCGGCTTACACCCACGTCAGAGCTGTGTGCCCCAGTTGAGAGGCGTGCGGCATGTAGGAGTGGCACAGCAGGGAGTGGGCATAATGGCGGCAAGCTGTTCCCTTTTTTAAATGGTGAGAGTTGCTGTATCTTAATGTATGTCTGTTTTTCTCTTGCTAAAGGGGTTGTACCCCAAAATGGCCCGTCATGGCTAATAAAACCATACCCTCCAACTGTACCGATTTAGCCGGTACAGTACCGTTTTTTAATGGTCTGTACCGGCTAAATCGAACTGTACCGAATGTACCGATTTTTTAAAGCCGGCTCTTCCTTCTCTGGGAGTTGTAGTTCCAAGTGCTTGTTCAACGCTGGCTGCTCTAGTTCCTGCAGTGTGAGTCGTGAGGGGGGAGACTACGTCTCCCGAGGTGCCCTGCGGGGGGACTCAGCAGTCTCAGCGTGCCCGCCTCCCCCCTGCTAACATGGCTGTGGCCCTGCCGCCTGCCGGGGGTTCTGAGAGTCCACACACACGTGCGGAGGTGCCGCGAATGACAGGTGCTGCTTTAACAGTGAGGGTATGCCAGCCCTGCTCCCTCTTGCTGTGAGCCGAGAGACGAGCACTCATCCCTTCCGCTACCGCACATCACCGGGGCGGGGACTGAGGCTGTGCTGGGGGAAGATAAGGTAGGCGGCAGCAGCAGGCTGTGTAAACTACACGATGTGGTATACATGAAGGCTGCAGCTTTTGTTTGGCTCTAGGACTGGCTGGCTTTAAAAAAAAAAAAAAAATATGCACATTTGGAAAGGGGGGTGACCACGCCCACTTTTTCAGTTACCACGCCCACTTTAACCCGTGGCCACACCCCCTTCCCGAATGTGTACCGATTTCTGCCGTACAGATGTTGGAGGGTATGTAAAACTACATGCCCAAAAAGGGGTTGTACCCTAAAATGGCCTGTCGTGGCTAATAAAACTACATGCTTATTGGATACGCTGCAGTGACGTGCTTGTTCTTGGACCACAGGAACCTTGCTTTGTATGTAAATCAGCTTATGTGCATTTGTGCAGCTTATGTGCAGGTAGCTGGTCAGGCACTCCCAATAAAAAGACTGTAGGGTCCGTGCCTTCACAAATTAAATCAATGTAAGAGAAGCAGGTGCGGCACTCGGTAACGATGGAAAAAATTCAATGAGCCATGGTGGTGGACAACGTTTCAGTTGTATTAAACAACTTTTTTCAGTAAACAACTTTTTTCATGTATGACTTGAAAAAAGTTGTTTAATACAACTGAAACGTTGTCCACCACCATGGCTCATTGAAATTTTTCCATCGTTACCGAGTGCCGCACCTGCTTCTCCTATATATATATATATATATATATATATATATATATATATATATATATATATATATATATATATATATATATATATATATATATATATATATATATAGGTCATGTAAGACAGCACTCAATTTTGAAACTAAAAGAACTCACGTTTTGTGGTGCACAGTCCTGTAATGTAAAGATACAGAAGCACTCACCCTCCTTGCAGAAGGTTTTGGGAAGAACCGACACACACTTGTAGAAGTCCAATGTAGATTTATTTAAGGCATGAGATGGTATACAGACACGGCCCAACAGCCGTTTCAACTGATATTCACAGTCTTCCTCAGGGAGACTGAGGAAGACTGTGAATATCAGTTGAAACGGCTGTTGGGCCGTGTCTGTATACCATCTCATGCCTTAAAAAAATCTACATTGGACTTCTACAAGTGTGTTCCGGTTCTTCCCAAAACCTTCTGCAAGGAGGGTGAGTGCTTTATATATATATATATATATATATATATATATATATATATATATATATATATATATATAAAAAGGGTGTAGAGGGGAGACGCACTCTCATAGTAATGTAACAGCTGGGGTGCAAGGCATAAATCCAATAGCGTGTATCAATCACTGGATAGGCAGTATACCATTCCAAAGACAGACTGGGCCAGCACACCCTTGCAAATAGTATGCAACAAAAATTCCTTTTAATGAGACATATGAAAAGATTCAAATACTCATAGTAGTGGCAGTAGCTGAAGACAGAAGACACTTCAATTCCACAGTATTGCACTGGATCATTCAAATGTTTTATACTGTACTTGAGTGCACTACTTTGTTCTACACTGAAGACTGTTTGTATGACTATTTCTATATTCCTAATAAGCATATATAGGAAACACAAGTGGTAAAGATAGCCCAGGCATAGTATAAGGCAGGGCTGGGCAACACCGGCCCTCCAGATGTTGATGAACTACACATCCCAGCATGCCTTGCATCAGTTTCAGCATGGCCACATAGCAAAACTAATGCAAAGCATCCTGGGATGTGTAGTTCATCAACATCTGGAGGGCCGGTGTTGCCCAGCACTGGTATAAGGGTTTCACAGAAAGTCTTTCTATTCTCAACTCCACGCCGACGTGGATAGTGGGGGTATGAAAAGGTCGTAGGACACGTACCGCCGCCCCTCACGGGCTCGCTGCGCTCGCCACGCTTCGGGTTGGCGTTCATAGTGGGGGTGGTACAGTAACAAATGCCCTTTGGGGTGCATTTAACATGATTTTAACACATCTCAATGATTTTTGTGAAAAATGGCATGCGATGCGATGCGATTTTTTCCTATACGATGCCCATCGTGGGAGCCGTGATACTACACAAGTACCGTTCATTTGATCACGAAAATTGTGCGGAATACATTTTTATTGTGTACTTCATTATTACTCATTGAGCATCTTTTATCAATAAATAAGATTGTTACTTTTTAAATGTGTTAATTTATGTCTGGAAGCGCACCCTGATTCTTTTCGCTTTCTTCATCTCTAAAAAAACAGGTCTCATCTAACAGGAGACCTTTCAGTGGTGCTGCTTTTACTCTACTTGGGCACAGATTGGGGTTGTCCATTCCTATCTATCTATCTATCTATCTATCTATCTATCTATATATATAGATGATACTCTGATGGGACTGATGCCATTTTTGTTGGTATAATTTTTTATTCACGCTCCTAGTTCCGGGAACCAGAAGAGAACAATCCAATCAATTGCAGAATTGAAAAGCAAAGTATTACACATCTAACAGAAACCCAGCACCTACGGTAAAACATTATAGAAGCTTTATAACACCAATAAAAGTAATTATACTTAGGATAATGAAACACATTTTATATTTTGTAGATAACATTCCTACACTACAGACCAAAATTAACCCTATATAAGTATTGAATTGCTTTGAAACCGGCAGTGAATTGGTTAAGCAGTTCTGCTTTCAGTAACTTGTCATAACTTTAATAAAAATTAATTTAACGGGAACTGACTGTGAGTTTCACTGTAGTGTGACTGTAACTTCACCACTGTTTTATTCTTCAACAGTAATTGTCCTCTGCAGCGCACAACCCAGCCACATGTCACTGGGACGTGGCTGCAGTGACATGCCCCTGTGGCTGATAACGGGAACTCAGCGGAGGGGTAGACGCATTCACAGCCACTGCTCGTGTCACACATAGTTCTATATAATACATATCAGGTTTCATGGATGCTAGCCATGGCTAGTCTGTTTCTTTATTCCTGCTATATGAATGGAAAAATAAAATAAAAAATAAAACAAGGAAAAATAATGAGAAAAAATAGTTTTACCTTGGGTTTATTAAAGGAGTAAGCCTTGTCCATTCTGCAAGTTGTTTTTCCCTTTGTGCCGTGTACTGGATGACAGCAAATACTGTCATGTTCCCACCTGCCCCTCCCCGCCGCTGCCCGGCCCTCTGTACTCACTGTAGCCACGCCCCTCCAGCTGAGCCATAGGCACACAGCTCATCCTTGGGAGATAATAGCGGCTCGCTCACTGTGAGGCTGAGCCATATTTGCGTGATCCATGACGGGTCATTGTGTGGTCTCAGCAGTATGTATTTATGGAGGGTAATTAGACTATCACCTTAGCTGATTATTAATAATTTTCTACAGCTTGGGTATTCAAGGTGTAGCACACACGATTGCTTTAGGAGCCTACAGATAAGAGGTATAAATAATGTAACCCAGCCTGCCTCTGCTGACCTTTCGGCTAAGGAAACTGCTAAACACACAGAATATTTGCACCTGGCCACGATCTGTGGTTTTCCCAGCTGGAAGAGCATGCTGGGACTTGTAGTTTTACAGACAGAGAGCCATGCGTTTTCTATATATTGCGACAACTTGGATACATAATATGTAGAATAACAAACTGCGCTGAGTCAGAGTTAAGCTGGCCATACATCAGAAAGATCGATCTTAAGATCGATTGCGCTCATGATTGAGTACAATTTCCCTTGAAATCCCCGGCAGTCCTTGGTGGTTTTTGGACACACAATCTACACACAATCCATCTTGCAATCAGTCATACAATCCATCTGCTGTATGATTGTGTATACAAGATGTGCACACAATCTGCATACAATCCATCATACAATCAGTCATACAATCCATCTGATGATTGATTGTATGATTAATGTACACAAGATGTGCACACAATCTGCATACAATCCATCTTACAATCAATTGAGATTGCATGATTGGGTACAATATCTTTCTGATGTATGGCCACCTTAAGATTAAAAATAAATATTACCATGTCGACCTAGACCCCTCCCGACCTTTTCCCTTGTCGACCATCATGCTGTAGACCAAATGATCCCAACCTTTGCTTCACTAAGGATATTTGGCTCCAGCAGCTGGGAGGCTCAGAAGGCTACCATCTACATAAATTACCTGCAAGGTATTTGGACTCCATTGTCTGGCAAGACATTTAATATACAACATCTCTAACAAGTTAAACTGCAGCCTGCATGCAAACTACTAACACCATGGTTATGTCACAGAAGTGACACCTAGAACTGCTCATTATGGACTAATCCACTTATACTAACAATATTTGATACTGGGTAAAGGGGCGTACACACGTACAGATTTTCTGTCTGATCTATCTGGTGGGAACAAAAACCTGGAAATGTATGGGAGCAACTGACAATCAAAAAATTGTTCCCAAACACTTGAAAACAGACAGTGATCAGTCAGACAAATTGTTTAATCATTCTAATATAACAAATTTATTCAAGCATATATTTTTTTTCTGTTTTCCTGCATTTGGTTGGAATTTTTTGATTGTCATATGCTCCCATACATATCCAGGTTTTTGTTCCCACCAGATAGATCAGACAGAAAATCTGTACGTGTGTACGCACCTTTAGACAGATAACCAATAATCGGCATATAATATCGAGCTTCCAATTCGCTGTGCTTTGCCTTTCTGATTATGGAGCCCACACACGCACCGATCCTGGAGTGCGTTGTGGGCTTAATTAGCACACATAGCATCGCATCGTATGCCTTGTGCATACGATGTGCATGCGATGCGATGCTATGCTAGAAAAGGCTAGTACAAAAAGTATGTGCAGCACATACTTTTTGTACTGTACGATGAGGTGCCGAGGGAGCGCGCACCCCATCGTACAGCATCGCACCGCCCGCATCGGTGCGTGTGTGGCCTCCTTTAGAAAGATTTTTTATTGTATGTTATGTCTATATATGTTTTTTATTTTTCTGTCATCTTTTATTAAATTTTATATTTAAATGTGGCCACAATATGTCTGTATAGTCCATTAATGGATATGTTTTAGGATACTAAATGAAATTGGTAATTTTTCTTTTCAATCTTACTCCGACTCAGCGCAGTTTATTCTACATTTTTTGGTTTTCTCTTTGGGATCTTCTGAGCAATCCCATACAAACAGCAGCAGAGATCGAAGTATTAACTAGTTATATATTGCGCTGGACTTAAGGTGCATACACACGGGGCAATATGATCGCTGGCAATATATTGCTAGCAATATATTGCCAGTGATCATATTGCTCAGTGTCCCATTGTCACACTGCCGGCAGTGGAAGTTACTGGTCGGAGGAGCATGCTCTTCGGACCAGCGACCATTCAGGGGCTGAAAACGGGAGCGCGTACCCGGCAATTTATCGCTGGTGCACACTCCAATCACTGGCAATATGGTCGCTCAGCGACCATTTTTCCAGCGATATTTGCTATAATCGCCCCCGTGTGTACGCACCTTTACATCCACTAACTTGGATACAGGTTTCATGTCTGTAGGTGTACTTATTCTTAGAGATAAGTGTTATACATGTGATAGAAATTTATGAAATAATAGATATGAGATATATGAGCTATAATATTTTTTGCTCTAATGCAGTTTATACTATTAGACCAGGGGTTCCCAAACTTTTTTTGAATAACAGTGCCCTAGAGCAGTGGTTCTCAACCTCGGTCCTCAAGGGCCCCCAACAGTGCACGTTTTCCAGGTCTCCTGGCAGTTGCACAGGTGCACTCGTTATTCACTGACACAATTTAAAAGATCACAGGTGGAACTAATTAGTTCACCTGTGATTCTGTGTGGAGACCTGGAAAACGTGCACTATTGGGGGTCCTTGAGGACCGAGGTTCAGAACCACTGCCCTAGAGTATATTTTGATGTTTTTTTGTAAATTAAGTTATTGTGATTGTCAGGGCGGCTCAAGGCACATTACATAGGATTCCACGCTGGGCGCCACACTTAAAGGACACGTCATTTTGCTCCACAACATACCTGGAGCCAGCCCAGGTATTTCAATGTGGCTGCAGCAGACCCTGTCAGCGCAGGCAACAAGCCTGTAAAACAATCATGAAACCCCCTTGGCAACTAGCATGAAATCCCCTTGGCAAACATAAAGCAATGGGTAAATGATAGATGGTACCTAAACTGCACAGCTGGAAAATGACCACGGGTGACAACTGGAATCAAAATAGATTCACCCTTTATTCATAAACAGTAGTATACATTAAAATAAATGCAGTGGGTTACTCATCTTAGGGCCCCTGTTACAAGTTTTGCCAGGCAGAGCCCATTATAAATGTTATGTCAGGCAGAGCTTCTGTTACACATGTTACGCCAGACAGAAACCTGGTTACACATGTGACGCCAAGCAGAGCCCTTTTATATACATTTTATGCCACGTACAGCCCCAGTTACACATTAAGCCAGGCAGAGTCCCTGTTACATGTTACACCAGGCAGAACTGAGAGAGATGTGGCTAGGAGAGACAGAGATGGGGTGTAGGGTGAGCAGGTACCTGTCGCCAGCAGCTGCAGAGAACCCTGATGGGGTGGGCACTTCCCGGCAATAGGCTCCGCCTCCTAAATTCTTACGAATTGCTGCATTCGGACCCCCCTGCTATATCAACCCTTGCAGCTGTAGCTTCAGATGAATGACAGAGGGGAGAAAGGGTGTTTATTCTATCAGCTGCATTCTGGTGGGGAATTGAACTGAGCTGAGCTGTGACAGGGTGTAGGGGAAGCAGCGAGGGCCCCATTGCAGCTGTACACTCTGTAGTTACGCCATTGGCTGAAGCCTGTAGCTATGCTTGGAAGCCCGGGATCTGTGGATGCAAATTTCATAGCTTGAAAGTGTTACAAATAGAAATAATATTGTCTTTTAAAGTGGAACTACAGGTCCCAGAAAGCCTTCCCCACCTGCTAGTTTGTGGAGAATCACAAAGTACAAGCATGCAGGCCATTATATGGCCTACTGGTACATGAAGGTCTACTGTAAAATAAAGGCAGCACACACACACCGTATGAAGTATAATGTTAATAAAACGTACATACATACACATACTTACCTACATCCCCCATTGCACGTCAGCCCTCTTGTCCAGTAGAAATACACAGTAGCTAAAAAAAAAACACAGTTGCTTATTCTAGTGTAGATCTGTCTTCTTAATTCCATGAAGGCAACCACGGTCTTCAGAAGAAAGCAAAATGAGTTACGGAAAATCACCAGACCTAGCAGTGTAGGTTTACCCAAATGCCTGGTAACTGGGCAGTTTTCACCATTGAAATTAATGGTTTGGCTGAGAGTGGCAAGCGTCTGAATCTCTCAGGGACTAAACCTGGGTACACATTAGATGATAATGTGTATCCAGTGACTTTGTTGGTAACAGAGCCGGGCGGAATGCCAGCATTGGTAAGTGCATAAACAATTCTGGCCATGACGGCATGGGAAGGCGTCTATTGCTAATGACCTGCTGGAGCACGCATCCTTAACTATATATTGCATACACATTAGACGATATGCAAGAAATATTGAGCCGATCGTCATTATCATGCATATCAGTTATTTATTGTCTAATATGTACACACCTTAAGCGCTTCCCCCGTTCACTTCAATGGTGAGAAATGCTGCTACATACTGTAGTATCCTATTATGGGGAACCACAATGTTACTAGAGGTCAGGGGATACAATGTACAATGAACCCTCCTCTGCAGTGGCCACTGCCCATACATGTTCTATAGAATGCACATGTGTAGTAGAGCTGTGGGGGATCACTTGGGATAATGTTAACATCCTGGCAATAGCGATGCTGGCATCCTGGTTGTCCTCGCAACCCCAGCACAGGAACTCTGAATGGAGCAAGATCCCGACTCCAGAATACCGACAGTCTGGTTCACAACCGGTAAGTATGCGGGGATTGCTAGCGGGTGGCCAGGGAAGGAGGAGTTTAGACACTAGTGAGGGGACTTAGAGGTAGGCTGCAAGGGGGAGGAAGGTTAGGATTTGGCTGCAGGGAGGGGGGTTAGGCACTAGTGGGGGGACTTAGAGGTAGTCTGCAAGGGGAGGAAGGTTAGGATTTGGCTGCAGGGAGGGGGGTTAGGCACTAGTGGGGGGACTTAGAGGTAGTCTGCAAGGGGAGGAAGGTTAGGCACCAAGAAGGGGATGGTTAGAGTTATAACACCGCCTCAAAACCCTGGGTTTTTCCCTCATGGACCCGGGTCAGCGGCGGTGTAAAAGGGGTCAACCCATGTCCATTTACATGGGGCTTCTACCCAGGTCCTGACCAGGGTGGAATACGGACAGGACCTGGGTACTGGGGAGTGTAAATGGGTATGTTGGGTTATACAAGACGACTCCCGTCTACAGCAATCTGGGATGCCCAACCTCTGGACCGCAGCATCCTGCGGATAGTATGGAGGTTTGGCGGGGGGCGCACACAACCTCCGCTGCTGTCTGTTGTACTGTGCAGACAGCAGCAGAGGCGGTGAATGGCCTGTGTGAGGCATCCATTCACCTCGCGGATGGGTGGGCTCGCGGTGCACAGAGGCTGGGGTCAGCCCAGAAGATCATCTTGGTGCTGGGCTTGCCCCCAGCTCGTCGATCATCGGTCCCGGCGGGGTTATCTGCGGTCCCGGAGCTTGGTGATGATGTCATCTCCAAGCACCACCCCTATTTACACTGCGGGTCGGCAGTAAATCCAGGATCTGAAATGGCTTGGAACTGTGTTCTAAATACCGTGTCGGATCCAGGATTTTGGGGTAAAGGGGTTATTAGACTGCAGTGCAGGGAGGGTTAGGTTTAGACAGAAGGATTAGGGTCAGGCTTAATGGGTGGGGGGAGGGACAGAGGGTTAGGATTAGACTGCTGCAATGGAGTGTTAGGATTAGATAGGGTTGGGGGAAAGCGTTCGGGTGCCATTGGTCCTACTATTTACACCAGGGGTGACCACACCTGTCCTCAAGATCTACCAACAGTTCATGTTTTTCAGGCAACCTGTGGATCTAGTATAAATGAATGCAGCAGGTTTGAAAATGTGACAGTTAGTAATGACTACAGCTGTGCACCAGCAAGGTGATCTGAAAAACATGGACCGTTGGTAGATCTCGAGGACTAGGGTTGGCTACCCCAGATCTGGAGCATATGTTGACATTCTGGAAGTAAAGGTTAATAATAACAGTTAAGTTTAATCCATGTGTTTAGTAATACTTTCAGAGAAATAAACTGAATATAAAATGTATCAAGTTGTCCTGCAGGAGAGGTTAGTACCAGTTGATTCACAAAGGGGGAAATTTACTAAGATGTGTATTCAACTTCACATGTGATGTTGCAATGGGCAACCAATGAGATCCTGTCTACTATCTTATATATTGGGTGCTAAATAAATAAGTAGATTCTGATTGGTTTCCCATAGCAACATCGCTTGTGAAGTAGAATACACATCTTAGTAAATTTCCCACAAAATGAAATAGCCTTTGAGCTGCCTTTGTTTGTTTTTTTTAAAGCAGCAATCATTTACAAGGCAATACCAACCTGGTATTGCTTTAGGAATTATTGCTGCTTTAAAAAAAAATCAGATTTGCAGAAAATCCTGCCCCTCAGAGGCTATTACATTTAGCAGGATGATTTGATGTCACAAAAAAAGATTGAATTCCTATCTGTTCAAATATTGGACTGAATGATATGGTGTAAAACTGTCCCCTGTCCCCATCTGTCTTCATCATACATGTCTCACATACCTTCCAACATTGTGCATATTCTGATCGGGACTCCTGAACATACAAAAACACACAAAAAGGAGGCTTAGCTGTGCAAAACATGCCCCATTTTCAACAATGTGGGGGCATGCCCGGTGCACTGTGAGCTGCTGCCTATGCCCCCAGTCCCTCTGCATCCAGTGAATAGAAGCTGTGCACATTCTAAGCAGAGCATCGAGTGACAGGGGCCTCCCAACTACATTTGTACACAGTTTTTAAGTTCGTACCGGCATTAGGCAAAAAGGTACTTGTTTCCTAGCACGGCCACAATCGTGGGCATCGTGTACCTTTAAGTTAAGGTACACGATGCCCGCGATGGACCCGATTTCCTTTGAAATCAGGTCCATTTTGCCGGCAAAGGAAAAATCTGGGGCATCGTGTCGGTCGCGAGCATTAACATGGCCCCCGACGCGACCGACGCAATGCCCCCGATTTTGCCATAGGCTTCAATTTTAAAATATTTTTAACATTGAAATCGGGAGCATCGGGTCGGTCTTGTGCCATTATAATGGCACAAGATGAGATGGACTTGATGAAGTCCATTTTACATAGGGAACAATGTGAAATGGGCCAATATGACCCATTTCACATTGTATATGGCCCCATCATGGGTTACGCAAGCCCATTGTGAGCGTCACCCCACGATTGCCGCAAACCCGAAGCGCAGCGAGCCCGCGAGGGGTGGCGGTGCGCGTCCTCCGACCTTTTCATTCCCCTACTATCCACGTCGGCGTGGAGTTGAGAATATAAAGCGCAGCGAGCGACCGAGCCCGAAGCGTGGCGAGCGGACGCGTATACCTGTGAAGTTATACGCGTTCGCTCGCCTCGCTCGCCACACTTTATATTCTCAACTCCACGCCGACGTGGGTAGTAGGGGAATGAAAAGGTCGGAGGACGCGCACTGCCGCCCCTCGAGGGCTCGCTGCGCTCGCAACGCTTCGGGTTGGCGTCAATCGTGTGGTGGCGTTCAGGGGTTAAAATTGGGGGTCTGGGGAATAGTTTACATTTAACCCAATGTAAAATAGGGTCCCAGGGGCCCTATTCACATTTGATTCAATGCAAAAATCGGGTCGATCGCGTCGGTCGCATCACATGCGATTTGGTCGCATGCGATGCGACTGACGCGATTTTTCCGACACGATCACCCCGATGCAAATCGGTGTGGCCGTGCTAGGAAACAAGTACCGGCAAAAACTTCTGGATAAATTTAGATGGCGTATTCACTATTGGATAGCTTACCTAGGAAGAAACTGAGGTACATACAGTATAATGTGAAACCAGAGAGGTGTGCCATAATGGAAAAAAACAGAAGTTTGACACTTGGCGCATGTACTGTGCAGGTTCCACAAGTAAAATATGACTATCTGAATATAAATATACAGGGCCGGCGTTACCATTAGGCAGCTTCAGGCAGCTGCCTAGGGCGGCGGCCACTAGAGGGCGCACTTTGTTTAACCCAAGTAGGTCCGATTTTTGCAGTTTCCACTGGGCCTTAACTATAAGCAGCCGCCCGACCTCCTGCCCCTGAACAGCAGCAGCCGCCCACCTGCCTGACCTCACGCCCGTTACTAGCACAAAGCTGGGTTACTTGTCTGTGTATATTGTATTTATATGCTGCGTCCGCACAGTGCAGCTACTGGTGGTGAGTGGTGACTGATGAGCTGCCCAGTCCCTCCCACCTTCCCAGAATACCACTGTATGTGCGACGCAGCATCATCCTGCCTGCACAACTCAGGGAGAGCACCCGCGTGGGAGAGAAGCTGGAAGAGCAGAGCACAAGCAAGCAGCACGGTGCTGCTGAGAGACTACTGTGTCACCCGCCCACCAGAAGAATGTGTGCATAATACTGGCTGCATCGTGCATCCTCCTGAGTTCTGCAGGTACATACTCCGTTTCACAGTAACTGCTGGAGACTGACACAGCCTGCACCAGCAGTGAGATTGTCACAGCTGAGCTTGTTGTAGATATCCCGTTATTGTTGGCGCCCCCCCCCCCCCCCTCTCCCTTTAGCTTCACTCACAGACGTGTCCCAGTCAGCCCAAGCACCATCACCTTGACCCTTTTGTCCTGATAACCTAGCAGAGTGTCATTAAGATTTAGTGCAGCTGGGCTTCTAGCGTGCCCCCTGAGGAATGTAGTTTACAGCTAGAGACAATGCTGACTTCCTAACATATTTATATGTATTACAGGTTAAAAAGTATTAATCTGTGATACCTTTCAAACACTTAAATATAAGCTTCTCTATAGCACATGCACCATAGAGAGGTCTGTTATCAGATACACAATGCAATTGCCACAAGGTCCAATATAGGGGTCCAAACTACAACCCAAAAATGTAAGCTGTACACCTGTGACTGCATCTATTACCTTCACTGCAACATGCTGCAGCACCAGCACCATCTATGTGTCTTCTGTCACAGCCCAATAGAAAGAGTACAGTGGGTACAGTTGTCTACCCTCCTAAATCCTCCAGGTTGAGAGGTGCCCTGGCTGGAGAGGAGAAGGGGATTGATATGGATGCATTGTATAATTGTATGGATGTATGTAGGAGAGAGGCAGTATGCACATGAGGGCGGTTGACCAACGTTTTGCCTAGGATGTCAAGAAGCCTTGCACCGGCCCTGTAAATATACATTTTTGGGGATTGTTTATATACTATGGATAATTTTTTTGGGGGGGGGAAGACCATGCGAGCGAAGCCGTTGGCAAGTTATTATGCCTATATCTGTTTGTTGTGGTCCTGTTTTGGTAACAGTAGTACAAACTTTCTTTGTAGACAAATTGAAGGATTAATTTAAAATAGGATAAGTACATTTTTCCGTTAGAATTAATTGTAATTAATCTCTATTAATGCAATGCATAATTTTGATTATATTTATCCTTATGCCCATCTGTATGAATATTTTGGAATACAATCTGTTGGTTTTACAGATGCTATTTTAGTTTATGATGAAAAGTGCTGAACACAGCAATAGGAAATGTATCATGCTGAAATAAGTGCAGAAATGAAAGTATTCATCATTCTGTGAATGTGAAACCCACTGACCGCTGTAATAAATAAAATAAAAAATTAAAATTTTCTGAATGTATGAAGCTATGCATTATTTTTTAATCTGCACTTAAAACATGGTCAAGCCCCAATTTTGTCATGCAATAACAGATTCCAAAACAAAATATATTAATACACATTAATCTTATACACCTAAGTATTACCCAGTGGTGGCTCCTACCTTATGGTAGGAGGGGGGCTGCTAACAGCCCATAGAAGTGAAATCATGGTCCCGGCACCTGTACAATACAGATGAAAGGCACCAGGACCAGCGCATGAGCAGTACCAACATAGATACTATGGGCTGCTATAGAGGCATCATGGAGGGAGGGAACACCTCCCAATGGGACTGCCTTGGGTGACTGGCAGGTCAGACTTCCAATAGGAAGTCACTGCCTGTCATAGTGAAGCCAGTACAGTCTTACAGACTGCATCTGGCTTCACTACAGTGATGAATTTTACCTGGGGAGGGGGGGGGGGTCTGCAGCCCATAGGTAAAAACCACCACTGAATTAAAAAAGAATTGCTGTTTTTGCGCCAATATTTTTTCTGGGGGGAGGGGAGCAGCTCTGATATGGTAAAAAGTGGCAATTGGATGAAATATAATCAAAGCGCTAGGAGCAACTGGGATAAAATAGATAAAATAAAAAAAACGAAGAGTTTTAAAGTGAAAGGAGATAGATAAAGATAAGACAAGTATGCAATACCAATAAAATAATATAAAATAATAAACAACGACTTTTGTATGTTTAAGCTCTCTTTTGAAATTGTGGCAAAGTCTTTAGCGAGTGTCTCCGAGACCTCTATGCACAAAGGATAGCTGACTAGCCCTAGCTAAAGTACCGTAACGGGATGCGGCTTTTTCTCCACGTTTGGGGTCCCGTGCGGCGGCTTCCGGCTTCAGCGCTCGTGCTTCTGGTGACGGATGGCAGACGTATCTCACTTGTGGCTTTGCTGGCTCCAACGCGTTTCGTGCTTGCGCACTTAGTCATGGATCCATGACTAAGTGCGCAAGCACGAAACGCGTTGGAGCCAGCAAAGCCACAAGTGAGATACGTCTGCCATCCGTCACCAGAAGCACGAGCGCTGAAGCCGGAAGCCGCCGCACGGGACCCCAAACGTGGAGAAAAAGCCGCATCCCGTTACGGTACTTTAGCTAGGGCTAGTCAGCTATCCTTTGTGCATAGAGGTCTCGGAGACACTCGCTAAAGACTTTGCCACAATTTCAAAAGAGAGCTTAAACATACAAAAGTCGTTGTTTATTATTTTATATTATTTTATTGGTATTGCATACTTGTCTTATCTTTATCTATCTCCTTTCACTTTAAAACTCTTCGTTTTTTTTATTTTATCTATTTTATCCCAGTTGCTCCTAGCGCTTTGATTATATTTCATCCAAAAACCACCACTGGTAATACCCCCTTGCACTATCCTTTATAATGTATGCACTCCTTGGGTAGACAATGTCTACGTTGAAAGTGACTGGATCGACACCTTGAAAAGGTCGACATACCAAAGGTCGACATTGACAAAAGGTCAACACAAGTTTATCTCCCGCCTTGACTACTGCAACATCCTTCTCTCTGGGCTACCTCTCGCCCGCCTTGCCCCTCTCCAATCCATTCTGAACGCCGCTCTACCTCCGCCTCCCCCCTCTGTCTATCTTTTCACTGGCTCCCCATTCCTTTCCAAATTCTCTATAAACTCCTCACCACCACCTACAAGGCTCTCTCCTCCTCCACCGCTCCTTACCTCTCTTCACTGATCTCTATCCACACTCCCTCCCGTCCTCTTCGCTCTGCCGCCGACCGCCGCCTGACCTCTCACCTAATCACCTCCTCCCACTCCCATGTCCAAGACTTCTCTCGCGCTGCACCCCTGCACTGGAACAACCTCCCGCCACCCATCAGGCTTTCTGATTCCCTTACCTCCTTCAAGCTCTCCCTCAAAACCCACTTTTTTCGACTAGCCTATCCCTCCTCCTAACCTCTTTTGATCCTCCTATCCTGCCTCCGTTCCCCTCCGTTCCTACTTATCCTGTTGTTTTTCGTTCGTCCACCCACCTATTTTTAGTATGTTAACTCTTATGAGTAGGGCCCTCCTTCCTCACGTACTCACCCTACCTCTTTACCTCACCTGTCTTCCTTTCCTGTTCTTCCCTTCCTCTGCTTCATCTTCAGTCTCCTCGACAATTTTGACACCTACTTCTGAACTGATGCTGATTTTATTTCTACCAGCTATACCCCTATTTATGCTGTATTTTATCAACACACCCTGTACGTTACCTTGTAATTTGTTTTTTTGTTTGCTATGTACTTCGCTGCGGATAGTTTGTGGCACCTTATAAATAAACAAACTACTACTACTACATGGTGAACATAGACAGAGTCAACATGAAAAAGGTTGACATCAGTTTTTCCTTTCTATTTTTTATTTTTTCAAAATAAGATGGTTTTTCATACTTTACTATGTGCATAAAGTGGGAATATAATAGTGTGCCGAGCGCAGCAAGGCATCGCGCCCAAAGCATGGCGAGAGCAGCGAGCCATGGGAGGGGATGTGTTACACTTATGTCGATGTCAACATAGACAACAAAAATTTTTAAACCTCATGTTGCCCTTTTTCATGTTGAGCATAATCGTCAATGTCGACTATGGGTATGTCGACCATTTCAAGGTGTTGACCTAGTCACTGTCGACCATTAGTGGTTGACTTAGTGACTGTCAACCTAGACATTGTCTACCATTTTATATCGAAACCTAATAAAAGGCTAATGCTGATGGAGGATTTCAAGTATTTTGTGCACCGGTGGCAAATAGATGGCTTCTGATTGAGCAATTCAAGTGTTGCTCCATTCAAGCGCACACAGGCAATGACATTACTGTTATAGGCCAGTATTCAATGCAAATATTCTCCGTGCACGGCGAGCATTTTTTTTTGCTCGCCGTGCACTCTCCGTGATTTTGCGGAGATTCTCCATGTTTGGAGATTCTCCGTCACGGGTCTTTAGTGAGTATTCAATGCGGCTGATACTCGCCGCCCCTCGCGGCGAGTATCAGCCAATCCGGAGAATGAGGTGACATGGGAGGAGGGCGGGAGAATGATTTCCCGCTCTCCCGTCCCATATAAATAAATTCTCCGCTGCGCACTCTCGCCGTTGGAGAACTGCAGAGAGCAGAGAGCAGTTGTTCAGCACCTATTCAGCACCTACTAACCTACCTGAATTCAGGAGCCTACGCACCCCCGGAGAGAGGAGAGGAGAGGAGTGGAGAGGAGTGGAGAGGAGTGGAGTTTGGAGTGTGGAATTTGTTTTTTTTTTTTTAGGTGAGAAATCTGTGTAGTGTTATGTCGGCTGCTATGGGGGTTTTGGTTTCACTTTAGGGGGGCTATGGCAGTTGTGCATTGTGTGATCAGTTGATTTTGTTTTGTTGTTTGATTTTGCTGTTTTTTTTGGCTTTTATTGTCATGCTGCATGCTTTTTTGGGGTCTTAGGGGGTGCCCAGCTTGCTTCGGGCGTGGCCCTGGCTCCCCCTTTGCAAGGTTGGGTTTTTTTTTTTTAAATGGTGCTTTTTTTCTTGCAAAGTGCATTTTTTCTTTAAAGCATGCAGCATGGCTTTTGGGGGTGGGGGTGGGTGCCCCCCTCTCCTGGGTGTGTGATCTGACCTTGCATGGGGCTTTTGGGGGTGTAAATGTGTTTCAGATGTGTTTTTCATGTTTCTTTTTTTCCACCAAAAGTCATGCTGCATGCTTTTTTGGGGTCTTATTGGGTGCCCAGCTTGCTTCGGGCGTGGCCCTGGCTCCCCCTTTGCAAGGTTGGGTTTTTTTTTTTTAAATGGTGCTTTTTTTCTTGCAAAGTGCATTTTTTCTTTAAAGCATGCAGCATGGCTTTTGGGGGTGGGGGTGGGTGCCCCCCTCTCCTGGGTGTGTGATCTGACCTTGCATGGGGCTTTTGGGGGTGTAAATGTGTTTCAGATGTGTTTTTCATGTTTTTTTTTTCCACCAAAAGTCATGCTGCATGCTTTTTTGGGGTCTTATGGGGTGCCCAGCTTGCTTCGGGCGTGGCCCTGGCTCCCCCTTTGCAAGGTTGGGTTGTTTTTTTTTTTTTAAAAGGTGCTTTTTTTCTTGCAAAGTGCATTTTTTCTTTAAAGCATGCAGCATGGCTTTTGGGGGTGGGGGTGGGTGCCCCCCTCTCCTGGGTGTGTGATCTGACCTTGCATGGGGCTTTTGGGGGTGTAAATGTGTTTCAGATGTGTTTTTCATGTTTTTTTTTTTCCACCAAAAGTCATGCTGCATGCTTTTTTGGGGTCTTATGGGGTGCCCAGCTTGCTTCGGGCGTGGCCCTGGCTCCCCCTTTGCAAGGTTGGGTTTTTTTTTTTTAAATGGTGCTTTTTTTCTTGCAAAGTGCATTTTTTCTTTAAAGCATGCAGCATGGCTTTTGGGGGTGGGGGTGGGTGCCCCCCTCTCCTGGGTGTGTGATCTGACCTTGCATGGGGCTTTTGGGGGTGTAAATGTGTTTCAGATGTGTTTTTCATGTTTTTTTTTCCCACCAAAAGTCATGCTGCATGCTTTTTTGGGGTCTTATGGGGTGCCCAGCTTGCTTCGGGCGTGGCCCTGGCTCCCCCTTTGCAAGGTTGGGTTTTTTTTTTTTAAATGGTGCTTTTTTTCTTGCAAAGTGCATTTTTTCTTTAAAGCATGCAGCATGGCTTTTGGGGGTGGGGGTGGGTGCCCCCCTCTCCTGGGTGTGTGATCTGACCTTGCATGGGGCTTTTGGGGGTGTAAATGTGTTTCAGATGTGTTTTTCATGTTTTTTTTTTTCCACCAAAAGTCATGCTGCATGCTTTTTTGGGGTCTTATGGGGTGCCCAGCTTGCTTCGGGCGTGGCCCTGGCTCCCCCTTTGCAAGGTTGGGTTTTTTTTTTTTAAATGGTGCTTTTTTTCTTGCAAAGTGCATTTTTTCTTTAAAGCATGCAGCATGGCTTTTGGGGGTGGGGGTGGGTGCCCCCCTCTCCTGGGTGTGTGATCTGACCTTGCATGGGGCTTTTGGGGGTGTAAATGTGTTTCAGATGTGTTTTTCATGTTTTTTTTTTTCCACCAAAAGTCATGCTGCATGCTTTTTTGGGGTCTTATGGGGTGCCCAGCTTGCTTCGGGCGTGGCCCTGGCTCCCCCTTTGCAAGGTTGGGTTTTTTTTTTTTAAATGGTGCTTTTTTTCTTGCAAAGTGCATTTTTTCTTTAAAGCATGCAGCATGGCTTTTGGGGGTGGGGGTGGGTGCCCCCCTCTCCTGGGTGTGTGATCTGATCTTGCATGGGGCTTTTGGGGGTGTAAATGTGTTTCAGATGTGTTTTTCATGTTTTTTTTTTTTCCACCAAAAGTCATGCTGCATGCTTTTTTGGGGTCTTATGGGGTGCCCAGCTTGCTTCGGGCGTGGCCCTTGCTCCCCCTTTGCAAGGTTGGTTTTTTTTTTTTAAATGGTGCTTTTTTTCTTGCAAAGTGCATTTTTTCTTTAAAGCATGCAGCATGGCTTTTGGGGGTGGGGGTGGGTGCCCCCCTCTCCTGGGTGTGTGATCTGACCTTGCATGGGGCTTTTGGGGGTGTAAATGTGTTTCAGATGTGTTTTTCATGTTTTTTTTTTTCCACCAAAAGTCATGCTGCATGCTTTTTTGGGGTCTTATGGGGTGCCCAGCTTGCTTCGGGCGTGGCCCTGGCTCCCCCTTTGCAAGGTTGGGTTTTTTTTTTTTAAATGGTGCTTTTTTTCTTGCAAAGTGCATTTTTTCTTTAAAGCATGCAGCATGGCTTTTGGGGGTGGGGGTGGGTGCCCCCCTCTCCTGGGTGTGTGATCTGACCTTGCATGGGGCTTTTGGGGGTGTAAATGTGTTTCAGATGTGTTTTTCATGTTTTTTTTTTTCCACCAAAAGTCATGCTGCATGCTTTTTTGGGGTCTTATGGGGTGCCCAGCTTGCTTCGGGCGTGGCCCTGGCTCCCCCTTTGCAAGGTTGGGTTGTTTTTTTTTTTTAAAAGGTGCTTTTTTTCTTGCAAAGTGCATTTTTTCTTTAAAGCATGCAGCATGGCTTTTGGGGGTGGGGGTGGGTGCCCCCCTCTCCTGGGTGTGTGATCTGACCTTGCATGGGGCTTTTGGGGGTGTAAATGTGTTTCAGATGTGTTTTTCATGTTTTTTTTTCTCCTTTATATACAACAGGTATGTCGAGGCCAAACAGAGCACGTGGACCCCCTTCCCCTCTTTTTTCCCATACAGGTGAGTCCAGTCAGGAAGCAATGGAATCAAGGGAGGAAGAAACGGAGACCATTCCTACGTTGGCGAGGAATCCTAACCGGCCGGTGCAGGATGTAGCGGAAAGCCAAGGACAAGGAGTGCAACGCACACAAACAATAACTAAAAGAAGACAGGTACTGTAACTTACGGAACAATGAATATGCACACCAGGATGACATACAATCAAAACCAAACTAATTTTTGTTTAATCATTTTTTCAAAAAACAGGCCACAGATGAGGAACAACCCAGTGGGTCGGGTGCACAACCGTCTGCACCAAAGAAAAAAAGAGGACGGAAGAAGAAGGGACCCACAGAGGATGCAACAGCGGAAGAGAACACTCCGTTCACTACAACGGAGAATAATGTTCTGGTGGAATACGCGTACAAATTCCAGGACAAGCTGTTTGGTGTACGCAGACAGGAGACCAGCTTCAAGGAGCGAAAGAAGATCTGGTCATACATTGCTGAGAAGGTACGGTCTACAGCTGTTTACATCCTTTTAATTCAACTTGTTCATAAGGTCCTTTTTCCAGTTTAATTCCAGATTTATTGATGTATATTTTCACTTCCATCATAGGTTACAGCTGTGAGTGGCAACCCAAAGGATGCAGACAAATGCCACAAACGATTCAATGACTGTCGCCAGCAAACGAAGAAGAAGATGGGAAAGGTTCGGCAACATGGTTTGGGGACTGGAGGAGGCTCTCCATTCCAGGTGAAATGGCTTCCATGGGAGGAAGTCATCCAGGCCCACTTCAATCCCATCATGGTTGAAGGAGTACCAGGTTCGGTGGAGTCTAATGTACGCCGGGCCGAAGTGTTGAATGCACAGGCAGATGCGATTCCCAGACAGCACAGAAGACGACGAGAGGAAACACCAGCAGGAACCTCTTCGCAAAGACCACAGGAGGGTAAGCATTTGTGATTAACATATGAGAATTTTTTTTAGACTTTTCAACTTAAATGATTTTCTGACATTTGTATAACAGATGTTCAAGCAGAAAACACAGCAGCTGTAACTGCACCAGCTCCAACTACAATCAACCAGGAAAATGCACCCGACGAAGAATCGACGGCACAAGAGACCTTCACCCTGTAACTTTGTCCACTTAGTCACTTGGAAAGCTCAAATGTGACTGAAGACACCCTCTTTGAAGGAAGCAGTTTGTCTACTTCCCAGCGAACAGAAGAAACAGGATTTTCCATTCAACAACCGAGTTTCCAGCTTTCCAACCTGGATACCGTAGAGGAATCGGAGGAAGAGGAGGTGGATGCAATAACAACACCGCCATTGCAACGTAAGCTAAAATCCTTATTTTAAACCTTGTGTTACAGTTATAAAAATGGGTCATTTTGCAGTTTCTCAGACAATCTTTTCTTGATTATTGTAGCGGACTTGCAGCTGATTGAAGACATCCAGCAACGCCAGACTCCATCACGTGTGCAGAGAGTACGTCAAATGGCAGCAGTCATCGAAGACAGCCAGAACCAGTACCGCCTCATGATGGAACAACGGATGACTGCCATGGAGAGGCACCTGGAAACGCTGGCAACATCAATGGCTGACATTGAAAGACGAAGGCAAGAGGACTGGGCAGAAATCGAAAGACGACGTCATGAAGACTGGCTGGAATCCGAACGCAGACGACAAGAAGACAGCAAGGGACTTCGAGAAAGCATTCAGATTTTGACAACGGGAATCTACAAGCTGGTAGAGAACGTCACGTGTCAACAGGAGACCTTGAGGAACATGTCTGCTTGCCAGACTCAAATCTCTGCAAGCTGCATGCTAATTGCCAACTGCCTGAGGACCAGGAATGAACAGGACTACGTGGGACAACAAAGAAGTTCAGACCTAACGACGCCACATCTACACCAGCAGCCTGTGCATCCACCTACATTCATGTATGGTCCATCCCAGTCTTACCAAGGATACTCTGGACTGTACAGCCATCCACCTCCGTCAAGCACCGTCCAAAGGCCAAGCAGACCACCAAGACACTCAACACCTGAAAGAGCATCAACCACCCAAGCACCAGCTGAGGAGGAAGAGGAGCACACATTGTGAACACGGTTGTATATTTCCTTATATATTTTGATTTGTATGTCTATCTTAATTCTTACTTTTTTATGTTTATGTTCTCATCCCTTCTTTCTTTTTTTTCAATTTTGTGTGTTTATTTAACCCCTGCTTTTACATTTTCAGCTGTGTTCATAAAGGAGTTGGGCGTTACAGATATGCAATGGATGCGCGTGCATGCATTGTAAATTGTTGGGAAATGATGAGAGCTCCTTAACAATGGTGGATGTAATAATGGGCCAAAAAACAGCAATCTGATCCCACATTTTCTTTTTTCCCAAAAATCTTTACTTTTGTTTGTGAAATATGTTATATTGAATGCCAGATGTATCACCATTTTTCCCTAATTTTTTTTTCAGATGTTGCAAAGAAGATTGGTTAGAGTTGAAATCGGGACTCATCTATTTTTGAAGCGGACAGAATGAGACAACATGATCGCATAATGGTGAGTTACAATAACCGTGCACTTGTGTTATCGCACAGGCCAAGCGCTGGACTCCAGCCTTTGGCCTGTGAGATAGAACAACTGCTCTTTGCAAGTGTTTGCGCCAGCAAAGCTCCATTCCACAGGCTCCACGCACCACCCCAACCGTGCACTTGTGTTATCGCACAGGCCAAGCGCTGGACTCCAGCCTTTGGCCTGTGAGATAGAACAACTGCTCTTTGCAAGTGTTTGCGCCAGCAAAGCTCCATTCCACAGGCTCCACGCACCACCCCAACCGTGCACTTGTGTTATCGCACAGGCCAAGCGCTGGACTCCAGCCTTTGGCCTGTGAGATAGAACAACTGCTCTTTGCAAGTGTTTGCGCCAGCAAAGCTCCATTCCACAGGCTCCACGCACCACCCCAACCGTGCACTTGTGTTATCGCACAGGCCAAGCGCTGGACTCCAGCCTTTGGCCTGTGAGATAGAACAACTGCTCTTTGCAAGTGTTTGCGCCAGCAAAGCTCCATTCCACAGGCTCCACGCACCACCCCAACCGTGCACTTGTGTTATCGCACAGGCCAAGCGCTGGACTCCAGCCTTTGGCCTGTGAGATAGAACAACTGCTCTTTGCAAGTGTTTGCGCCAGCAAAGCTCCATTCCACAGGCTCCACGCACCACCCCAACCGTGCACTTGTGTTATCGCACAGGCCAAGCGCTGGACTCCAGCCTTTGGCCTGTGAGATAGAACAACTGCTCTTTGCAAGTGTTTGCGCCAGCAAATCTCCATTCCACAGGCTCCACGCACCACCCCAACCGTGCACTTGTGTTATCGCACAGGCCAAGCGCTGGACTCCAGCCTTTGGCCTGTGAGATAGAACAACTGCTCTTTGCAAGTGTTTGCGCCAGCAAATCTCCATTCCACAGGCTCCACGCACCACCCCAACCGTGCACTTGTGTTATCGCACAGGCCAAGCGCTGGACTCCAGCCTTTGGCCTGTGAGATAGAACAACTGCTCTTTGCAAGTGTTTGCGCCAGCAAAGCTCCATTCCACAGGCTCCACGCACCACCCCAACCGTGCACTTGTGTTATCGCACAGGCCAAGCGCTGGACTCCAGCCTTTGGCCTGTGAGATAGAACAACTGCTCTTTGCAAGTGTTTGCGCCAGCAAATCTCCATTCCACAGGCTCCACGCACCACCCCAACCGTGCACTTGTGTTATCGCACAGGCCAAGCGCTGGACTCCAGCCTTTGGCCTGTGAGATAGAACAACTGCTCTTTGCAAGTGTTTGCGCCAGCAAAGCTCCATTCCACAGGCTCCACGCACCACCCCAACCGTGCACTTGTGTTATCGCACAGGCCAAGCGCTGGACTCCAGCCTTTGGCCTGTGAGATAGAACAACTGCTCTTTGCAAGTGTTTGCGCCAGCAAAGCTCCATTCCACAGGCTCCACGCACCACCCCAACCGTGCACTTGTGTTATCGCACAGGCCAAGCGCTGGACTCCAGCCTTTGGCCTGTGAGATAGAACAACTGCTCTTTGCAAGTGTTTGCGCCAGCAAATCTCCATTCCACAGGCTCCACGCACCACCCCAACCGTGCACTTGTGTTATCGCACAGGCCAAGCGCTGGACTCCAGCCTTTGGCCTGTGAGATAGAACAACTGCTCTTTGCAAGTGTTTGCGCCAGCAAATCTCCATTCCACAGGCTCCACGCACCACCCCAACCGTGCACTTGTGTTATCGCACAGGCCAAGCGCTGGACTCCAGCCTTTGGCCTGTGAGATAGAACAACTGCTCTTTGCAAGTGTTTGCGCCAGCAAATCTCCATTCCACAGGCTCCACGCACCACCCCAACCGTGCACTTGTGTTATCGCACAGGCCAAGCGCTGGACTCCAGCCTTTGGCCTGTGAGATAGAACAACTGCTCTTTGCAAGTGTTTGCGCCAGCAAAGCTCCATTCCACAGGCTCCACGCACCACCCCAACCGTGCACTTGTGTTATCGCACAGGCCAAGCGCTGGACTCCAGCCTTTGGCCTGTGAGATAGAACAACTGCTCTTTGCAAGTGTTTGCAATAAATACATTATTAATTTATTTTATCTGTTTTTAATTACAGGTAGGTTCTACTGCAATCAAATGAAGATTACAAAGTAATGAAAGACAATTGAAATTTCGCAAAACTTTTATTTTTAACATGAAACATATTTATGTAATTTTTTTCTAATAAAAAAAAGAAAAAAAAATGCTGTGTCAAGTGTTTAAATTGTTAAAAAGGTGTAGATTCATTGCAAGTGTCCATTAATGTTCAGAAGGTATAGCCCTTAGGTATAGGTCCAGGGCAAGTGTCCCAAAGGTATAGGTCCAGGGCAAGTGTCCCAAAGGTATAGGTCCAGGGCAAGTGTCCCAAAGGTATAGGTCCAGGGCAAGTGTCCCAAAGGTATAGGTCCAGGGCAAGTGTCCCAAAGGTATAGGTCCAGGGCAAGTGTCCAAAAGGTATAGGTCCAGGGCAAATGTACCAAATTGTTCTCATGGTAAAGGACCAGGGCAAGTGTTCACAAATATTCGGAGGAATCTGTAAGAAAATTTTTTTTCAAAAATCATTTTCATTGATAAGTAGATTTATATTAAAGTACAAATGAGGATGTCTTCCTGATAGTGCGACACTCACCTGATAACAGCAGCAAGTCGACTAAAAGTAGTCATGGAGCACACATCATCAGGTACAGCCTGTTCGAAAAGTAGGGGGTGACACACATCAGTCCACAGCCATTTGGGATCAACCGACGGAAGATGCTGGAAGAAAAAAACAGAAGGTATTATTCCAATTACACAAGGCCCCATTCCTCCTCCCACCTTCCCCATGGGGAAACGATGCTCACCTGGTGACAGCTCCTGGGAATGAGGCAAGCAGCATCACAACAGCAGGGGTGCCCCATATACACAGGTATTCATCTGTAGGTCCCAAAACCATTCCGCCTGAAGAAGCTAGAAGAGAAAAAGAAGGTATTATTAACATTACACAGTGCCCCATTCCTCCCACCTTCCCCATGGGGAAGCGATGCTCACCTGGTGACAGCTCCTGGGAATGAGGCAAGCAGCATCACAACAGCAGGGGTTACCCATATACACAGGTATTCATCTGTAGGTCCCAAAACCATTCCGCCTGAAGAAGCTAGAAGAGAAAAAGAAGGTGTATTATTAACATTACACAGGGCCCCATTCCTCCCACCTTCCCCATGGGGAAGCGATGCTCACCTGGTGACAGCTCATGGGAATGAGGCAAGCATCATCACAACAGCAGGGGTGCCCCATATACACAGGTATTCATCTGTAGGTCCCAAAACCATTCCGCCTGAAGAAGCTAGAAGAGAAAAAGAAGGTGTATTATTAACATTACACAGGGCCCCATTCCTCCCACCTTCCCCATGGGGAAACGATGCTCACCTGGTGACAGCTCCTGGGAATGAGGCAAGCAGCATCACAACAGCAGGGGTTACCCATATACACAGGTATTCATCTGTAGGTCCCAAAACCATTCCGCCTGAAGAAGCTAGAAGAGAAAAAGAAGGTGTATTATTAACATTACACAGGGCCCCATTCCTCCCACCTTCCCCATGGGGAAGCGATGCTCACCTGGTGACAGCTCCTGGGAATGAGGCAAGCATCATCACAACAGCAGGGGTGCCCCATATACACAGGTATTCATCTGTAGGTCCCAAAACCATTCCGCCTGAAGAAGCTAGAAGAGAAAAAGAAGGTGTATTATTAACATTACACAGGGCCCCATTCCTCCCACCTTCCCCATGGGGAAACGATGCTCACCTGGTGACAGCTCCTGGGAATGAGGCAAGCAGCATCACAACAGCAGGGGTTACCCATATACACAGGTATTCATCTGTAGGTCCCAAAACCATTCCGCCTGAAGAAGCTAGAAGAGAAAAAGAAGGTGTATTATTAACATTACACAGGGCCCCATTCCTCCCACCTTCCCCATGGGGAAGCGATGCTCACCTGGTGACAGCTCCTGGGAATGAGGCAAGCATCATCACAACAGCAGGGGTGCCCCATATACACAGGTATTCATCTGTAGGTCCCAAAACCATTCCGCCTGAAGAAGCTAGAAGAGAAAAAGAAGGTGTATTATTAACATTACACAGTGCCCCATTCCTCCCACCTTCCCCATGGGGAAACGATGCTCACCTGGTGACAGCACCTGGGAATGAGGCAAGCATCATCACAACAGCAGGGGTGCCCCATATACACAGGTATTCATCTGTAGGTCCCAAAACCATTCCGCCTGAAGAAGCTAGAAGAGAAAAAGAAGGTGTATTATTAACATTACACAGGGCCCCATTCCTCCCACCTTCCCCATGGGGAAACGATGCTCACCTGGTGACAGCTCCTGGGAATGAGGCAAGCAGCATCACAACAGCAGGGGTTACCCATATACACAGGTATTCATCTGTAGGTCCCAAAACCATTCCGCCTGAAGAAGCTAGAAGAGAAAAAGAAGGTGTATTATTAACATTACACAGGGCCCCATTCCTCCCACCTTCCCCATGGGGAAACGATGCTCACCTGGTGACAGCTCCTGGGAATGAGGCAAGCATCATCACAACAGCAGGGGTGCCCCATATACACAGGTATTCATCTGTAGGTCCCAAAACCATTCCGCCTGAAGAAGCTAGAAGAGAAAAAGAAGGTGTATTATTAACATTACACAGGGCCCCATTCCTCCCACCTTCCCCATGGGGAAGCGATGCTCACCTGGTGACAGCTCCTGGGAATGAGGCAAGCAGCATCACAACAGCAGGGGTGCCCCATATACACAGGTATTCATCTGTAGGTCCCAAAACCATTCCGCCTGAAGAAGCTAGAAGAGAAAAAGAAGGTGTATTATTAACATTACACAGGGCCCCATTCCTCCCACCTTCCCCATGGGGAAACGATGCTCACCTGGTGACAGCACCTGGGAATGAGGCAAGCATCATCACAACAGCAGGGGTGCCCCATATACACAGGTATTCATCTGTAGGTCCCAAAACCATTCCGCCTGAAGAAGCTAGAAGAGAAAAAGAAGGTGTATTATTAACATTACACAGGGCCCCATTCCTCCCACCTTCCCCATGGGGAAGCGATGCTCACCTGGTGACAGCTCCTGGGAATGAGGCAAGCATCATCACAACAGCAGGGGTGCCCCATATACACAGGTATTCATCTGTAGGTCCCAAAACCATTCCGCCTGAAGAAGCTAGAAGAGAAAAAGAAGGTGTATTATTAACATTACACAGGGCCCCATTCCTCCCACCTTCCCCATGGGGAAACGATGCTCACCTGGTGACAGCACCTGGGAATGAGGCAAGCATCATCACAACAGCAGGGGTGCCCCATATACACAGGTATTCATCTGTAGGTCCCAAAACCATTCCGCCTGAAGAAGCTAGAAGAGAAAAAGAAGGTGTATTATTAACATTACACAGGGCCCCCCATTCCTCCCACCTTCCCCATGGGGAAACGATGCTCACCTGGTGACAGCTCCTGGGAATGAGGCAAGCAGCATCACAACAGCAGGGGTTACCCATATACACAGGTATTCATCTGTAGGCCCAAAAAACTATTCCAACTGAAGAAGCTAGAAGAGAAAAAGAAGGTATTATTAACATTACACAGTGCCCCATTCCTCCCACCATAACCATGGGGAAGCGATGCTCACCTGGTGACAGCTCCAAAGTAGCATAATTTCAACAAAATGATCGGCAAACAACAAGGAACAACCAAACTAGTGGGCCAACAGATGTAAACAAAAACAACCACGCCAAATAAACTCTGAAAAACATGAAAGAAAAATATAGAAAGCATTAAAAAAATATATTTATAAAAAAAAAAAAAAAACTATGGAATAAAAATACTCACAGCGTGAAAAATAAGTCCGGATGAGTCGAGCTCTCGCTGTATCTCGTTCATTCATACCGGTGTGCAAATCTGTAGAAAGGTCCCCATGCCGGAAAACCTCGGCATCTACAGTCACCGGCAAACGGTTTGCGATACAAATGTTGTGTAGCACACAACAGGCATTAATTATACCGCAAACCTTCGCCGGTGAGTATAAAAGGGCTCCACCGGTCTTGTCTAAACATCTGAACCGGCTTTTAAGGACACCGAAGGTTCGCTCAATTACTGCCCTCGCTGTCGTATGAGCCTTTTGGTAGTTTTCTGCAGCTTCGCCCACCGGATCAGACAATGGGGTCAGGAGCCAGTCCTTATTGGGATAACCGCCATCACCTATATCAAAAAATGAAAAAATTCAATTGTAGATATTTGTATTGCAATAACAAAAAAAAAAAAAAGGAATAGGCTACTCACCTAACAGCCAGCCGTCCGGCATTCGACCGTGCTCGAAATCGGCATACAAGGCAGACTGGCTTAAAATGAACGAGTCGTGGGACGACCCAGGAAAACCCACGAGTAAATCAGTAATTTTCATTCGGTGGTCGCAGACCACCTGAACGTTCAGTGAGTGAAAATGTTTTCGATTGCGAAAACACTCCTCACTTTCACGCGGTGGTCTGAACGCCACATGGGTGCAGTCGATCGCGCCCAGCACATTGGGGAACTTCCATTTTGAATAAAAACCAAATCTGATCTCATTCCAACCGCTCTCTTGATCTGGGAATTTTATAAACTGGGTCGTCAATTTGCGGAATGCCTTTATGACCTGGCCTATACAGCGCGAAAGGGTCGGCTGTGAGTATCCGCAGGTTTGGCTCAAAGTGGGCTGGAATGTGCCCGACGCAAAAAAATGCAACGCACCCAACAGTTTCTGGAAACCGGTGAGTGCGTGATTGCCCCGTCCCCGAGCGACCAGGTCTGGCTCCATGAGATCATAGAGCATGTGGATTGCCTCAGACGAAAGGCGATAATTAGATATCACCTCCGCCTCGGTGAGATCACCCAGTTCACGCCTACTACGAAAATGGCGTGGACGTGGGACTGAAACCCGCACTGCCTCACCTAATGGAGCTATCGCCGAAACACTAGTGCCATCATCCAAATCTGATTCCTCCTCCACGCAGGCATTCAGCATGAACGTGACAAAAGTGTCCCTAAACAACTCCATAACTGTAGACAGTGTTAAGAAATTGCAGACAAATGCAAAAAAACGCAAATTACCCTGAAAAAACGTTTCCAAACAGCAGACTGCAAAAGCTGTGTTATCTCCTCAATGGCCAAACGAAGGAGTGAGGTGGGGAGGTGATTCATGGGTAAAAAACGTGTGGAGAATCATGGGTAAAATAATGCATGCTGGGTAAAAAAAAAATAAACTTATAAATCAGATATATATTTATAATGAACTTGGAGAACAAAATGAACTTGAAGGAAACTCAAAATAAATTAAAATACACTAGTACAGTTTATATTAACACTGCAAAATGCTTATTGCATGAATTCAGAATACTTTTCTCCATGAAAAGATGACGAGGGATACACGGAGAGGCACGGAGAACTTTACCTAGAAATTTATTCTCCATCTTCGCATTGAATACACTCATGGAGAGTGACGGCGAGAGACGGAGAATCTACATGTAAAATCCCATTGACAACACGCGGAGAGTGGCGGCGAGTAAAAGACGGAGAGCACGCAATAAATCACTGTTCTCCGACGGCGAAAATGTCACATTGAATAGGGTGGCTCGCCTTTGGAGAAAAAAAACCTCTCTCCACGGCGAAAAAAGCACAAATTCTCCACAAAACACGGAGAACTTTTGTCATTGAATACTGCCCATAGTGTTACATCATTTTTCCACATCCACCATGGCCCAGCCCAGTAGTTCCACCACCCACTTCAATAGATTATGCAGGCAGCGCTAGTGTCACTAGTTAGCTGCAGCAACCATCCCTTCCTCAGCTCCTGGTGGCTCCTCTGCCAGTGTCCAAACTCTTCTGGTACTCATACATGTTGTCTCTGTCATACAGTGTTCCACCACCTCTACATAAACCACTTTAAGCCCAAGATGGCAGGCCCAAGTATACTGAGAACTTACAGTCTGTAATGAATGAGGAGTTTAGACAACAAAAATGTATTTCCTTGTACAGTATATCTTCTGCACATGCATTGTGTCTGCATGCAAACAGGACAAGCAGGCTGGGACTGGGAAGTTGAAGACATTGGAGAGCTGTTGGATTGTATATTTCCATACCATGTCAAGAGAGCCTGAGCTCGAGTTCATAAAATATAAGGCTACTACTCGATCTTAGTAAAAAAAATGAAGGTTAATTGATTTTTAATGTTACATATGTTATTTTTTAATAGATAGTAATATGCGGTGCTTTATTAGCATCATTGTAGTTTCTCCTTTCTAGACACCATTCTAGAAATGATATGCCATATTTATAATGTGAGTAGAAATGTGTCTGCTGCCCTAAACTGCAAATGTAGCCACAAGAACTACTTTAAAAAAATCCTGGATGATAGATATTCTTTAGTAAGGAAGATATAAATACTAAAGGGGTTAAAAGACCAAGGTTTTCGCCCCAGGCAGAGGAAGAAAATGAATGGTCTTGTTCCTAAGGGAATTCTTCAGAACATACAGATGTGTCCACATACATCTTGGCTTTTTTTCTCAATTTGTCACAACATGTAAAACACGGCTTAGCTTTTTTTCCAAATGCAGCAAGTGGGTGGATTCTGAAAATTGTTTGTAGCAGTAGAATTTGTATAAAGTAATAGATTAGAGGTGGAAATTTTTAGAAAAATCACAAAGCGTGACTTTTGCAGAGTCCAAGGTGTGCCAAATTGTGCCATACATGACACAGTAAAACCAAGATGTATGTCAGGGCTGGGCAATTGCTGCTCTCCAGATGTTGATGAACTACACATCCCAGCATGCCTTGCATCAGTTTCAGCATGGCCACATAGCAAAACTAATGCAAAGCATCCTGGGATGTGTAGTTCATCAACATCTGGAGGGCCGCAATTGCCCAGCCCTGTATGTGGACACATCTGTATGGTAATTTTATATAGTGGAGACTGGAGATATTGAGACATTTGAAGTGGTCCGCGGCACTGGGGTCTTAAATGAATAGACGACGCTTGCCTCTCGAGGGTTAACGTTTCAGCCTTTATTCAGGCTTTTGTCGAAACAGCATGCATGAATAAGTGAGCTTAAACACTCACTTTATAAGCCGTGCAGATTCACAAACGAGTGCATGAGCAGCAGGACACTTCCGGGTGCTCAAGATCTGTTCAAAGCCAAAAAAATGGACTTCTATCTTAAATTAATGCTCCTTTGACCTCCTCTTACTGGTCACTAAGGAGGCGAAAAAGGAGTATGAATCAGTCAAAATGAAATTTGCTGCTGATAAAACAGAAGAGTGGACCTCTAAATTGAAAACAGATCGACAAATATAAGGAGGAGCTTATCCAATTTAAAAAGGCTAAACGTGCCAAAGTCGACCAAGACTACAAATTCCAACGTGTCTATGGTTGGCTTACAGGGGCCCATTCTACTAATGATGGCCAACAAGGAAATCAAGGCCTTAAGCGTAGACCTCCTAGGTATCACCACAAACAAGCAGTCGACTCAGCCACCACTGGCATTGATAGTGATACGGGTGACAGCAGAGGTACCCCAGGTCACTACCCTTTAGGGGTACGAACGCGGGCTCAAATCGCTGGCAGAAACCCGCACGCACCAGGAGGGCGGGCCAAAACATCTGGGAGAGAAAGGCAGCAAAGGAGACCCCCCCCGCCAAAGGAAAACCTAATATTTAATTTATCAACAAGGACATTGACCCCCATGGAATCTAGAGTGCTCGAAAGGGGGTTGGCTTTTATCCCCACTTGTCCAGTTGATCCTTTCCAAAACAAAATTGAGACTTTCCAACTGAACCGCAAAATTAGACTGCGTGAACACTTTAAGGACAAATTGGAAAATGCTGCACCTCCCCTCGTACCTGACCACCTTGGACAATTTAAACCTCGTTCCTGCTTCGAACCCATTAGCAATAATGCTTCTCTCATAACATTTACACGCATGTTGGATCTTGAACAGAATAAAACACCTCCGAGAATTTAATCGAATCAGTGGAACTTGTCTTGCCCCGAACGTCAGGCCCTAAAAAATCTTGCTGATCAGGACATTGTTATACGCCAATCTGATAAGAGGGGCTCCATAGTAATACAGAATGTGACGGACCATCAGGAGGAAATTCAGCGGCACCTCTCTAACACCTATACCAAGCTACGTGGTGATCCAACCACCAAGTTCAAAAAGGAGCTGGACTCAAGCTTAAAATGAGGTGTTCAAAAAGGATTTATTTCGGACACATGTGCCAGTTATCTTATGGTGGACTATCCGATCAAGCCCATTATGTACATCATACCGAAAATTCACAAGCATGCCACAAAACCGCCAGGCAGACCGATTATTTCAGTCTGAGGCTCCATCTACCAGCCCATCTCGGTCTACCTGGATAGATTTTTACAACCTTGGATACAGGCAATACCTACCTTTTTGAAGGATACCACTTCTTTGTTAATTTCGCTCAATGAGCTCGAGTTGTTGCTGACCGATTCTCTTTTAATCACCATCGATGTCTGCAACCTGTACACCTGTATTCCGCACCAGGCAGGGATACAGGGTGTGAGACGCTTACTGAAGGGCAACATTGATTACAATGGCCAAGATGTGTTTTTTTTCTGGAGCTGCTGGAGATGGTGTTGGTAAACAATTATTTCTATTTCTATGGAGCATTTTATTTGCAAACATTGTGTTAGGTTTCGGGTGTGACCCCACCGCCGGGACTGCTGTTTAGGACAGCCACGGCCAAACCCTATACTACCTCTGTTGTACCCCCCAGGCTGGGTGACCGACTCCTGCAGGTGTTACTAGGCTTCGCCTGTAGCCGCCGTTTGAATGGGTAGGTTAAGCCCACCCAAGCTCCGGTGCAGCCAGGTGTTATGAGAGGACAAGGAGCCGGAGACCCCCCTAGGGTACGGTCAAGAGGAAAGCTGACTGAGGGGCCTAACTGAAATTAACAAACGGCGACTTGCCGGGCCCTGGCTAACGCAACTAAGCGCCCGCGACCTGGTCGCCACAACCCGCGACAACCGTCGCCCAGGGAACCATACAAAATATAAGACACAATACCAAAGTATACAAAGAGCAGGAGGGACTGGAAAACCCCAGAAAAACTGGGAGACAAGGGGAGAGAATGAGTGGGAAGCAATGGACCTTCCCAACATAAATGACCTGCCAATGCGGCAGACAGAGAACACAGGAAATGAGTAAGGTAACGACAATAAAGACGGTGTGAATGAAACTACCCCAAAGGGGCAACTCACGACACAGGAGGAACCAATGGAAGAGGAGACCACAAAGGAGCTGCTGGGAACAGCAGGGAAACGGACCGGAGAGCAGCAGACAGATAGGTCCAAACAGGAGCTATCACCGGCGAGGACTGCAGGGCTGGCTTCCTAGATAAGAAGGCTAGGAGCCAATGAGAATGGAGGCCTGAGTCCCGCCTGTCATAACGAGTCCTTTCCGACACCTGCGGTCTGTTGAATTTCGCGGCTTTTTCCTCTCTGCCTAGCAGCGTCTGCCGTTGCTAAGCAACGGCGCTGACGCGTCTTAGGCGCTGAGAGACGTGAGGAGGGAGGACGGGCGTCACGCTCCGACGCTGCGTCCTCCGGCGTCCCTGGTTGCTAGGCAACCGGACGTCAGAGCCGGAAGGACAGGCGGCTAAGCGTACATGCCGCTCTGTCCTTCCAGAAGCGCTCCCACGGCGCCTAACAGTACCCCCCCCTTGAGGAGGGGTTAAAGAACCCCGAAGCCTTGTTTTCTGAGGGAAATCCCGAAAGAAACTTGCTTTGAGGCGTGGGGCGTGCAGATCCCTATCGGGAACCCATGACCTCTCTTCCGGGCCGTATCCTTTCCAATGGACAAGGAAACATAAAGAACCTCGAGAGACCTTGCAATCCAAGATTTTTTCTACAAGAAATTCTGACTGTCCATGGACATTAACAGGTGGTTTACCCAGGTCTGCCTTTCGAGGAAATTTCCTAGACGTGAAAACGGGCTTGAGCAGAGAGGCATGAAAAGTATTGGCTATCTTTAAAGCCCTAGGAATTTGTAACCGAAAGGCTACAGGATTAACTCTCTTAACAATGGCAAATGGACCAATAAATTTTGGACCAAATTTAGAAGTTCCTTGTCGCAATCTGATGTTCCGAGTAGACAACCAGACTTTATCGCTTACTTTAAAGTTGCATGGTCGTCTTGACCGGTCAGAAAAAACTTTTTCCTGAAGAGCAGCCCTCTTAAGAGCGTCGTGTACCTCCTTCCAAATGACCTTTAAATGGGCAGTAGTGGAAGAGCGAACTACTGATCCCTCTGGAGCCAGAGCAGTGGCTTTAGGGTGAAAGCCATAATTGGCTACAAAAGGTGAAGTCCGGGTAGCCGAGTGATAGGAGTTGTTATATGCGAACTCGGCAACGGGGAGGAACTCCGACCAGTCATTCTGAGCTTTGGACACAAAAAGGCGCAGATATTGCTTCAAGGATTGATTAAGGCGTTCCGTCTGCCCATTGGATTGGGGATGATAAGCGGAAGTTAAACTCAACTTGATCTTTAATGCATTGCAAAAAAGTTTCCAAAACCGGGCAATAAACTGCGGACCTCGATCAGAAACTATATCGGTTGGAAGACCATGAAGTTTGAAAACATGAGCTAAAAACAATTTGGCCAACTTATTGGCTGATGGCAACTGGGGCAAAGGAACAAAGTGGGCCATCTTACTGAACCTGTCAATAATCACCCATACTACTCGAAAACCTGATGATAGGGGTAGGTCGACCACAAAATCCATGGCAATATGTGACCATGGTCTGGAGGGAATTGCCAAGGGGATAAGTTGTCCTGTGGGCGACACTCTGGGAATCTTGTGTCTAGCACAATCGGGACAAGACTGGATGTACCCCTTGGTATCTGGAACCATGCTCGGCCACCAGACGCATCGGGAGAGAAGATCAAGTGTCTTCTTGATGCCGAAATGCCCTGCAATCTGGCTGTCATGGAACTCCTCTAAGACCCGTTTTCTCAAGGACTGCGGCACAAATAAATGGCCGAGAGGCATCTGTCTAGGTGCCTGACCCTGGACCTGCAGAAGTAGATCCTTGAGGGTCTGAGTAATGCCAAAATGGATAATTGATGCCGGAAGAATGGGCCGAGGAGATTCCCGCAACCCTTGTTTGGGTAAGAAACTCCGAGACAATGCGTCTGCTCTTACATTTTTAGACCCGGGACGGTAAGAGATAATAAAGTTAAAACGTGTAAAGAATAATGCCCACCGGGCTTGTCGGGCATTCAGACGCTTTGCTGATTCCAGGTATTGTAAATTTTTGTGGTCTGTGATAACCAGAATCTGATGGTTGGCCCCTTCCAACCAATGCCTCCATTCTTCGAATGCCCATTTTATGGCCAACAATTCCCGGTTCCCGACGTCATAGTTCATCTCTGCAGTAGAGAATTTTCGAGACATGTAGGCGCAAGGGAAAAAAAATAAGGACTCAGGATCCTGTTGAGACAGGACTGCCCCTGCCCCTACCTCCGAAGCGTCGACTTCAACGACAAACGGTAGTTGGGGATCGGGATGTCTTAAAATGGGAGCGGACACAAAAGCTTGTTTTAAGGCCCGGAATGCCTCTTCTGCCTGGGGAGGCCACTGGGATGGATCTGCTTCCTTTTTTGTGAGCGCCACGATGGGAGCTACCACATCAGAAAAAGAGCGGATAAACCGCCTATAGTAATTTGCAAACCCTAAAAATCTTTGGACAGCTTTAAGGGTCGTGGGCTTGACCCAATCTAAAACTGCTTGCAGTTTTTTGGGTTCCATATAAAAGCCTTCCGAGGAAATCACGTATCCTAAAAAGGATACCTTAGTAACTTCGAATTCGCACTTCTCAGGCTTAGCAAAGAGACGATGTTCTCTAAGCCTTTGAAGAATTAACCTGACCTGATGGCGATGTTCTTCCAACGAGCTGGAGTAGATCAAAATGTCGTCTAAATAGACCACAGCGAAGACTCCCAAGAAATCTCTAAGGATGTCATTGATGAAATCTTGGAAGACCGCTGGTGCGTTGGACAAGCCGAATGGCATTACGAGATATTCGTAGTGCCCTGTTTGGGTACTAAAGGCAGTCTTCCATTCGTCTCCCGCTTTTATGCGGACAAGGTTGTAGGCACCGCGCAGGTCGATCTTAGAAAAGATCTTAGCGGTGCGAAGCTGGTCAAACAACACAGATATTAATGGTAATGGATACGTGTTTTTTACCGTTATCTTGTTGAGTGCCCTGTAATCTATACAGGGTCTTAAGGAGCCATCCTTTTTGGAAACAAAAAAGAACCCTGCACTTAAGGGAGACTTTGAGGGCCGAATAAAGCCTTTAGCCAAATTTTCTTGAATATAGGTATTCATGGACTGCGTCTCAGGTCCAGACAAGGAATAAAGTCTGGCTTTGGGAAATTGTGCCTTGGGAATTAGCTCAATGGCGCAATCGTATGTGCGATGAGGGGGTAAGACCTCAGCTTCGCCTTTAGAAAAGACATCCTGGAAGTCAGCGTAGGCCGCTGGAATCCCCTCCACGGAAACCATTGCCCCGAGTATAGGCTGCCCTAGGCAGTGACTGGAGCAATGACTACTCCAACGAGTTATTTCCCCTGCCTGCCAGTCAATCTGTGGGTTATGAACCCGGAGCCAGGGGTGACCCAGAACGATCGGCACAGTGGCGCATGAGATAAGAAAGAAAGAAATCTTTTCTGTATGAAAAATGCCCACACGTAGGGAAACTGGCGGGGTCTGATGGCGGACCACTCCGTTGACCAACGGGCTGCCGTCCAGGCCTCGCATTATTACAGGTTTTTTCAGAGGGAGCAGGGGGATGGCCAGTCTTTCAGCCAGCTGAATATCTAGAAAATTCCCAGCTGCCCCGCTATCAATAAATGCAGTAACTGACATCTTCACCTCTATACCCTGAATCTCAGTAGGGACTAATAATGCATTGTGAGGGGAAATAAGAAGAGAACCAAAGTGAATCCCCTCTGCATTCACTTGGTTTTGGCGTTTCCCGACTTGTTGGGACAAGCGCGGAGAAAATGCCCTTTGCTCCCGCAATAAATGCATAAACCGGCATTCATCCGGCGAGCTCTCTCATCTGAGGTGATGCGGTAAGCACCAATTTGCATTGGTTCTTCTTCGTCCTCTGAGGGTACAAAGCCGAGGGAAGTAGGCCTCAAACTAGGTCCTCTCTCAGACCTGCGTTCCCTAAGACGCCGATCAATTTTAATCGATAACTCCATGAGTTTATCAAGGGATCCCGGGACGGGATACTGGATAAGGCTATCTTTAATGGCTTCAGAAAGCCCTAGCCTGAATTGGCTACGTAATGCCGGGTCATTCCAGCCACAGTCATTCGACCACCGTCGGAATTCTGTGCAATATGCTTCTGCAGGGTTCCGGCCCTGCCTGAGAGAGCGCAGATGACTCTCGGCAGACGCCTCTCTATCAGGGTCATCATATAGAAGTCCTAATGATTTAAAGAAAGCATCCACCGACGCTAAGGCGGGATTATCGGATTTTAACCCAAAAGCCCAAGTCTGGGGATCCCCCTGAAGCAAAGACATAATTAAACCAACTTGCTGTAATTCAGAGCCGGATGACCGGGGTCGCAGCTTGAAATAAAGCTTACAACTTTCTCTAAAATTAAAGAAATCCTTCCGGTTACCCGAAAACCGGTCTGGAAGATTAATTTTGGGTTCTACCAGAACCGGCGGATTTCCTCGTACACCCTCCTCCTGGGTTTTCATCCTAAGAGATCAATTTTGAACCATCTGCGTTAAACCTTGTAATTGACTGGCAAATGCCTGAGCCTGACCCTCAGGAGTGGGATTCATCTTAATAACAGATCCACACCAGAGACAACAAAGATATACACACCCAAAATGCTATCTGTCCAGAAAACGGGAGAATAAGAAAGGGGAAGGGAGAGAGGGAAAAAAAAAAAAAAAAATCTTTTTTTTTTTTTTTTTTTTTTGTATGGCCGGTGATAATGTTAGGTTTCGGGTGTGACCCCACCGCCGGGACTGCTGTTTAGGACAGCCACGGCCAAACCCTATACTACCTCTGTTGTACCCCCCAGGCTGGGTGACCGACTCCTGCAGGTGTTACTAGGCTTCGCCTGTAGCCGCCACGTTTGAATGGGTAGGTTAAGCCCACCCAAGCTCCGGTGCAGCCAGGTGTTATGAGAGGACAAGGAGCCGGGGACCCCCCTAGGGTACGGTCAAGAGGAAAGCTGACTGAGGGGCCTAACTGAAATTAACAAACGGCGACTTGCCGGGCCCTGGCTAACGCAACTAAGCGCCCGCGACCTGGTCGCCACAACCCGCGACAACCGTCGCCCAGGGAACCATACAAAATATAAGACACAATACCAAAGTATACAAAGAGCAGGAGGGACTGGAAAACCCCAGAAAAACTGGGAGACAAGGGGAGAGAATGAGTGGGAAGCAATGGACCTTCCCAACATAAATGACCTGCCAATGCGGCAGACAGAGAACACAGGAAATGAGTAAGGTAACGACAATAAAGACGGTGTGAATGAAACTACCCCAAAGGGGCAACTCACGACACATGAGGAACCAATGGAAGAGGAGACCACAAAGGAGCCGCTGGGAACAGCAGGGAAACGGACCGGAGAGCAGCAGACAGATAGGTCCAAACATGAGCTATCACCGGCGAGGACTGCAGGGCTGGCTTCCTAGATAAGAAGGCTAGGAGCCAATGAGAATGGAGGCCTGAGTCCCGCCTGTCATAACGAGTCCTTTCCGACACCTGCGGTCTGTTGAATTTCGCGGCTTTTTCCTCTCTGCCTAGCAGCGTCTGCCGTTGCTAAGCAACGGCGCTGCCGCGTCTCAGGCGCTGAGAGACGTGAGGAGGGAGGACGGGCGTCACGCTCCGACGCTGCGTCCTCCGGCGTCCCTGGTTGCTAGGCAACCGGACGTCAGAGCCGGAAGGACAGGCGGCTAAGCGTACATGCCACTCTGTCCTTCCAGAAGCGCTCCCACGGCGCCTAACACATTGGGGGTGGTGATGAGGTCCAATGTGGCCACATCGCTAGCCAACATATACATGTTTGAAGTTGAGAATTACATTTTTTTCAGCAATCCCAGCATCAGCTCATATATCGTTCGATATTATTGTTACATCGATGATATCCTGATTTTTTGGTCAGGACCCGAGGTGACATTCAAAAAACTCATGGAAGATCACAATGACACAAACCACCTGGTCAAGTTTACTTACTTGATTGACACACAAAGAGTACATTATCTAGATGTCACTATTTCTAAAACACCAGAGGGCATTGCCACAACACAATATCGATAGCCCACCGATAGAAATAATTTCCTACTGGCCTCTAGTGCACATCCAGTGCATTGCAAATCATTGTTACCTTACAGCCAATTCCTGCGGGCATTACGCATTGTTAGTGACCCCATTGAAGCAAAGAAGGAGATTGCCACTATGTTTCAAAAATTTAAAGACGGGGATATAAATATCAAGATGTACAAAAACAATATGAAGGCCCTGACCAAAACTAGATCAGAACTCCTGACATCTGTAAATCGATCTAAAGAAGTAAGTGACAAATTGGTATGGGTCAATTTGTTTTCCCACCAGTCCCCTAAAAACATCCAGAAAGCCAGACAGTTCTGGCCAGTTATCACAAGTGATCCAGCAATGGATTTAAACAACACAAGGTTGATGCCTGCCTACTGATGTGGCAGAAACCTTAAAGATCACCTCGTTAAGACGGACATCACTGAGTTGGGTAAAACAGGTAAAAGTACATTTTTGACCAGAAATAAAAAAGGCTGCTTTAGGTGCCCTAATTGCACCACATGCAGCTACATGCAAACAGGGTCGTCCATTAGCCACCCCTACTCAGGCAAAAAATTCCCCATAAGATATTATCTATCCTGTTCTTCTAGCTATGTGGTTTATGTCCTTTTCTGCCCCTGCTCCTTGATCTACGTCAGAAAGACGGAGAGGCAATTTAAGGAGCGGATGGCAGCTCATTGCTCTACTATTAGGGCAGCTCTACAGAAAGGGTCAAGTGACCAACCAGTCGCGAGACATTTCGTGCAAGCAAAACATTCGCTGGCTGCCATCCGATAATAGATCAGGTCCAGCCATTGCCAAGAGGGGGTGATAGGAGTAGAAAACTCCTGCAGTTGGAGACCAGATGGATCTTTAAGTTGGTTTCATTGGCCCCTAGGGGCTTAAACGAACAGTTGGGACTCCACTGCTTTCTATGGATTTTTTTTAACCCTTAAGGTGCCCACACACTAGAAGGATTTTTGGGCCGATTGGCTTTCCGATGAATCGGTCGATATATCGTCTGATGTTTACCGATAAACGGTCAAAAATCGGCCAATTTTGGTCCGATGCGCGCTCCCGTGGATCTTTAGCTGAATCTTCTGATCTTATGTGCTGCACAAAAGATCAGAAGATTTAACAAAAGATCCATAGGAACGCACATGGGATCTTAAGAAAAATCTTTGGTGAAGATGTGCGCTTGCCTGAAATCTTTTGTCCAGGACAGGCAAAAGATTTGAAGGCTAATTTATGCGCATATCTTATGATCGCAGATCTTTCTAGTGTGTGGGCACCTTTATTCTCCCTTATTTACTGGTCCCTGGATAGTTATTTAGTCCTTTACAGACATCAATTAGTGCAATAGCGCTTTTTTTACATTTATGTCTCAGTTACCATGCACAAGCAGGTCCCACTTAAGGTGGCCATCCCAGCTATGACGTACTATTACGGATTCTAGATGGAACCACACTTAGGCTAATTAATTCCATTTATTGGTAATTAAGCCTATTAATACATAGTGAGGTCTTTCATAAGTTGTAGAGATGCCACAATCTTCTTACTTCGTTCACTTTTTTATCATATTCACATGGCATGGATATTCCCGAAAAGTCATGTTGATTTATTAACATTTAAGTATATGCAGGTAACATGCGCATACATCAATATAACACCATGATGTCGATCACGTGTCCTGCAGATATGTTTTGAAAAAATTTTTCTCCTGATTTTGTTGTGGTGATAAGTTATGTAGTTTCACTGAGTGCATTATCAGCGGGCATAATACACGTTTTTGTAGGTTTTTTAGGTACTTGTTTAGTTTCATGGCGGCAGCGGCCGTGCGTCCGAGTCCCCTTGCGGGGCTTGCTTCGCTCGCCCAAAAATCAACTCTATGCCAACGTGGATAGTAGGGGTATGAACTATCTACGTTGGCATAGAGTTCATTTTGTTAATTTTATATAGTTTGGTGTGTGCTGTACCCGGAAGTTCATGGCGGCCATGCTGCCGCCGTGAAACTAAACAAGTACCGTTTTTTAGTATGTAAATTAGGGAGCATTTGGTTCCTTATTGTTTTTTGCTTTTTCTTTTTTTCTAAACTTTATTTAGTAGCACATTGTGCACACAGCTACGTGTTGCTGCGGCAACCATCCTTAAAGCAGTGACGTCATCAACAGGCGCCACTCTTGAGCCCCCGGAAGTGCCCTGCTGCTCATGCACTCGTTTGTGAATCTGCACGGCTTATAAAGTGAGTGTTTAAGCTCACTTATTCATGTATGCTGTTTTGACAAAAGCCTGAATAAAGGTTGAAACGTTAACCATTGAGAGGCAAGCGTCAATATTCATTTAAGACCCCAGTGCCGCGGACCACTCTCTGTCTATTTGTAGACCCAGCTTGTGCAGGGTCTCTACCGAGGGCACGGGGGCGCATGGTCCACACAGAGCTGAGTGCCGGCTACCCCGCTAACACACACACACACATATATATATATATTTGGTATTGCCATACCTTAAAAGGAAGAACCACCGTTGGTGCAGCAGGTGCATTGGACTGGGGCCCCTGAAGACTAAAGGGCCCACTGCTGCCCAAACCACCCCTGGCCCTCCCGCAGACTATTTTGAGTGTATAGAAATAGTTGCATGATTTTGTCGCAGGATGGCCTTGCGCAAACATACTACAGGTCATAACACATGCGCAATGTATGGCTAATTGTCCGCTGTGAAAATTCGCAGCCATGCGATCAGGTCTGAATCGGGCCCTATGTTCTAAGCCTTGGAGAGAGATAAAGTGGCTATTGATAAAGTACCAACCCATTAGCTCTTATCTGTATGCTACATGCAGTGTTTAATAAGTTACAGCTAGGAGCTGTAGAAAGGAGTAACTTGAAACGCGTTTGACGCTACAGGACGCTGAACTTCTAACACACTTTCAAGTAGAGAGGAAAGAGTCGAATTATACTCACCGATAATTCCTTTTTCTTCCTAGAGATCCCATGGCAGCCATAACACTGGGATGTTCCCTTCCCCCATAGAATTAGACAGGATCATTTTCTCTAGGACCGCCCACCTTGGGTATAATAGCCTCCTCCTCTATGTCTTTTCATGTCTCCGTAATATAGGTCCTGGAGAAAAAACACATAACACAGGGAGAGAAAAACCAGTGGCTGCCATGGGATCTCTAGGAAGAAAAAGGAATTATCGGTGAGTATAATTTGACTCTTTCTTCTACGATCCCCATGGCAGCCATAACACTGGGACATACCCAAGTAAACACACGGGAGGGCTAAATGCTGCATGAAATTTTGGTACTTGTTTCCTAGCACGGCCACACCGATTTACATCGGGGTGGTCGTGTCGGAAAAATCGGGTCGATCGCATCGCATGCGATTTGGTCGCATGCGATGCGATCGACGCGACCGACCGATTTTTGACCCGATTTTTTTTTTAAATGAAATGTAAATCGGGTCCCTGGGACCCGATTTTACATTGGATTCAATGTAAAATATTCCCAACCCCCCCAAATGTCACGGCGTACACCCCACCCCACGATAGACGCCATCCCGAAGCGTGGCGAGCGCAGCGAGCCCACGAGGGGCGGCGGTGCGCGTCCTCCGACCTTTTCATTCCCCTACTATCCACGTCGGCGTGGAGTTGAGAATAGAATAGTGTGGCGAGCGCAGCGAGCCACCGAGCCCGAAGCGTGGCGAGGGGACGCGTATACCTGTGAAGTTATACGCGTCCCCTCACGGGGCACGCTGCGTTCGCCACGCTTCGGGCTCGGTGGCTCGCTGCGCTCGCCACACTATTCTATTCTCAACTCCACGCCGACGTGGCTAGTAGGGGAATGAAAAGGTCGGAGGACGCGCACCGCCGCCCCTCGCGGGCTCGCTACGCTTCGGGTTGGCGTCTATCGTGGGGTGACGACGGGGACATCTATAATGTGAAATGGGTCATATTGGCCCATTTCACATTTTTCACATTTTTTCAGGATTTCAATGTTAAAAAATCTTTTAACATTGAAGCCTATGGAAAAATCGGGGGCATCGCGTCGGGACCTATGTTAATGGTCCCGACCGACGCAATGCCCCCGATATTTTACCTTTCCCGACACGATTTCAATGTTAAAATATTTTTTAACATTGAAACCTATGGAAATATCGGGGGCATTGCGTCGGTCGCGTCGGGACCAATGTTAATGGTCCCGACCGACGCGATGCCCCCGATATTGTCTCCTAGCCGGCAAAATGGACCTGATTTCAAAGGAAATCGGGTCCATCGTATGGATCGTGTACCTTAACTTAAAGGTACACGATCCATACGATTGTGGCCGTGCTAGGAAACAAGTACCAAAATTTTTTTATATATATCTATAGAAGTCAATTGCCCAAAAGAGCTTCTTGCAATACATGCGTCCCAAAGTGGGCAGTAGAAACGTTAAGTGAATAATGGTTTGAAAAAGTATGGATAGATGACCATGTCGCCGCTTTACAAATCTCAGCCGTTGACGCCTTCGCCTTATTCGCCCAGGAAGTAGACACTGCCCGGGTAGAGTGTGCCTGTACAATGGGAGGTGGCACCTTGCCCTCTTTCTTATAAGAAAAAAAGATGGTTTCTCTAATCCAGCGAGATATGGTCTGTTTCACCGGAGCTTTGCCCTTTTTTATTCCTTCTGGAATTACAAACAGGTGTTTCATCAACCTAAAAGTCTTAGTTCTTTCTAGGTATAGAGTTATCACTCTAACCAGATCCAATGTGTGCCAGGCCTCCTCATCTCTATTTTTTGGTTGAGGGTAGAAATCAGGCAAAGTTATCTCCTGGTTCAGGTGAAAGGCTGACACCACCTTAGGAATGAAGTCTGGATGCGTCCGTAATACTACCCTATCAGGGAATATCACCAAATACGGTTCTTCCATCCATAGAGCTTGAAGCTCACTGACCCGTCGGGCTGAAGTCACGGCTACCAGGAACACAACCTTCCAGGTTAGAAACTTTAACGGACAGTCTTCCAAAGGTTCAAATGGATCTGTTGTTAACACTGTTAACAGTAGATTTAGGTCCCAGGGAGCCACAATAGATTTAATTGGCGGTCTGATTCTTTTCATCGCCCTGCCAAATCTTTTGACAATTCTCTCTTCTGCTAGAGGTCTGTCTAATAACACACTTAAAGCTGATATCTGTGCTTTAATCGTTGCTGTGGCTAAGCCCATTTGGAACCCCTCAAACAGGAATTGTAACACCTGATCAGTAGAAATGTCCATAAAGTCACCTTTAAACTGTCCCCAGTTGATAAATCTATACCAGGTTTTGTAATAAGCCACCGAAGAAACCTTCTTCCTAGCTCTCAGCATCATCTCAGTCACTTGTGGTGATAAATTATGTCTCTTTAGTATCTGCCGCTCAATTTCCATGCCTTGACTTGTAAAGTCGCCGGCTCTGGATGTAGCATAGGCCCCTGCCTCAGGAGGTCTGGTCTGTTTGGTAACTGCCAAGGACCTTGTATCGCCATCCTCAGGACATTCGAAAACCAGGCTCTTCTCGGCCGATGAGGAAGTATTATCAGTACTAGTACTTGGTCTTCCCTGATCTTTTTCAGTACCTTGGTTATCATCGGGAATGGAGGAAAAAGGTACCCCAACTTGAACGCCCATCTGATTGAGAACGTGTCTAATGTCCTTGCCTGCGGATGATAATATTTTGCATATAATCTGCTCACCTTTCTGTTCGAATAGGTGGCCATCAGATCCACTTCTGGGGTCCCAAAGAGCTTTGTTATCTGGAGGAACACTTCGCTGTTCAGCTCCCATTCCCCTGGTAGAATAGTCTTGCGACTTAGATAGTCTGCCATCACGTTCTTCTTGCCCGGTATGTATACCGCAGAGATTGATTTTAGATTTTTTTCTGACCACAACATGATCTTTTCTGACATTCTCATCAATTTCAGACTCCTGGTCCCCCCTTGATGATTTATGTGGGCCACCACAGTCACATTGTCGGACATAATTCTTAAATGCGTGCTTCGGATCTTGGACTTCAACTGACACATAGCCTCCCAGACTGCTTGTAGCTCTCTGATATTCGAGGAGTTTCTCGTTTCTTCCCTGGACCGAAATCTTTCCGAGATGACCTCCCCATCCGAATAGACTGGCATCTGTCGTCAGAACCAGAAACTGTGGGTTTTCTAAACTTGAACTCTTGGTTTCCAAGTCCTGAATCCACCATATCAGAGACTGTTTTACTTGACCCGATAACTTCATCATATGATAATCGTTTAGACATTTCTTCAGCAATGGCAGTAGGAACCACTGAAGCTGTCTCGAATTCCACTGAGCCCAAGGTATTACTTTTATGCAGGAGACCATCATTCCTAATAATTGTACCCCTTTTATCAGAGGAATATTCTTTTCCTGCAAGATCTTTTGTATTAACTTTTTCATTCTCATGCATCTTTCGAGTGATAGGGCCACCGAATATTTTCTGGTATCTATCCTGACCCCCAGAAAGAGAATATTTTTGGTTGGCAATAACTGACTTTTGTCCTTGTTTATTATCCATCCATGGTTTTGCAAGGTTTTCATTGTCAGATTCAGACTTTGCTTCACCTCTTCTGCTGAGTTCCCAGCTACTAATAAGTCGTCTAAGTACGGCCATATTTGGACTTTTTGCTTTCTTAATTCCGCCACTAGCGTGATCAGGACTTTGGTGAAGACTCTTGGGGAAGTTCTCAACCCGAATGGGAGACACGTGAATTGAAAATGCTGGCCGGCCACGTAAAACCTCAGGAACCTCCTGTGTTTTATACAAATCGGGATATGGTAATACGCATCCTTGAGGTCGATTGATGCTAAATATTCGTCTTGTTTTATTCCTGCTACTATGGATGTCAGGCATTCCATACGAAATTTTATCTTCTTGATAAAGCCAAGATCGTCCTGAATCCTCCACTGTTCTTTTCCACTAGAAACAGATTGGAGTAGAACCCCTTTCTGTGATGAATTTCGGGAACTAATTTGATCGCTTTCTGCTCTAGTAGTTGATTTATCTTTATGTATAAAGCTGATCTTTTTTCTTTCTCTGTAGGTATTCTGGACATCAGAAATCTGTTTTGCCACGGAGTTTCCAAGAATTCGATATGATAACCCTGTTGGATTATCTTCAGCACCCATTTGTCGGTTATAGTATCTTCCCATTGATCCTTGAACTGAAGAAGTCTGGCTCCTATCACTGTCGTTCGCATATAGTCATGATCTTCCTCCTTTGTCGGACTGGAAACGCCCACGAAAGGGCTGACGAAAAGCTTGTCGCGAAGTATTAGCTCCGCCTCTTCTGTAGTAGGGCCTACCAGGCCTGTAACTTCTGGAGTCTCTGTAAGACTGTTTAGCCGTACCTGGATACGGGAAGCGATTTCTTCTGTCTTGTGGGAGACGTACAGATTTCCCCCCTGACAGTTTTTGTATCATTGTATCCAGATTTGATCCGAATAGGAACTTTCCTTCAAACTGTAAAGTAGTCAGCTTGTTCTTAGAGTTTGCGCCTGCGCTCCAGGGTTTCAGCCACAAGACTCTCCTTGCTGTTACCCCTGCGACCATAGCTTTTGCTGCAAAGGCAACCGAATCCAGCGAGGCCTCGCATAAATAATCTATAGATTTTTGCATAATGTCCAGACTTTTCAATAAGTAATGTTTGGAAATTCTTTCCTCTACATCCGTCTGCAGGTTAGATGCCCACAATCTCAGCGCTCTAGAAACTGACGCTACTGCCACAGTAGATTTAAGTGATCCAGCAGATGCTGTATGAACCTTTCTTAACACATTCTTGATCTTCCTGTCCATCGAGTCTTTGAACGCCGCTGCGTCCTCTACCGGGATTGTAGATCTTGAGGTAAGATCCGCTACAGCAGCATCTACCTTGGGAATAGAGCACCATCCCAGAAACTCATCACCCTTATATGGATACATTTTTTCAATTCGGTTCCCTAGCGTCAATTTCTTATCCATGTTTGTCCACTCCTTGGCAATAGTCTCTCTGACCATCTTGTGAATCGGAAAGGTTCTCCCCTTCTCTCTATCCTCAAATAAGGGATTTTTCACCTCCGACGTTCCCGGTTCTTCTTTATAATTCATTGCCTTATAGATATTTTTTAGTACATTTTCAACTAACTCCAGATTAAAAGATCTCACATCTTCTAATTCCCCCGACTCATCTGTGGAATCTTTTCTGGCACCTTTCATCTCTTCAGCTGACCCTTCCTCCTGACTAAACTCCACCTGGGCTCTGGATCTCTTCTGAGTCTGAGATTGTGCAAACTCCTGTTTTGACACAAAAGATTCTCTCATCCAATCCATAAGTTCTCTAAGGATATCTGACTTTTTTTCTTTCTTCTCTATTTTATCTTGGCCTGCCTCACAGTCTCCACATAAGGACTTTTTCTGGGCTGATGCAAAAGATTTATCACAGGACATACAGTTGGTCTGAATAAATTTCTTTTTGGCTGTCCTCTTCTTAGGCACAGTAGATAGTTCCACATTCTGCTCTGCAGACACACTAAAAAAGAAAAAGCACTAAGTACTACTCTGCAGGCACACTATAAATAAAACAAACTAATGCCCAAAAAGCAAAGGGCTTACCTCTGAGGGGCATTATCCGGCCTAGTGGGAGAAGGCACATCCATGAAGGCAAACTGCAGTCACCAACCAAACACTGGAAGTCACAAACAGTGTAAAGCACGCTGTTACATTGCGTCTTTAAATAGGGCGCCACAACCCTTCGTTCCCTGGTTTGCCCTATTCAGGATGACCAAGCGGAACTAACATGCTTCCCCTTGTTTCCGCGGGGAAGCATTTACCGCCCGTCCTCCGGCATCTCGGGCGGAAGTGACGCATGCGCACACTTCCGCCCCTTCTGCCGTCTGTTTGGAGCGTGCAGACGCGGCTTCCAGCCCGGTCTGCATCTACTCCCACGTGAAGCCATGCACACAGCCCCGCTGCTGCCACATACTTCTCCTGGATTTACAGGTAACTCACGTACCGGGCTCCGACGTAGGACTCCAAAATATTCATCACAGCGCTGATTTTCTAGGCAGGGATTTATGCACTAACATAGCTACAGCTAATTAGGCATCCTCTTCTCCCCGGGGAGCCACCCCTTCAGCTCCATGCTGTTTGAGGTAACCCTGGTTGAAAACAAATTTAACAGCCTACTCTGTCCTAACTCTAACGGAGACAGGAAAAAAGACGTAGAGGAGGAGGAGGCTATTATACCCAAGGCGGGCGGTCCTAGAGAAAATTATCCTGTCTAATTCTATGGGGGAAGGGAACATCCCAGTGTTATGGCTGCCATGAGGATCGTAGAAGAAATTGGAGAGATCGGGAGACTCCATAAACAAACCTTTTAATGTACTGTTAATTATTTATGTAGTACAAATTCACTTTGTTCATTATATCTGCATATGTTTGTATACTAATTGATATTGGGGTGATTCAGATTGGTTTGCAAAAACAAACTCCTTCTTTAATGGACAAAACCAAGTGCACTGCAGGTAGGGCTGATGTAAGCAGTGGCATATCTATGCTGAGGCAGACCTCATGGTGGCTTGGAGGAGCCAGAGCCAGCGGGGTCTGCCTGGGCGCCAAGAATAATTGAGCCACTGCTGCTGCCATATTGGACAAGCAGTGCTGCACCTCTCGGGAACAGGCATTGACAGCTACCGACGCCGAATAGAAGGACATCCTCCCTCCGTAGTCTGCCACCCGCCCATCCTCCCTCCCTCCGTAGTCTGCCGCCCGCCCGCCCATCCTCCCTCCCTCCATAGTCTGCCACCCGCCTATCCTCCCTCCCTCCGTAGTAGGACGCCCGCCCACCCCTCCCTCCGTAGTCTGCCGCTCCCCCATCCACCCTTTCAATGGGTAGTGCTGGCTGTGTCAACAAAAGGTAAAGGAAGCCTGATGGACATTAGAGGAGAGGGAGGGGTAGGGGGGCGCCAGAAACTATTTAGGCAGTGGGGAGCAAATTTTATAGTTACGCCACTGGATGTAACATGTGCAGAGAGAGTTACATTTGGATGAGTTATTTTGTTTCTGCGCAGAGTAAATACTGGCTGCTTTATTCTTATAGCTGTACACACACTTCGATGTGGCAGCCGTCAATATTGAGGACATCGCAAGGATGGCATGCGGGAGGAGGGAGGGGGGGATGCTGCACAGAGCAGCTTGTAACTGCCTATGATCTTCCTGATGAGAGCAGAAATAGTCTTGCCAGGCAAGTCTTTTTCTTCTTTCAATCCCGATGCCGCAGGGCCGCGCATTGGATCAAATGTGCATCGAAAGGCAGTTAACACACTTCAATTCAGAGTCATTTTTTATTCAATTTGTATTCGTTTCTGTAAGCAAAATCGAATAGAAAATTACCCTGAATCGAAGAATGTGTATGGGGTATTACACTGCAATTTAGATTTCAGCTTGAACACACCCCACCCAAATCTAACTCTCTCTGCACATACTACATCTGCCCCACCTGCAGTGCACATGGTTTTGTCCATTAAAAGGAGATTGTTTTTGGAATCAAACCTGTATCACCCCCATATTTTGAATGATAAATACTACGTCAAATCCTTTAGGATTTGTGCTGCTAGTTCCTCCAGGTGTTTTAGCATGGGGTAGATGATTGATGTCTGAGGGCAGCGCAAGTACAGTAGCTCCCAGTGGATTGCTGGTCCGGCAAAAGCACAAGAAAACTCTGATGACGCTGCAGACATAATCGGAAGTGACGCAAAATGGTTCATCTCCACTGCAATGGCAGACTTCTTCCTCCCTTACCAATGTTATTTTAAAGTACCCCCAACCGGTCTACAGCGTGGAATATGGTCACTAGGTCAACTCAATGAAGGTCGATATACATTGAGTCGACACCGGTAATAGGTCGACATTGCTAAGTTCACCAGGACATGAAGGTCGTCACAAACATTAGGTCGACAATGGGAAGGTCAACAGTCAAAAGGTCAACATGAGTTCTTCAAGTTTTTTTGAGCCGACTTGTGCAGACAGGTGGTATTTCATACCCTACCATCCACTACAGCGTGGTGGGAGAATATAATAGTGTGCAGAGCACACTATTATAGCAAGCCATGCACATGGCCGTGGTACACTTAAGGTGCGTACACACGGGGGAGATATATTGCTAGCAATATATTGCTCAGTGTCTCCTTTTCAACAAGCGACCAGAGATGGTCGCTGTTGAAAAGGAACCTCTGCTGGGGGTGCCGCAGAGGTAATTAGCTGGTCGCAGGAGCAAGCTCCTGCGACCAGCGATTACAATGTGGCAGAAAACGGGAGCGCGCACCCGGCGATTTATCGCCGGGGCACACTCCCAATCACTGGCAATATGGTCGCCTGCGACCATATTCCCAGCGATTATAGCACCTATCTCCCCCGTGTGTACACAGCATTAGATGTGTCCATGTCAACATTTGGGGCAAAAAAAAAAAAAAAGGGAAAAACTCATCGACATTTTGATTGCCGAACTAATGCTTGTGTCAACATTAGCCATGTCGACCTATTTCAGGTGTCAACCTAAGCCCTGTTGACCTTCAGTGGTCAACCTAATGTCTGTCGACCTTTATTGAGTCAACCCTATGACTCATACCCTGCAACGTACCCCCAGGGGTACACGATCCCCAAGTTGGGAACCACTACACTGAAGGACAGCATCTAAGTCAGTGGTTCCCAACCCTGTTCCTCAAGTACCCCCAACAGTGCACGTTTTGCAGGTCTCCACACAGAATCACAAGTGATATAATTAGCTCCACCTGTGGATCTTTTAAAATGTGCCTGAACAATCTGTGCGCCTGCTGGGTGACCTGGAAAACGTGCACTGTTGGGGGTACCAGGGTTGGGAACCACTGATCTAAGTTATCACATTACTGCTTGCCCATGTCTTGTATTTTCACTCATTTAAATTTGTGGGAGTACATTATTTAATGTAGTGCTCTCCCCAGTATATTCCAAAACATCTACTGCTAATCCTAATAGACTGGTAGCATTTATCACACAATAATTTCTAGAAGGAAATAAAACTTTAGAACTTTTAGAAATCAACCCATTCATAGACCAGTGGTTACCAAACATTTTGGAATTGTGGTACTCTAGAGCAGAGGTTTCCAACCTGGGGTATTCTTATTCCTGGGGGTACTTTGCAGGCTAGTTGGTGTTACTTGAAAATAATATTGGTAATAGAGGAAGAAGTCTCCCAATTGTAATGGAGACAAACCTTTTTGCATCCCTTCTGGTTCTGTCTGCGGCATCATTAGCAATCGACTGGGAGCTACCTGCACTGCTCTCAGACATCCGCTATCGTGCTCTGGGCTGACACAGGTGGAGGAAGCAGCAGCAGGCATCCTACAGGCATTAGCACCAACCCTGCAGACAGTACACAGCCAGCAGCCAGACACAAGGACCCAATTCCTGACCGCACACTACTGCTCACTTCCACTTCACCCGTGAGTACTGTGGATATTTCAAATTGAGAGAAGGGGTACTCCTAAATGAAAAGCCTAATCGAAGGGTAAAGGACAAAAAAAAAGGTTGGGAACCAGAATATTTTCACGGCAACCCATGCCTAAAACTTTCTTATTGACAAATTCAGAATTAAAATCTGTAAATGGGATATATATATATATATATATATATATATATATATATATATATATATATATATATATTCAGTCATTCCTAGGTTCAGTTATGTGGTGAGGGATTGAATTTGCTTTAAAAAAAAAAAGAAATGGTACTTATGTAGTATCTGGGCTGCCGATTTTTTGATTGTATGCCTTAACTTAAGGCATACAATCAGATGCGATGCGATATCGCATCGCATCCGACCATATCGCATGGGATGCGATGACCCGATTTTTCCATAGGATTCAATGTTAAAATGGACTGAGTCCATTTTAACATGGAATTCAATGGGAAAAAGGGGTCCTTTTCATACCCCTACTATCCAAGTGGGCATGGAGATGGAGCAAAGCGAGCCCCGCAAGGGGACGGTATTCTGTGTCCCCTCGCGGGGCTCACTACGCTTCGGGCTCGGTGGCTCGCTACGCTCGCCACAGGTTTATATCCAACTCCATGCCCACTTGGATAGTAGGGGTATGAAAAGGACCCCTTTTCCCATTGAATTCCATGTTAAAATGGACTCAGTCCATTTTAACATTGAATCCTATGGAAAAATCGGGTCCATCGCATCGCGTGCGATATGGTCCGATGCGATGGACCCGATTTCAAAATCGGCAGCCCAGTTAGTACATAAGTACCAAAGAAATTAATTCTGCGTAAAGAAAAATCACACTTTGATATTATTGTAATTTAAACAAAATGACAAATTGACCACATCAATCTAAGCACTGGATCATTCTCCCTTTATTCTTGTATATAGTGGAATGTACCTCATTTCCCTTCATACCATACTTTCTTTCCCTTGCCGCCTTGACTGGACATTACTGTCTGAATACACTCAATGTACTGTATAACATGTCTGTGCATTTCAACATTTTTAAATCCTCAATAAGGACAATATGTTTTTTACCTTTATCCTAGTATGTTATTATCAGAGAACAGGCTAAGATAAGTTGGGTGGGGGTAGGGAATTTGCTGGTGACTCGCTCCTACTGAACAGATTACTGCTTTATGACACCTCAGAGAATGTTATGTACTTACCCTATGCAACACAGAAACATCATTCTTGAGTAATTAGAATTATAGTAGAACTTTCTGTTAGTATGTTACTGCATTATTCGTAGTTGTGCAATGCAATACAATATAGAACATTTACAGGAAAAAAACGTTACAAATTTTTTTTTTACTTTACTTTTGCTAGAAGGAGACTAATTTAGGATGCTGTTATTTTTTTAGTCGGCTATATAAACAGGAAATGCAGAACTTGGCATTTGCTTAAGTCTGTAATGCCATGACAACAGGTTTTTTTTTTTTATAATTGTTTTAAGATGCCTTTTCAATGGATCAATCTTTAATATGTCAACTCTACATCTGGCATCATTGAATGGAGTGGATATTTATTTATTATTGAACTTTAAAATTCTGTTGCGCATCTAAAGCTGACTACACAATGGGCATGATTCAGACCCGATTGCTACTGTGCAAAGTAGCACAGGACCGTAATCAGATAGCCGATGCTCATAAATAGAGTGAAATGGCACCCTGTGCAAACCTGCGAGTTAACATGGTGTACATAGCTTTATCCTGGCAGCCTAGTTAAGTAGCTCCATCCTTAACCTCTGGTAAACTCCGACCCTACTACATTTTCACTGCACGATTGGGAATGCAGTGTGATATACATATCACTATAATGTAACGAGGACACCCAGTGACCGAAACTATAACTGCATCAGCAAAAAATAAAAAGCGCTTAAAGCTCAGGATGGCACACCTCTGGCACACTCGGACCGGATTACATCCCACCACTTATATTACTAGTGTGATATTTTCTGGCAACTAGTAGTCTTACTTATCTCTGCAATACACCTTTACTTGCACTTTACAGTAATAGAAGTCTGATTTAATCACATCCTGTAAACCAGGGGTCCTCAAACTATTTTGCTCTGGGACCCCATCAGACAATAAAAATAATTACGGGATCCCAGCAAGTTACTGCAGAATGTCATCACATCACATGTGTAGGCAGCAGACAACACAGGCATGGCAGCATTGTGGTGGCACAAACTGATCGGAGGAGTCTAAACTAACAGTTCTATCAGACTCCTTGTATCATTGACTGAGATTAGAAAAGTCATAAGCTTGATGGTCAGCAACATAGAGTCGCAACCCTATGCTGAGAAGGTCAGAACCCACAGTTTGAGAACCACTGCTGTAAACTAAAAGCATTTTTATGTATTGACAAATTACCCTTGTGGATAAACTGCTTAGCAGTTGTTATAGGTGCCAGTCAGGCCTTTTCCTTTCCTAGTGCATTACAAAACTTTGGCAACAGCCATTACCATCCACCATAAGTACTTGTCAAGGGAAAAGTAGATGTCAAATCCAGTAAGTCTAAAGTAGTAATAATAAGGAATATCTATAAAGCAAGTTGTAATTTACATAGTCTTAAATATATTTAGGACCAACAGCTAAAAAGGTGTACACACTAGGATAACTTTCCATGAAAAACAAACACTTTCATAAAATAAAATGTTAATTTGAGTATAAAATATGCAGCACTATTTGCTGAAAATATATTAACATAAAAACTATACAGTTCCATGGTGCAAAAGAAACAGATAACTGGATAATATTTGTGTTGGAAAACCTTAATATAACATGGTACAGTTCGGTTGCAATGGTTAAATAAAGTTATTTTAGGAACATAACAAAACCACAACATACATTTCATAAATACAAATCTACAGTTTTATTGAGATTAATAGAAACTGGTTTCCAGAACATTATGTATAATACATTGCTGCTAAGGTAGGGTGTATATCACCTAAAGTGTCCATAATAAAGGAGCAGCTCCTATTGCTGCTGGAACAGTCTGTTTCCAATCCACGGAAGTGAAGTTAAGTGCTGACATTAAAATACATAAAAGATGCATTAAAAATAAGATGCTATATAGGAGTGTGAAATACAGTATTCAACACTGAACACGTTGTACCTTAATGACTGAGGTGATTCTGTTCCATAGAAAGTGCACTACTGATATTACAACACGGTTACCAACTGGTAGCTGCCGATTTGCTAACATTGTATTGTAACTATAAGAAATGATCATGAAACAACTCTCCCCCCCCCCATATTAAAAACCCCAAACAATTGAATTTTAAAGAAAAAAAAAAACAGGTTCTGGATTTAGGAATAATGTCCAACACCATACCGATGCCCGAAAAAATCTTATTTATCTGTGGGAGATTACCTTGACATTAATTGTTTGGTGATACCATACATGGAGCATATGTATCAAAGCTTGAAGATAAATAACAGGGCTGTAGATTTAGTAAGCTCGGTGAAGTGCTAAAATGTCTGGTTTTTATCACCGGACAATCAGCTCCTACCTGTCATTTTTCAAACCAAGCCTGTAACTTCACAGGTAGGAGCTGATTGACCGGTGATAAAAACTAGACACTTCACGAGCTTAATAAATCTGTCCCAGAGAGATAATTTTAGGAGCCAATTGGTACTCTCCAATGTGTAATACATACGCCATTCAAACATAAAAAGGCAGCAGTAAAATATTACTACACCCAAAAGCAAAAGTGTTTTGTAATCTATTGCAACCATTCACATATTTTAGAAGCATATTATGGTGGGTATTCAATTCCGGATGATATTTTCACCAGGTGGAAACATGGTCCTTTTTCGACAGTTGGAAGCGGTGTTGCTCATCGAATATGGCCTCCAATAGTTGAAAACTGCTGAAGATTTGACAATCCAGCATCGGTTTTCAACAATGCAGATTAGACTTCACACAAATGTCAAATTTGCATGAGGGGAGTCCTGGCTATAAATGGGTGGGATTGAATACTGATGGCTGATATTTGCGCCGTCAGAAATATCAGCTACAATTGTGTGTGGTAAAGTATATACGTATGTTATTCCCAATTTTTTCCAAAACAGGTCTTCATCTCTACTGACATTATAAATGTTATAAAGGCATTCCTTGGAATTCTTTTAATTTATCTCAAATATTTTTTTCTGGCATTTGAATTCATCTAGCAGGTGAGATGAACTGTGTAAAGTTGCCCACCTGCAGTGCAGACAGGAACAAGTTTCATTACCGAGACATGAGCCCCATATGCCACAGAAACTAAACTAATGAATTGTGAGGTCAAAAAAGTTTTACTTTTCAAACTGGCAAAAAAAAAAAAAGACAAACACAAGCCATTCTTTAGCAAAGGTTCGATGGCAAGTTCCTATGATCTCCCTGCACTATACTACGGTCTACACAACAATATCAATATTTAAGTAGTGGGTGCACAGTGCATGAAAATGCAATTGCCCAAACAGAACTGTGAAGTACATTGCTGTTTGTAAACACTGTATATATACAGTCTAGAACAGGGGTAGCCAACTCCAGTCCTCGAGAGCTACCAACAGTGCATGTTTTCCATGTCTCCTCAAAGAATCACAAGTGAAGTATTTAGCTTCACCTGTGGATCTTTTAAAATGAGTCAGTGAGTAATGAGTGCAGCAGCTAGGTTGTCTGGAAAACGTGCACTGTTATTAGCTCTCGAGGACTGGAGTTGGCTACCCCTGGTCTAGAAAATACAATGCAATGAAATTAATATTAACCCTTTTAGGGGCAAGTGAATTTGTCAAAATAGGTGTGAAATTGTTAAGCAAACATTTTTAGTCATCATAATGACCTGTAAGGTTTACTTTATATAAGAAATATTAATTTAAAAAAGCGTAAAAAAAGATAACAAATGTGAGCGCCGTGGCATATTTAGCCGATATTTTGCACAGAGGGTTAAGACTTTGGGACATTATACCATACTAGTAAGCCCGCTCAAAGCAAAGGCTTTGAAAGCTAGTCTGCTACCTTGTGATTGCCTTTGTGTTTGTGCATGCGTGTGAGAAAAAGATGTAGTTTCACTTACTGCCAACAAATGGCAGTTTTTCTGAGACACACAAACGGACACTAGATGTATATATAGATGATAGTGACACATGGATTTTGCTGCCTCATTACTGTTCTATCTTCTCAGTGATCCCTGAGAACGCTATAGCTCGCAGTCTGTCATATCCTTTTTATGACATGAAAATCATCAAAAGGGCCATTTTAACAAATGGGAAATAATGGTGCCAGTCTCAGAGGTTTAGAGTTCCCTAATGGTGGAACTATAGTTGAAAGGCAAGAGAATCCTTTCTTTTGAGATGCCCTCTTTAAACAAGATTTACACACACAATAAAAGAGACATAGTAATGCTATTCAAAATAGTACATAATCTAGAAGTGCACGTAATACGGTTTCTTATCCAACAGAAAAACTGTACTTGTTAACATAGAGCTTACTTTTATTTGTCTGGCTGGATATTGCAGCAATAACACTTGAAATGATCAGCCAAGTAATGCGAAACCTAAAGAAAGCTCACAACTGGATGATAGTTTTTTTTCAATTGGTTTTGAATAGGCTATCGGATGCACTTGTACATTATGCATAGGATAGCAATTAACATACTTTAAAATCTGCAACTTTGCCTCACCCTGTAAAGTGTTTGCCTCACACTGCTTTTACAACACATTATATTGTAATCATGTATGAAATGAAAAACGTCCTTAACGTGAAAAGAATTTGTAGGTGGAATTTAATTCCAGGGTGCAAATTGCTGTTGCGGTGTCTGTTAAAAGCCGGTAATAAGAGGCCATATTGAACTCCGATTTACACAAAAGTCCTCACTAGTCTATAGGGTAGCGAATGCTTTTGCAAGAGATTTAGCGGCCATAAAAGTAAATTAATTTGCCCACAATTGAATTCTATTTATGAGAATGTTTGCAACTAGATTTGCTGTAAGCTTGTTCCTGCATCTACTACTTATCTTCCAGTTTATAAAAGCCTTGCATTGCTATCATGTCAACATTTGGTAAGCAGTTATTTTTACAGCAATTTATTCCTTTAGGGCAGTATTCAATGAGAAAAATTCTCCGTGTTTTATGGAGAATTTGTGCTTTGTTCGCCTTGGACGGAGCATTTTGCTCTTCAAAAGCGAGCAACCCTATTCAATGTGAAATATTCTCCGTCTTTCTAAGTGATTTTCTCCGTGTAGCAATTCTCCATCTTTTGATGGGGAGCTGGAATGTGAACTTTTAAACTAAAAGGTTTTTTTTTTTTAATTTTGGTGTAAAAAAAATCAGGTTTTTTTTTCTGTGAAGGGGCATGTTATTTTTATTCATGTGCTTATAGCACATGAATATATATTTAATTTAAAAAAAATATATATATATTTTTTTTTTACACAGTGCAGCCAGCAGGGGGCCGGAGCGCTCGAGCCGCTCATTAGATATTCATATATTCACTGCACCCGATCGTTAATATGCACGATTGGGTGCAGTGAATACTGGGTCCCCCGCTGGCTATAGGGGGGGGCAGCCTGTGCTGCCTGGGTCCCGGGGAGCCCCCCTCCCCTCCACATTCCTCTGGAGCAGCCAGGGAGACTTTAATCTCTCTGGCTGCTTCCGCCCCCCGGCTCCCTGAAAGCTCCCTGCCGCGGATGCTCGTCCGCTGCAGGGGTTAAGATTCGCCGCGAGTGGCGGCGAGCATCAGCCACATTGAATAGTGGATAAAGTGCCGTGACGGAGAATCTCCAAACATGGAGAATCTCCGCAAAAACACGGAGAGCGAAATAAAACGCTCTCCATGCACGGAGAATTTTCTCATTGAATACTGCCCTTAGTGTTGACAATGCTTGGCCAGTAAATTCCCACATGTCCAGCCCTTTACATACAAAAACAGCAGCACTTAAGATCTGTATCAGAATTTCTGCAACAATATCACCATAAAAGTACAGCAAGACCTTTCCACATTTCATCTAGCGCTGGACAGAAGACACAACAGTTTCCCAAATGCTATGGACATGGATAAGTTTTATGCTTATACATTTAAAAAATCAGATAACTACAATTATTTGATTTCATTACCCCACTGGTGTATGGAATAATAGGATCAAGGCGTTTGTGTATAGGTGACATAGCAACTTTCGGCGTATATTTTACAGGAAAAATCTTCCAGACAAAGGGAATTTAAAGAAAAACAGGTGATAAATGTTAAGTCAATTATTTACAAGTTACCTTCCTTACAAAGTCAAATAGTAAGAATGAACCCTGATCTTTCCCAGAATGACACTTTGAACACACTGGGGATAATTGTTAGTTATTGCAGGCTGTAGTATCGCGTGAATGTACTTGCTCATATCCTTGCACATAAAGGTGAGGGGACTCCTAGGAACTTTAGATAATTATGTTCCTTATACATTAAAACCTTGTGACACAACAGAAATCTGGTTATTTGTGCTAGATGACTGCAGTAAAGCTGCTAACAATGTGTGCTATAACAAATTGCACAAATGTAATTATTCTTAAGTTTTTGAGACCTGAACAAAAGTCAAAGCACCAACAGTTTGGCAAAAAGTATCAGAGTTCACTTTAACAAAGAGGAAGTGACAATGTGGAAGTAGACCACATGTTCATTGGTGTCTCACACTGCTGCAACTGTGCACAAAGGTGTCTTCATACCAAATGGGTCAGTGTGTGGACAGAGAGGTCCAAACACAAAACAAGTACATAAGACTTGTATTGTTCTCAGCTGAGGTTATTCACAGCGAATTCTGTCCCAAACAATAGCATGCCTGGAAAACTGCATTGCAGCACCATGCTCATAAAAATTTAAAAAACACTATTTGATCACTTAAATACATGCAGGGGGGTAAGCGTTCAATCCATTTGTAGAATGCAAAAACCAAACAGAAAATAATGGTAAGTCTACCACACTAAAGTCTGATTAAGCCACACTAAAGCTGGATATTCAGACAAGTTTAACCATTTGTCGTATTGAGCCAAATTGGAACAACAAATCATCCACATTGTCCTGTATGCACCCACTAGTTTGCATTCGCATACATCTTGAAGTATCTCCCCATCAGCCGACATGTAGGTCAACCTGATATAGCCAACAACCATTTGTACATGCAGCTCAATCTGAGGAGATCATCAATGACAGCATACTCCTGGTTGTGGCTACTGACTATATCTTTTGCAAAATTGCACAGTGTGTACACACCATATATCATTTTGGCTTGGAGTTCCAGGGAAATTGTAAGTGACATTGTATCTGTGTCAAGACTCTAGTGTGTACCTAGAATATGCACTACAAATATCCCACATTAAATAGCAGATATTATTTAGCTTTGGTAAAACTCCTGTTACAGTGACAATCTAAATGCTTGTGGAACCCTCCAATTCAGGACTGTGCTGTGCTGCAACTTGGGCTCTCATTACCAAGCAAGTACTACCTAATATTTTATATTTATCTCTTCTGACTACCCAGGATCCAATAATAGGTCCTGGTACTCCCAAAATTCTGGGATTTCAAAACCATTTCAGGACTAGAATCCCTAGCTGCAAAATGCTTGCTGCACTATTGATATGGAAAAATACAGTCTGACTTCGGTGTTGTTGCAGGATGCTGGTCAAAAGTGTTTTTTTTTTTAAACGCCAATTATTTACAAAAACAAAACAAACAAAAAACAACACAACATCCAAACAAATTGAACTCTAATTATGAAAAAACAGGTTCGTTTTAGGGTACCTTTTTAAACAAGTCCTACTGCCACCCAAACAGTACCCAAGCTGCCCTTGCACCTCAGTATGGGGTGCCTCGTAAAATTTTTATAAAAACAAAGTGTACAATTATACCACATCATATGAGTGATTTAGGAGCCTCCTTATATTTTGATTGCCAGCCTAAGCAATTGCCTACCTTTCCTACAGAGTCAATTCCCAAATACAGATAAAACTTGGCTAATTAATTTACCAATCAACCAAGAAGCTGTAATACCTTCAGAACAAATGACACATAAGCAGGATTTACAGGTTGAGGAGACTGTCTGAAATTATTGCAGCAAAAAGTAGTACCCATCCCTAACCAATTTAACATTATTTTTAAAGTTCTCAGTTCTGGTCAAGATATAAACAGGCACTGTAACTGGATAATCTGCTATCTGTGACATTTTCAGGGATTATACTAGAATGGGAAGTGGGAGAGTTTTGTTCCAAATAAGGGACAAAAGAATTCTCATTTTAAAAAGACAATGGGGCAGATTTACTAAGCTTGGAGAAGAGATAAAGCGGAGAAAAGGTAAAAGGAGATAAAGCACCAGCCAATCAACTCCCAACTGTCTTTTTCAAACACAGCTGATTGGCTGGTGCTTTATCTCCTTTTACCTTTTCTCCGCTTTATCTCCAGTTTATCTCTTCTCCAAGCTTAATAAATCTGCCCCAATATCTGGGAAAAATCTGTTACCTAGTGTAAGTGAAAACTGTGGTCTTCCCCGTGTTACCAATACGATTCTAACAATTTTTTTGTGTACTTCAGAAAAAGCCGGTGAACATGACATTGGTAGTTGTGGAAGATACCACTACAGTTTGCTGTTAAAATCATTTTCACGAATGTTCCCAGTGTATGGAATTCTAATTAAAAAAATAAAATAAACACAACATATTTTGCACACAGCTTTCTTTACAAAGCAGATGTCTGAATAGTCAAGAAATAGAATTGAAATAAACATTCAAGAGTACAATGAAGACCATTCAAATATCTAGTTAACAAAACATCTACTATACTGAAATGGATTTTGGATTTGAAACAATTTTCCTATCTTGATGTTTGCTAGTCTTAATACTTCCTATAACTCCAGCGTCAAGGAGATACATTATCAAACGGACAGCGTTGAAAATCCACAGATTGGAATGTTACATGGCCTTCAGTTTGCTATTTGTACAGTAATCCCCATCAGAGCGGAAAGTCCAGCCTGTATAACCCATGTTTTACAATAATTCATATATCCCTCCTCCCCCTATATTTACGCAACCACAGGTTTTTTGTTTTTCTTTTTTTTTGTTAAAAAAATATATAAAATATATTCAAAAACATATTACAGAAGTAGATAGTGTACAGCTTTCCATCTTATACAGTTATATACACAAACACAGGAATATTGGCTTTTTGTGTTCTGCAATCACATGTAAAGCCCTTAGTTCTTGGACTAGATTTATAATGGATGGGGTTAAAATAGGTGCCAGAGACAAGTGATCAGAAATCATTTCAGCTGCATGCATTTGTTTGCATTTCTGTTTTTAAATAAAGCAAACTTTAAATAAGTATTAAAAAAAAAATGGGATAAAATATGCTTCATGCCAGTAAAAGTTTGGATTTTTCTTGCTTTTTTTGTTTTGAGAGGATTGGCAGACCCATTGGAAGGATTTGAACTCCATACACACAAGTTTTTATGGAATCAATCGACAGATTGCTCCAGGGGGGTGCTGCTCAGGTGTCTCTTTGGCTCTGCTGCAGAAAAGAATCTCACATCTTGGTCTCTGTCCAGCTGCATGGCCTGCACGGTCTTCTCCACAGCCTCCAGGTGGGGGTTTCCCATGCTGGTAAAGTATGCTGGAATAGTGGTTGAGTAGAACAATCAGTAATATTATATATTGCATATTATTCTCAAATGCCATTTAAAAGGGCACCATAATTATAATGGTTTTTATGTAAAAAAAACAAATGCTACCTTTATTTTTAAAGCCAACTACTTGTGAATATTTCTTTACCACAACAGCCACACACCCTTTAAGTGCCAGAAAATGACCGTCCAAGAGTGCGGAGAAGATAAAAAAAAATTGGGCACGTTACTATCCCAGTTACTCTGCAAGTTGCCATTTTTCTCATGGGGGAGATTTATAAAATTTTCTAAAAAAAGACAAAAAAAAAGGTGTAGCAACCACTCAGATTGCTATTGTTCAGTGTTGTATCTATAATGAGTGCATTTTGAACACATGCCCTTGGGGGTCCCACACTTTGCACACTGCACCCATTTCGATAATACTTACCCTCTGGATTCCCGTGGCAGGAGCACTGCAAAAATTGGCAGAAAAAAAATGTTGCAGTGGCCATTTGTCCGGTGATCTGTGCATGCTCAGTGGAGTATGAGCGCTCTAGTGCTCAGACTCCACAGTAAAGTGGAGGTTTGCGCATGCGCAGTAGGTTCTGAGAATTAGAGAGCTCAGAACCTACTGCTCCCGGCGCAGCTACCGGCAGAGAGGAGGGGGTCCCGCCCAGGATGCTGCACATGGGCCTCCTCCATTCTTAAGATGCCCCTGCTATTGATTACTACCTTATTTAAAATTATAGCTAATATCTAATTTGTTGCTATGGCAACATCTTATACTCTAGTAGGTTTGATACATCTCTCAGACAGGGGTTTATTTATTTGAGATACGAGTTCTATTTCAGATGGGATGTTGAAAAGGGCAACCAATCAGATTCTATTTTCTTCTAGAAGGTGCTAAATAAATACGATTCTGAATGGTTTCCCATAGCTACATTTCATCTGAAATAGAACTCCCAACTTAGTAAATAAACCCCACAGTGTCTATAGAAAACAGAGCATAATTTAAAGCATGGATGTAAAACTTGCAAGCCAATTCTAGGTCTACCTCCCACAAGATATAGAACAAATTCAGGGAAACCAGGAAATGAATAAACCAGTAGCAGCCCGGGCTCCTCTTACCTGTCATGCATTGCACTGGTTCTCATTGTTGAGGGCCAGTGAGCTACTGGTGAGAGGGGGTGTGGGGGGAGAATGTGTGTTGGGAGTGGGTTTGTGTTTCACAGATTTGAAGGAGAGTAGACAAATCTCTTATAGATGTGAGGAAACACATTACAGAAGGTGAGGAGGTGATGAGGGTTAGAACCTGGTTGAACCAATTGGTTGAGAGGCTTGCAAATGAGACCTTGTCGTAAATAAAAATTAAGAAGAAGAAAAAAAAAAATACATAGTGCATGAAGAGTCACACGGGACCTGGTATGCCATGAGGGGTGAATGGTGTGACTGCATCAATAATGCAGGACAGCACATCTGTAGGTTGCCCCTTTGATCTAAATTCTAAAAGTGGAAGCGCCACTACTTAAACAGCTGATCTCCGTCAAGAATTATACAGGTTTCACTGGACCATATACTAATTATTTTTTAAATAATCCTGAATAAAAAGGTTTTAAATTATGGTCAATAACTTTCAACATATGTACTGTATTTCTGTGGAAGTTCTAGAGGCTCAGTAAAGGCACCATGTCATATGCACTACTTTATTAGACTTGATTTGGTTTTGAATGCATCTCTTTGCAGTTGATATTTCTGATTTGCACTTCTTCTATGTATCTAAATCTATGTTATAGGGGGGTATTCAATCCCTACTGCTATTTCCGATGGGGGAAATCGTGACGGGTGCCTAATAAAAACGGTCTTGCCTGACAGCATTGAAGAGGCAGATTGACAGAACGGGCCCGTTTTGTCGAAAACGGCTGTGAATGGTCACGATTACGTCCGAATCACGAGCATCCACGCCCGTTACGTGGACACGCCCCCTTTTAGCTGATCGGCAGGCAGGACATTGAATCCTGCCTGGCGAGGGCCAGGGTCCCCCTATATTATTTAGGTCAACTTTATTCACATGTATTCCAAGTCTTGAGCCAGGTTTGTCTTAAAATATTTTTGTAAAGCATATAGTAGAATATAAGTAAGTGTTACATTAGTAGGTAGCAAACATTGGAATCAGAAAATGTTACCATGCTCATTAGCCACTTAGTGATTCCATTACTTTATTAAGAAATGTGCCCAGGTTACACAAATCATCATACTTTTACCATATTTTATGTAGCAGCATCCCCAGAAGGTCTTTATCTTGCAATAAAAACTGTGAAAATCTAGTTAATTCTGGAATTTATGAATTGTGCGCACATACACATACACACACCATTTCTCTTGAATGGTGATTCCGTTACTGAAAGTAGGCAGATAATTTACACAAGATAGCACTCAAGCTATTTTGATAGTATTTTAACTGGGTTTCTTGGGGGCTTTTGGGATATTATGATTTATTAAAATTAGTGGGGGAAGCTGTATAATGACTAGAGTTTAAAATCGCTATAAAAAGTGAATCTGTTACCAATGGAATTGGCCAATAAAGAGTAATTCCCACCAACATATATGCATTTGTAGCACACCAACTCATACAAAGTTACATAAATTTTCCCATATACTTCATAAATACAAGAAGTTAGAAACACAACCAATACTGAAATATTAACGTAACAGAAAAAATAGGAGTGACGGGATGCTTACGTTTCTCTAGGAGTGTCTGCTTCAGTGCCTTAGCAAGTAGGACTCGTACATTGGGTACAGGATCAGATGCGAGACTGAGCAGGTTGGGCAGCATGTGTGTAACAAACTGCTCTGCCGGCATACATTCCTCATTTACCACCGCCTGTCAGGGAAAAAATAAAAATCAGCGGATATTCAGTTGTTTTAACAAAATGTAATCTCTGCATTTTAATTTAGGAAATGGACCACAAAATCCGAGATTCAAATATTATCATGAACAAAAGCTACTCATATACTGTACACAAGTAATGGTTTCCGAAACATATAAATATATTTCAGATCACTATTTTCCATGGGGTCAAAATCTCAAATTGATGTATAACCAAGCTGCCAGAGGTGTGAATCCGATCATCAAACCTAGGTGGTATGTAGACATATCATCTCGATAATGACAACAGTTGTGGCGACGTAAAAATTTCAACATTCTGCACAATGCCAACACATTAGGTGAGGGGAGCATTACTAGTCATGGTGGTCAACCATGCTGACAAAACCAACCAAACCCAACTAGACATACTATAATTAACTAGCTAGGTTGCCAGATAGTGCTAGATCCACTTTCTATATAATAATGATGCGTCCTATTTTTGTCACATAAACCATCTTAAAAAAAAGTTAATTTCTATAATTTGTAATGCTTGCCTATGTTTTTCTGTATAGTATAATAAATACTCATTTTATTTTAGGAGAGAAAACTGGTGGTGTAAAAGTACCCATACACTGCTGCAACGTCTCGCAGCAGTGTTCGACACCCGATACCCCTGCAAGCTGCCGGGACCTTCCCGGCGGCAGGGTCGCATGTGATCCGTTGTGATGGACCGCATGCATCCCTGCTTCCCGCCAGCCTCGCCGACAGGAGGAATGCCGGTCTGACCACCTGGTCGGGTCCAATGCGCACGGGATCGCGCATCGGACCCGACGGCATGTCAGGGAGGGGCGATTTGGTCCAATTTAATGGGAGGATTGGTCGCAATCGGCTGAAATTGGACAAAATCACCTCAGTGTATGGGCACCTTAAGAGTGATATTTCCAAATGAATAAGAAATAAATGACAATCTACCTGACAGATGAAGGCAAACGCCTGGCGTCCAACCCATTTGGGAGAGTGCCTGAACTGCAGAATGAGCTCATTAATGAAGTTAATGCCCAGCTCATTTTCACCACATGCATAGAACTTCTGTAATATTGCCACAATCTGTGAAAGAAAAAAATATTCCACTTTCAATCAGAAAATATCCTGATACAAGAGGAATAACTTATTAGTCACCATTAAAGACAGCTAAAAAACATTTATAAATCGAATACTTGTGAATTCCATAAGGTCCTTAAGCACAGAAAAACCTCACTCACTGCACATAGAATGTCTATAGCTTGTCCTCATTTTTAATTGTACAGACTTTGCTGGCATAAGTCCCACAAAATAATAAAATAAAACTTAAATCATCCAACTACCATCCAATGTGCTTTTCAATGGTCAGTTCAAACTTATTTATTTAGCATTGCTACAATCTATGTTCGGTTTGAAATTTTCAGGATCCCTTTCTATCTTTATTAATGCTTTACAAATAAGCAACATTTCACAGGTGTAATGTGGGGACATTACAACATCAAAGCACAAATACAAAAAACAGTCTGTCAATGGCAGGCAACTGAAATTCTCTGAAATCTATTTATTCCATCATCATTTGGTCTGTTTTCCAAGTCTGCTGCCTCAGTATCATCCTCGACTCTGTGCTGTCCTTCACTCCTCACATTGAAAGCAATCTTTTTGCCACCAAATTTCTCATGTATTTCCTGTTTAGACTACTATAACCTCCTCTCTAGACTCTCACCAATGCAATCTATTGTTAATGCTGGTTCTGGTCTCAATATCATCCCCTGCCATATGGCTTCTGCTGCATCCCTCTGCTAAATGCTTCACTGGCAACTGATCTTTCTCAGGAATGCCCCACAGCCCGCATCACTTCTGACTAGCTTCTCTCATACACCCTGGCCACATCCTAGCGTCTAGATTTTGCCCTCATCTTCTGTAATACATGCTCTCAATCAGTCAGAGGATTTAAGCCCTCTTCAGTTTTAAATGCACCCTTACAATGTACCTTTTGTTAAAGTCTAAAATAAAATTAACTTCTCCAACCCACCACTATTTCGCTCACAGTTCACACACCAACTGTCCTTACCCTCCCCTTTTAATATTCTAATTACTTCTCACCAATGTAGCCATCTAAACACATTTATTTTGCTTCTTATTTATGTAACACTCACTAGCACTTTAAATTCTCCCTAGTATGATGTCTTCTGGTGGCTGGGCTGTGCTTTCTTGGGGCATCCCGTGCCCTAGGCTAAAACCTTAGTGTTGTTAGGGACCCACCAGATGAGGTCACCTGGTTGTAGTTTTTGGCCAAAAATGATACAAAGAACCTAAATGTTAATCATCTGTTAGATTGCAGAGTGTATTGTGATTATTCTGGTTAGCATTCCTTAGTACAATAGAGTGTGTATCTGTGTTTTTTGTCCCTGTGTTTAACCAAGAGTCTCAACATGCCATGGAAATAGGGTGTGCAATCAAAAGGACCAACAACCCAATATACTTCCACATGAGTGTCGAAAATCAGGGTCCACAACCCTCTTGTTCTTCCATAGTACATTCTGGGCCTGATTCAGAGGGTGTTGCATCCGATATTGCGATTTTTGACGATTGAATTTTGCGGCATTATGAAAATGCAGGTTTCAACTTTTCCTTTGTGTACTTCCCTGTACTGGAATGTACAAGCCCAATTTCAATTGTCATAGCAGAAGTGGGGTCTCCCCCTTAATATGGCCTCTATGACTACAGTACTGCATATGAGAACATCGACACAACACAACACTTGCATATCATGCCTTTATCACTCAGGAATGTCCATGGTTTTACCATGCTGTTACTAATGCTAGAGATCCCATACAATACAGCATAAACATTTGCACAGTATGGGATGCCCATGCACTAGTGGCAAATAATCACTCAACTGCACACGAGTGCACTGCTGCTCGCTCTCTCTCCTGTTCAGCAGCTTTAAATATGTCTGCTCAGCCATATGTTGGGTTCAGAATCACTAGGTACTAGATTCCAACATAACTCCAACTATCTTCAGTGAAATGTCTTACTCAGAAAGCTACAATAAATTTTCTGGTCGGATTACGGTTTATCCGACTGGGAATTCGTCACTTTGTCAATGTTTATACTGATTATAGTCAATAGGATATCAATAAGGGATAATGCTATAGCGGGTTGACAATATCTAGGTCACTAGGTCGACCACTAACAGTTTACCCCTAAAAATGACATGTCATAGGTCAACATTGAAAGAATGTCAACACAAGCTTAAGATCACTAATTATAAATTATACCTCACTGAAAAACCATCTTCAAACAGGAAGTAGCCTGCTACGGCAATTGCGAATAAGGTTTCCAGCTATGCTAAACAATCTTAATTGGAGATCGAAACGTGTGACCCAGTGATCAACAAGAGGAAGCCCATCTACGGAGTTAGAGACTCCTAAATCTTACTTCCTCTTGGAGTCCATTATTACCTTCAGATGAGTACGCCCTCCTTTTACATTGCTTTTGTCATCATTAGTGTTTAGAATAAAGGAACAACTTAAACCAGTGCATGTTTAATTGCTTCTGGTGAATCAAGAAAAACTTATTTAAAAGACCTCGCAGATATGCTCGATTGATCTGACACAAATTGTGAGTACCTAAGAAGAGGGTCCGCCCCTGCAAATTCTCCAGGAATTTAAGACTGACAAATACGTTATATGCCTCATATTAAACATTCCATTGTGAGTGGTTACTTAAGGGGACGCTACCCAACATGTTTTCTTTTTAACGTTCCCCATACCCAAGTTATTGTTCTCTTTAAGAAATTAGACTTAAAAACCAGTATTACAGGAGGATATGTTTTTTTTTTCTCTCTCCCTCTCTCATCTCAAATCAAACTTGAAAAACTCACGAGAGGAAGGATCGACACACTCACTAAACCAGGGAAGGAATATCAATTTTACTTTCACCACATTGCAGCGCCTTAGGTCTATACACCGTTTCTTATTCTGCTCCACTTTCCCAGAAGCGTGGTGTGACGCCTCATTTCTGTGTACAAGACCCAAGGCTGCTTTTTGAGCTTGTACAAGCTTAAGGTCAACACAAGTTTTGGTGTCTATGTCGGCATGGACACTGTATATGTGCACCGCATGGCTCGCTGTGCTCGGAAAAACTTGTGCCGTCTTTTGGCGTGTGGACTGTCCCCTGGTCACCAGCATGTACATCGACAAAATATATGTATCCCCATTGGGTTTGACCATGACAGATTTTGTGCCCTTACACACTGAATGCATACATATATTGCATAGTATAACATACAGTATAGCAGGAATGTGTGATTAGGGTAGGCAAAGACTCCCTGACATACATTGTACCCATACAAAGATATTTAAAAACTATGTATGTATAAAGCTTTATGGATTCTACCTGCATGCCACTAGCCAGTACTTAAACATATGATGATACTATAGCACAAGTAAAAGGCAATTTACACAAATGCTTCTCACAACAGACAGACAAGTAGTGTCTGTTCATATCTTACCAGTTTAAAAGAAATCCATCGGACCTCTGACACTTTGTCTGAGCACAGAGTCAGTGCAATGACTCGCAAATAATCATATATGTCTTTGGGACTATATAGTTCTAGGATGAGCGTCAGCTGCCTGCAACAAAAGAAATGCAGATTTCTGTAAATTAATTGTAGCACCTCCCAGTGAGATCATACACCTGTTTCTAGCCATTAAAAGACAAACTGTGGAACTTAACTCAGTAGTCACAGAAAAATACATGAGTACAAGTCGGCCTGTACAATATGTAATCTCATATGTAGACTGTTGTGATTCTAATTTTGTATCTGTTCCACTGTATGAAATTTAAAAATAAATAAATAATTATTGTTGAGAATAGCGAAGAAAATATGGCCTAAAATGTTTTATTTTGCTCACTCCAGGTTCAGTATAGAATACTAAAGCTGTGTACAGACTGTGCAATATATTGCTCAGTGTCCAGTTTTCATCAGCGACCAGAGATGGTTTCTGATGACCTGGAGACTCTGCCGGGGGAGCCGCAGAGAGAAACAGCTGATCGGCCAGTGACCATTAGAAGGCTGAACACAGGAGCGTGCACCTGCGATTTATCACTGCAGCACAAACAAATAACTGACAATATGGTTGCTCAGAGACCATATTGCCAGCGATATTGCACCAAGTGTACACAGCTTTAGAAATAATGGATCAAAGCAATATGATCTATAATCACAGATCAGTTACTTTAAATGTAACTGCTGTAAGGAAAGACCAAACAGTTCAGGAATTCATAATACGTGCCTATGCTCTCAAACTGGTCACAATGCTCCCGAAAATCAGGGTGGACGGACTCGTTCTTGAGGAAGGTAGACAGATTTCCACAGAGCCAGACAACCCCCCCCCCCCCCCCACCACACACACAAATGTCTATTAAAGTGGGTGTCGAGGAGGGAGAGGATACATTTACACTGAATCACATCATCGTAGCCCAGCCTTACAGCGTGGTAATGTTGGCACTGTATAGCAGGGCCGCAAATGCTTCTCTACACCCCAGGTTTTCCCCATTTTGCAGAGCTCCATTCCCTGTGGAGCTGACATAACTGCTCCAGGAGGGAGGGAGAAACAAGAAAGTTGATAAGTATCTGATAAATACATGTCCCTATAGACTCTCCTAGGATTGAATCTAACAATAACATTTTGCATTCATGTGCAAAAAAAAAAAAAAAAAGAAAAAAAATCATACCATGTTATTATATATCTGGTATGTTCCAGAAAAAAGTTATTAGTGTTCAGGTTAGGCTGTTTAAGCAGGGTGCCGCACCCTGCCCCTTTGGCAGCGCCCTGCTAAAACAGGCTGCCTGTGCAGTCACTTCCATTGTGTGAATAGATGCGTGCGCATGGCATCCGTTGACATTAACCAAAGAGATTGGGGGAGGGCCAACATGTCCATAGGTGCACGCCACCATCAGTGAGGGTGACGACCGGGCATGCTCCCATAAGGATACCGAAGGGGCCATTCCGCCCACATCACTCCACACTGATGCTGCCCCTGTACCCTGCCCTGATCCTAGCAAAATCAATAGTTATGATATATTATTATTATACAGTATGTTACTGTATACATCCTTGCTGGCGGGTCGCCAGAACGTACGCGCTGGCGACCCGCCAGCAGCCTCGCCAGCGAGGAGACTGAGACGCGCGTGCGTCTCACGCGCTAGCGCGACGGAAACCCTGTCCGTCTCCGCCTCAGGGAGACGGACAGTGTTAGAGGGGGGTGCGGGCAGGCGGCGGGGACCCCGGGTTACCGCCGGCAAGCCGGCGGGGACCGGATCGAAGCACCGTCGGAAGGGGACGCGCGCGCCGCTCGTACGCGCGCGTCCCCTTCTCACCATCGCCATGGCGCTGGCGGGGGATGGCGGCTGGCGACGCCAGCGCCATCCCCTGCAAAGATGGGACCTGACCCATCTGTACTAATTGTTCGTAGATAAAAAGGTCAATCACAGAGCTGTAAATCAGATTAGCATTTAGCGGATTCCTTTCAGTGCCAGGTATAAAGTTATGAAATGATTTTGGGAAACCAATATGCTATTCATAAATGTATTCTTAGTTTCTAGCTTTCTGAAGGAGGCAGCACATACATGATTGTGTGTGTAGTTAGGTTTCAGTATAAATAAATGCTTTGGATTTATATTCATGTGCAATTTAGCTCCTGGTTAGGTATTCCGCTACATCATACCTCCTAGTGTGGCCTGTAATCATACATCACTTCATGTGACAAATGTGAGCAATTATTCTTCCTAGTGAGGAACATAAGCACATTTTACATCTTGATGTTAACAGTCCACTACAGACCAAGGACCTCTTGTTGGCTTTTAGATAATGCAAGTCCAGAAAAGAGGAAACAGCAAATATCTCATACTCACTCTGCCAATTCATATCGGAACCTCCAGTTCCGAACATTATCTGTGGTGAGGAACTCCTGCAGTTGGTAGAGATACTCCCTGCGCATGTCCGCATGGAGAAGCTTCAGAGACAAAGATACATTTATCAGGAATACATTTAGTTATGACACACTGAAAACTGCCTAAACTAACTGCTCCATTTAATCTAAAAAAATGGAGGCAAGCAGAAAAAAAAAAAAAAAAAATCGGTATAACGGGCAGGTCCACAATGTAAGGACCATGTACCCAAACATAGGTTGCCTTTTGAAAGCAGCTACTGTAGATGCATGCAAGACACATTCATAAGACTTTTCCATAATTGAGGGTAGGCTGGCAGAATGGAGTGCAGTAGTGTTTTTTAGTTGCATGCTAGACATCCTTTAAAAAGAATTAACCCTTTCAAGTCCAACGCTCAACAGCCCTAGCGCTAGTAGCAGATACAATGTGAGCCACATTATTCAACATTCAATGTAGACCATCTTTGAATAATAATTTTAAAAAAATTACAATTAATTTAAAGCACACTATTTGAATTAATAAAAAGGGTTAAGGATACAGCTGGGACCATTTTCTATACCTAAAATGGTTGTGAAATGAATCATTTGCCATTAACTACATACACTGAGGTAGGAGATGATATAAAAATTCACTTTCAAATAGGTTTACTTTTTTCATTTCTGGTAGTTTGACTAACATTTGCACATGCACTATGACAGGAAGTTACAATAGTCTCATGGATAACACACTGAAAGAGTACAGTCTTAAATTTCAACTTACAGAACCAAAATTCAATGAGAGCTATTAAACAACTCCACCATTAACATTACCTTGAGAAAGTCATACAGATGTTTCAGAACGCCAATACGGACTTCATCCAGATCTTTCAGGAATCCATTGAAAATAGGAACAAGATCATCAGCCGTCAGCTTATCACCAAGTATAACGGCCAGTTCGTGAATGGAAAAGGCCAGTGTTCGTCGCACCTTCCACTAAGCAGAGAAATATTTCATGTCCATATAATATGGTAGATTTATAAAGGTTGAGTATCCCTTATCCAAAATGCTCAGGACCAGAAGCATTTTGGATAATGGATTATTAAGCATTTTCGAATATTTTTATACTTGAATGAGAGATCTTGCATTTATGTTGTATAAGCACATCAAACACATGAAATACACAAATCTATTTTATTTGTGCATGAAACAAGGTTATAAAACATGAAACAAAGTTTGTGTAAAATCTCTGAATTGGAATGCCAAGCAATCATTTTCTTGCATATTTAGTGGCAGTTACATATCATGTCCCCACTGTTGCCAGTTACAGATGTACCCAGTAGTGTTTTACCAAAAAAATTTGGATAACAGATATTTGGATAAGGGATACTGTATTTTCTATCCAATCTAAAAATAGAAATTATTCTATACAGAAGATCATATTTTGAGAATTTATTTAATATTGCAGAGGGGATGCTTTGTGTATGGCTGAATAAGTAATGATAGACAGTAAATACCCCAATCTAGTCATAGGGCAATATTCAATGAGCAAAGTCGCTCTGTGCAGCGAATCCTGTTTAGGATTCGCTGGACTGTCGCCATGGTCCGGAGGGCTAAAGCCTTCGCAGCCCTCCCTGTCCCCGTATTCAATGCCGCAGAGGCTCGCTGCCCCTGACGGCGATTCTTAACCCCTGCGGCGAGCCGGGGGGGGGGGGGGGGGGAGGGAGCAGCAGGCAGGGAAATGGAAGTCTCCCTGCCTGCCCCAAAATGTATGTGGGGGTAAGAGGGCTCCCCGGGACCCAGGCAGCACAAGCTGCCCCCCAGGAGAGCTAGCAGGGGACCGGGTAGGAGCCGCTAGCACTGCTCCCGATTGTGCATATGTAATGATCGGGAGCAGTGAATATATATATATATATATATATATATATATATATATATATATATATATATATATATATATATATATATATATATATATATATATATAATGAGCGGCTCCCGGCCCCCTGCTGGTTGTTATGCGTAAAAAAAAAAATGTAATTTTTTTTTTTAATTAAATATGGTACTTGTGTACTTTCACGGCTCCCATCGCATGCCATATGTAGTGGCATGCGATTTTTGCCGTTTTTAAGCATTTAAAAAAAAGCATGCGATCGCATGCGATTTTTAACAGAAATGCATCCAAATGGATTGAAATTAGTATCAAACATGTTCAATGGCCCCCAAATGTCATTTTTCAGGTTGTACCACCCCCACTATCAACGCGAATCCGAAGCGTGGCGAGCGCAGTGAGCCCGCGAGGGGTGGCGGTACGCGTCCTACGACCTTTTCATACCCCCACTATCCACGTCGGCGTGGAGTTGAGAATAGAAAGTGTGGCGAGCGCAGCGAGCCACCGAGCCCGAAGCGTGGCGAGCGCAGCAAGCCCCACGAGGGGACGCGGACACCTGTGAAGCCCGCGAGGGGGCGCGTATACCTGTGAAGGTATCCGTGTCCGCTCGCCGCGCTTCGGGCTCGGTGGCTCGCTGCGCTCGCCACACTTTCAATTCTCAACTCCACGCCGACGTGGATAGTGGGGGTATGAAAAGGTCATAGGACGCGTACCGCCGCCGCTCGCCACGCTTCGGTTTCGCGTTGATAGTGGGGGTGGTACAGCCTGAAAAATGACATTTGGGGGCCATTGAACATGTTTGATACTAATTTCAATGCATTTGGATGCATTTCTGTTAAAAATCGCATGCGATTTTTTACTATGCGATGGACATCGTGGGAGCCGTGATTGTACACAAGTACCTTAAATATATATTCATGTGCTTTACACCAAAAAAAACACATTGTTTTAAAAGTTCACATTCCACTTCACCATGAAAAGATGGCGATTGCTACACGGTAAAAATCACTTAGAAAGCAATTTGCCATCTTCTCATTGAATACACGCACGACGAATCACATTGAAAAACCACAGCGTATTGCGGAGACTATCAGATGGCGAATTGTCCGTCATTCACTGTTCACAGACGGCGAAAAGTGCACATTGAATAGGGTGATTCACTTTCTGACACAAAAAATCACCTTGGTAACCGAAAATAGCACAAATTCGCCATGAAACATGGTGAATTGGCCTCATTGAATACTGCCCATAGAGAAGCAAACTACAAACCATGATCTTACTCTAAAACTTTTCCTAATAAACGTAATGGTCTTATGGTGTGTACACACGTTAGATGTGCCTTAAGATCCTATCCACGATCTGATCAGATAGGATCTTAAGGCACATCCGATTTGCATCCTATCTTGACTATATAGTGCAGATCTGCACTATATAGACAAGGCAGCCAAGACTTTCTGGCTTCCGATACATGAACGCGCATCGGGATCGGATCGGGATCGCAAGGGTTAAAACCCTTGCGATCTGCATCCAATGCCGATCCGATGTTGACTATATCGTCAACATCGGAAAGTAAGTTGGACCGTGTGTACACAGCATAAGTTTAAAAACAAACAAACAAACCATATTTTGAAAGGATCAAAGTACTGGAAGCTATAATATGAGGAGAAAAGAACATAGGTCAGAAGTGGAGAGGTTGGGGTGTATTTTGTAACACTCATGAAGGGGAAAAGTTGGCAAGGGTGAAGAGCTTGTATTGAAACCGGAAGAGAATTATGGGCAAAGAATTGCAAAATGTAGTAGCCGATGAGGAGTAATGGTAGAGGAAGATAAACAGGAATTACATTTTTAGGATAAATTAAAGAGGAGTGCAAGTGGGAGATGGTGAGCAGCGAGTGGATCAGTGTTCTGGCAATACACAGACTGACAGACATATTTTAGCAAAGTAGATGCTGAAGGAGTGAATGCTTTTATGGAGAGAAGAGGTGAAAAAAGAGGGTCGGGTCTTGAGTAAAGGAACAGGAGACAGAGGTAAATATACTGAAAGAGCAAAATCTGAAAGGTTGGAGGCAAACCAGAAGACAAGACAGTGGAAGGTGTTATGGAGAACTGAGTAATCAACTCAGTCCTCAAGGCACACTAACCAAAATGTTGAGCATATCTATGCTTGAGTAATTAAAGTACTAGTTATGTCACCTGTGCTCAAGTATGGCTGTTCTTAAAACCAGGTCTATTAGGGGAAAATGTACGAATATGGAAGTCATATTGAAGGCAGGATGTTGCCCATAGCAGGTATAGGTTTTTTCTTTCTTTGTCGTGTTGCCCATAGCAACCAGATTCTAAAAATATTCTAGAAGGTGCTAATTAAATAAGAAATATAATCTGAATGGTTGTCATGGGCAGCGTCCCATATTCAATAGAACTCCTATCTTAGTAAATTTACACCTAAGGGTTCCTTGAGGATAGATGGTAAGGAAAGATTAGGGGAAAGTTGAGGGGGTATAACAAATGATTGATGATCTAGGTAGATTAGAGGAATGGTTAAGAGCAACTACAGTTTAATGCCAAAGAATGCAAAATCATGCACTTGGGTCTCAAAAATCCAAAGACTACATATAGTATAAATGGCACTATAATGGAAACTACTGAGGAGGAGAGGGATCTAGGTGTCACTGTTTCAGGGGACTTAAAGGCAGTTAAGCAATGTAACAAAGCAATGAAGAAGGCAAGTCAGATGCTTGGTTGCATAGGGAGAGTTATCAGCAGTAGAGAGAAAGAAGTAATAATGCCACTCTATAGGTCATTGGTACGTACGACCTCATCTAGAGTACAGTGTTCAGTTCTGGAGGCCATATCTCCAGAAGGATATAAATACATTAGAGACTGTACAAAGAAGGCAACTAAAATGGTGCATGGCCTACATCACAAAACTAAAAGATCTTAATATGTATAGTTTAGAGCAGAGAAGGGAAAGGGGGGACATGATAGAAACTTTCAAATATATCAAGGGTTTTAACAAGGAACAGGTGGGAGACATTCTTCACAGGAAGAGGAGCAACAGAACACGAGGACATGCACTGAAACTAGAGGGAGGAAGAGTCAGGGCACATTTGAGGACAAATTACGGTACTTGTGTATTATCAGGGCGCCCATCGCATACCACTAATTAAGGTATGCGATGGGACCCGATTTCCGGGCCCGCAGACCTCACTGTGCGAAAAAATATTGCATCGCATCCCATACCATTAGAAATGGCATGCGATGCAATATTAAATTGTACAGGCACCTGGATGGGTGATTACTATGTTAAATGCACCCCCATTGTTAACGCCACCTCCACTATCAACGGCCACCCGAAGCGTGGCGAGCGGCGGCGGTACGCGTCCTCCGGCCTTTTCATACCCCCACTATCCACGTCGGCGTACAGTTATTTTTAGATAGTGTGGCGAGCGCAGCGAGCCCCGCGAGGGGACGCGGATTACATGTGAAGTAATCCGCTGCGCTCACCACGCTTCGGGCTCGGTGGCTCGCTGCACAATCTAAAATCAACTGCACGCCGACGTGGATAGTGGGGGTATGAAAAAGTCGGAGGACGCGTATCGCCGCCCCTCGCGGGCTCACTGCGTTTGCTACGCTTCGGGTGGCCGTTGATAGTGGGGGTGGCGTTAACAATGGGGGTGCATTTAACATAGTAATCACCCATCAGGGTGCCTGTACAATTAAAAATCGGAAATGGCCTCCCATCAGAGGTGGTAGAGGCAAATACAGTAGAGCAATTTCAACATGTTTGGGATAGGCATATTGATATCCTTACAAAGAAATAAAGGATCAAATATGTTTGAAGTAACATGTTTAAAAATGGGGCAGACTACATGGGCCAAGTGGTTCTTATCTGATGTCAAATTCTATGTTTCTATGTAAGTATTTATAAAGGAAGAAGTCTATCATCAGCTGTAATACCAATTCTACTGTAAGACTTCTACAAGCTCTTCAAAGGTTTCCCCAAAACATTGCACTCAACTTAAATTATGTCATGCAGATGGGAAAAAATAAAAATCATGCAATGATTTTTATTAGGGTGCTATGAAAATGAGAAAACAAGTTTCATATAAAAACAGGCTAGTTAACTGCATACATACCTGGACATCAGAAGCCAAGGTCTCATAAGTGTCCTTAAGAAAATGCCAGTTTTGCCTTCCCAGAGTAAGAGCTACTCCTGGAAGACTGTATGCACAATGCTTAGTAATTTCCGTATCCACTGTCTGGGCACGCAGCGGGTCGGTCATTGACAGATACTGGTCTAGCAATGGCTGTGGAACAACATCCTGAAAAAACAAGTGACAGATTGTTAGCACCACTGACCAAAAATAGATAAGGGAAAAAAAGCTAAAAGAAGCCTGAATCATATGTACAAAACGGAAGGTGTGAAAGCACCTACCTGAACTTTACACTTCTCCTCTTCCAGGCAGTCACTGCTTTCCTCTTCTTGATAAGAAACAATTGGAAAATGAGGCTCACTGTCTGATGTCTGAAATAAATTCCAGAAATATTTGTGCTCTCATTGTTCATGTGACTTCAGTATTACATTTACATACACAGTTACACATTTATTGTTACTATTTAAATGCCTAAATACAAGGATTGCAAAATACCAGTGACTAATGTTATGGTTTGAGCACACACTCACTGGACTTTGAGTGGGGAGATCAGACTCTGCTTGTTCCTGATTTGTGGGGCTTGGACACTGAGTGCAGACATTGGTTGGTAGCTCCTCAGGCGGTTGGCTGCTCTCTTGTGCGCTCGGCATCTCTTCCTGGGTTATAGAGTCCAGCTCAGCAGCTCGTAGGGCAGCAGACAGAACTTGAACCTGGGCTGAAAAAAAACAGGACACACTAATTTCTAATGGAGTTCTGACTTCAGCAAAAACAGTAATGAGCAAACAGGTGACTATGGTAGGCGTTGTAAAAAGATTATACATGAGCCCTACAAACAAAATAAAAATGATCTGTGATTAAAACATGCCAATGTATAATGCAATATATTGCGAGGTTTAGCATATATATGGTTAAATAACCTGCATTAAAAATAGATGTTGATAAATATTTATAAATGATAAAATTACACAAATAAAAAGCAGTGTAAAATGTAATTAATGCACAGGCAATACATACTATATATATTTGTAATGTAAGATCTCATGAGCAAGGCCCTCTTCCCTCATGTGGTTTTCCTTCTGTTACTAAACAGTCTTTGATGGCACCAAATCTTGAGATTTTCTACCACGCTGACACTTATTCCAGTGTCCTCTGCTGATGCGGCTATGTATATATACCCTGTACTTGTCCTCTACTGTAAGTCACTGTTATATTTGTTTCTGTATTCTGTAAATGGGTGCTGCGGATACCTTGAAGCACCATATAAATAAAGGACAACAACAACAGAAAAAACAGCCATCACTGTTGCCCATAACTCTAATAGGAAGGAATAAACCTAGAACAGTCTAAAAAGCCAAATATCCTGCTGTAAAAGTGACTTGTATGCACAGAAACTCTTATGTAAAAAGGGAAAGTAAACAGAAGACAAAACAAATTAAACAAACAAAGTCACCATCTCTGGCAATAGGAGGGTAAGGAGAAGAAGTTTTCCTCATCTACTGGGTGGGGTTCAACGCCATCATAAATAAACAGTGACCCCTTCGATACCAATGTGATATTTACAGAATTTAATGTTTATTTTAAATCCGTTGTAAAATCCAATATACAATGTTATGCTTTAGTAATACTAGACTGTTACCTTGAACATCTGGATCATCCATGTGTCCCTGCAAACTCTGAATGACCTTCTCTATGTCACTGCTGGCCATGTATGTTTTGCAAAGTGGTCGGTGTCCCAATTCTTCCTCAGAATCTTTATCGGACTCCTCTACAGGCAGTAATTCTAGCTCTTCACTTATGTCAGGGAGTGGACTTCTCCAAAAGATGAAGGAGTTAAACACATCGGCAGAGCGTCCATCGGTGTACAGGCAGTTGGAGGGTGATCTCCTAGTGTGGTTACCTTCATCGTCAGTCATGGAATGACCTGTTATCTCTCCACTATTTCTCTTGGGGGATTCTTTTGTGTCCTCCCTGCCGCTGAACTGGCTGTGTGATGCGATGTCACACTTTCCATAGCTGAAAATAGATAGGATATTCTCACCCAAAGGATTATAAATATGAGCCGAACGGGAAACTACATTGAGTATCTTCACATTACTGAATATGAATAATAACTATGTGCTAGAAAAATATTTGTGAAACTATGTGAATCCAACAGTCACAGAATTTAGAAACTGGAAAAAGATAAAACTTCGGCAACAATGCGATCATTTCCAGACTTAAAATGACCAACTCCAGTGGAGTACCGCTATCCAACATAACAAAGAGGGGAATGTCACACTGAAAAGTTCTGCTACACAAAATAGAAATGTTACATTAAAAACTGAAAAACAAAATGACTGTTGCTGTTCTATGATCATGTCAAAAATGGCCACCAGTCAGCCAATTATTGGAAAAAAATCAGCATTTAATATCAAAGATTCTATTTATGCTTTTTTTTTATACTTCTCACTTAAGCCGTATATACAGTGAAATGACATTGGCCCAAATAGGTTGTTTCTTCAGTGTGTATGCCTAATATGCGGTGTCTGTGGTCACATGCAATGTCACCTGTCCAGATTGGTCACACCATTTATTTTATATTCTAATCCACCCAGGGATAGTATTCATTTGTTTTGAACTAATCGTGCAATTTCCCTTCCGCTTTTGTATTTTTCTGGTTTGTATTTGGCTACTTGGAGAGGTGTAGCAATAGGAAGGGAACAGCTGCAATTATTGAAATGTACATTAGTGCCCATTATTTAGATACAAAACACCTAATAACATGGGTCCAGGAACTTCTTGGATGCCATGTGCTGTTGCAGGAAATCGTAATTTACTGCCCGGAAAAAAAGCAATACTAATAAAAATAATAATAATAATAATAATAATCAACCATAATTATAATTGCACTAAAATCCTGGTTTTGCCATGCAGTAACTTACTGCTTGCAATAGAAGAACCCCATAAAGTGCGTAAGACTAGTACAACTTAGACAAAACTAGGATTTAGCAGAGATTGAAAGTTTGTTGTTCAAGAGCAGTTATAATTAAAAATTACATTACAATAATGTATATATAATATTCATGCGACAATGTTGTGCAGCATATGCTTCTTGTATCCTTTAACATTATTCTTTATGCTGAACATACTCTGAACCTACGATCTCTTGGTGAGCACTATGTACGTTACAGTTTATCGCTTTGGCCATGATCTTAAATCTTACCCCGAGCAGCAATCTGTACTGTCCAGCACACTGGAACCTGACACAGTGTCATCTGTAGGTGGTCGAATGCTCAGTGTCCCATCTTCCTTCACATACAGACCGGCAGTGGATGGGTTAGCAAAGGTGGAAATAAATGGACCCAATGACTGAAAAGCTGTTTGTCGTACCTGTAAAACGCAATAAACAATATGTGACAAAGTATATTGATCTTTAGGATACATAAAGCATTTACCAACCACTAAAGAAGAATTTAATAGCAGTCACACTCATGGAACTGGTTAATTGAGTAACCGAAACATGCCAACAGAATGCTTTATATAACCAATCTGTGGTTTTGATAATGGACACTGGAGTTGATTACAGTTAATTTTCTTTTCAGTATAGCTGAAAGACATGCCTTGGTTGTTGTAGAAAATGATTAAAAAAAGGCACATTTTCCTCATCAAGCTCAAAGAGGACATGGTTGAGGCCTACTTGATAAAGTTAAATTTCAAATGCATAACAACATGCTCAAGGTATTTGTATCAAAATCCAATAGGTAAACAAAAAAGCAACATCTGATTGGTCAGCTACATAAAAAGTAGTGACATTTTAAACTAGAGTAAAATATCAAGAAATAGTATACATCTTTTAAATGAAAGTTGGTTAACAGTGTTATGCTAACAAATATTTGTGTGCAGGATTTTTGGAAATTACAGACCTCTAACTGACATGTACAGCATTTGCAAGATCACCATTAAAAAATATAAATAAAATAATATAGTGTTCCCGCTAGACTGTTTTTGCGGGGCGCTGCGCCCTGCCCTGTTTTTAAAGGGCAAAATGCGCCATGCCCCTCTCGCAGCGCCCCGCTAAAAAAGCCTCACGGGGAAGCCCAGTGTCGCCGCAGACGGCGATGCCCGGCGCTTCCCCGGCAGCACAGTGGCTTCGGAGGGGCCGGGCCCGCCCCCATTGATGACGGTGGTGGTCGGGCCCGCCTCTTTCATGACAGCGGCGGCCCGGGCACGCCCATTTCATGATGGCGGCGGGCCGGGCATGCCCATTTCATGACGTCAGCGGGCCGGGCACGCCCATTTCATGACGTCGGCTGTCCGGGCACGCCCCCAACTGTGCCGTTGGCGTGCCCGGTCCGCCCCCTCTCACTCCTAGAGTGAACACTATAATAATCCAGAGGCCGTAATATTTATACAGTAAACTCAAACATCTAAGTAGGATTCAGAACATCCCTGTTGGATAATTGAGTGCAGCCGCTCAGGTCCTGCACATCTTCCACATGTGTGGGGTGGGCAGATGAGCATGGCCTTCTGAGCGGGCGATGCAGCCCCCAAACCTCCCCTGCATCCCCACCCTCTCAGCTTCAGCGGACCAGGTCCTCCTGTCAGCCATCAGTGGCAGTAGAAAAAAATAAATTCAAAATTGCCGCAGCAAACCAATCACAGCTTGCCACGTCATCACCCACTCCCCCTAGAGCAGGCTATATTAGCCAGCTTGAGACAGGGGGCAGGTAGTCCAACAGCAGAGTAGGAGCAGAGAGGGGGGGGGGACGCACTTTTTTTACATTCTTTTTCTATTAGAGACAAAGGAAGATAAGCCTCCCCCCAGGCTTTGTTCCAACCCATTATTTAAATTTTTTTTTTATTCCCCTGAAGTCCCCCTCACACTTTGAGAGATTTTAAATCTCTCATGCTGAATCTCCCTTTATTTACAGTTTCTTATATAGCGCACACATATTCCGCAGCGCTGTGCAGAGAATATTTGAACACTCACATCAATCCCTGCCCGAGCAGAATTTACAAGCTACATTCCCTACCACTTGCACACACATTTATTCTAGGGTTAATTTTGTTGGAAGCCAATTAACCTACCAGCATACCAAGAGGAAACCCATGCAAGCATGGGGAGAATATACCAACTCCGCACAGTTGGAGCCCCATGGTGGGAATCAAACCCATGACCTCAGGCAGTAATGCTAACCAGTACCATTGGTGTGGTTTACCTCTTGAACCCAGGGCGGCGCCACCACTAGGCAGCTTCAGGCATTTGCCTAGGGCGCCGGCCAGTGGAGGGCGGTACTGAGCTGCCGAGGAGACCAGGAAGAAAGCTGCAGCAGCATACGGGACACCCAGCCAGGAATTCAACCAGGCAGGGAGCAGCGAGGTGAGTCAGTGAGCAGTATGAACGCCACCTCCCCCCCACCACCTGGAGCCCGCCAGTGGATCATGATTGGCGGGTGCGGGCCCCCCTCCCCCAGCTAGATGGCTGCAATCCACGGCTACCCCCCCCCTGCTGGACAGCAGCAATCCGCTGCCCCCCACCCCCCCCTGCTGCTCAGCCACAGAGAGCCCCAGGCGACCCCCCCTTCCACCCGCCCGGCTGTGCAGTGGATACCACCCAGACTACCGCGCCCGCCAGGCAAGTGGAGAGGGTGCGTGCAGGCAGGGGGATGTCGTCCAGGGCACTGGCAGGGCTTGCGCCGGCCCTGCCTGAACCTTGTCTCAAGGTACTAGTGCATTTATTTGTTTGGGATTGCCTTTACAAAGTGTTTTTTTTCTCATTCTTGGGAGGGATCCAATTCACTATCAGGTTCTAGCAGCATATGCTGTGACTTTGGTGGTAAATGACATGGAGTCCAAAGCAGAAGGGAGTGTTCTTGGTAGCACACATCATCGCTTGTCATCCGTCGCTGGAGCATACACACTAGGTGCCTGAGCTCAAAACGGGTAAAAAAAAAAGCCATGTAGCGCTCAATATCGCCTAGTGAGTATGGGCATGGGGGCCTGCAGTGTGGCAGCTAGCTCTGAGCAGGAGCTACAACCATTACCACTTTTTGTGGTCCACTAGAGATGAGAGACCATCCGAGACACCAGTCCCGAATAAATCTCAATTCCAACAAAAAAAATAATAAAACTTTAATATTAGAATATTTTAGTTTCAACAAACACTTAAAATATAGGATATACAAGACACACAACTTTTATATGGGTATAACAAAAATATTTCCTGGTTTGCATGCCAATACATCACAGTAATATAATATAATAACTACCATTCAGGATATATATTAATTTAGCATGCATTATAAACGAAAGGTGCCCATACACGTACCGATTACACGGTAAGTTTTGTGCTAAAATAGCATTGCATGCGATGAAAAAATGCGGGAGCGCGTATCTCATAGCATACATCGCACCGGGAAAAATCGGTGCGTGTATGGGCACCTTAACTGTAATCTAGCCTATACACAAAGTGGGTCAAAACTGAGCAAGTTTAATGATTAAATCTTTAAGGATATAAACTCACCCAGCGGCAGGGGTCACTTATCAAGTTTATGAACAGAGGGGATAGCTTTGTCCTTCTTATCTCACTGGAAGTGGTGTAGGACACTGCCATAAAGCACTCTGCACACACCTTACGCATCCCCCATGCACTGTCAGAACACAGCTCAAGAAACTTTGGAATCTACAAAAAAAAAAAAAAAAAAACACCAGTGTGTCCTGATGAAAATTTTCAAGGCCACAACTATAAAACACATTGCTTTGACAGTTTGAAAAGGTGACACTGTATAAAAAAACAAAACGTATGTCAATCAGCCTATTTGCATATCACCATCTACATAAAAGCTGCCAATACATCTACAGATTTATTATCCGATCTGGCTGGTTGGACCAAAACCTGGTAAAGGATGAGAGCAAATGATTGCTGACCATTTGCTTTGAAATGCTGGAAAACTGCCAAATGGTCATTCAGCTACTACCAGGTTTTTGTTCCAACCAGCTTGATTGATTACTGAAGCATGACCGTGTATAGACACTTTTTAGGTGGAAACCTTAGAAACACTTTATTATAAGTTTTACGTTATAATAGAGAGAGAAAAAAAGCAACATATGGGATTATACATTTTGTATAAGAGGTGGAATTAGAATAAGGGAAAAATGTTGTCTCTGAAAAAGCAAAGGACAAAAAGGAAACTTACCAAAAATTTCTCAGTGGCTTCCTGGCCAACAGCATTGCACACATCACCAAAATTTGCTGCACATACCTGTGGAAGAATACACAAAAACTTTTAATATAATAAGAGTACTACATATTTTTAGTTTAAATATTTAAACCTGAAATAAGGTCCCTATACCTTATGGCTCAGATACACTACCACTTCTGAAGCATGCCCTGTTCTTTCAGTGAGTCAGGAAGGACCATATACTGACAATATGTCAAAAACAGTATGGACTATAATCAGATAGCATCTATCCATCCCTCTCACAGAAGAAACGACACTCAAACACAATTAAAATAGGCGATTGGGACTATCAGAATGAACGAGGGACCTGTTACACGACCAGGAAAGTTCATGATGCCGTTAGGATTGGATGACTTATGGAGGATATATATGATGTCTGTAGGAGTAACACTATCTGAAGGACTAAATACACCACAGAGGTTGACAGTGTGTGAGACAATAAGGATCTGTTTGTTACATTACACCATGCAAGAGGAATAAAAAAAAAAAAAAAACACATTGTAAACCAAGAAGTAACAACCACCATCAACTGGTGCAGTGCAGTGGATGTAATGCATTTGTTTTGAGGGAGACATTCTGGAGATTCGGCTGCTGTCAAATCTGCAAACAATTTTCTTTGCTGCAGGAGGAGATAGCTAAACTGCATGCTGAGCTACGTAGGATGTCTGTGTCCTTGCAACCACCACTGCCTCAGAGAGCCCCCAGAAGACATTCTGCCTGGACTGCTGTGGGCTCTGCAAGGCAGAGACTGACAGAGGGCATCAGACACATTCCCCAAGTGGTCACACTGCAAAACTCATATGCTGCTCTTGCAGGGTTGGAATGTATGACCAACATAGGCAATAAAGAACTGGAATATATGAGGACTTCTACCTCTACTAACTGTAGAACCAGGAAAATTTCACCTCCAAAAAGGACTGCACTTCTTTTGGGAGATTCCATCATTAGAGGAGTTAATCTGGGAAATGCTACTCAAGTAGAGAAACAAGTAAGGTGCTTACCTGGAGCCACAGCTCCAAGAGATAAAGAATGCATGCTAAGAATTGTAAAGGCAGCAAGAAAAGATGGGGAGGTGGATGTCATCGTCCACCTAGGCACAAAATGACCTGGTTAATGCTGAAGTCATGGCCGTAAAAGATGAATTTAGAAAGTTAGGAACTGCTCTAAAACAGGTGGCAACCACTGTAACTTTTTCAGAAGTATTGCCAGTACACCAAGGGGAAGATAGAACTCTGAGAATCAGAAACTTCAATGTTTGATGTTTGGCTAAGGAATTGGTGCAATGAGGAGAGATTTGGATATTTAGGTCAAAGTCAAGCTACCTGGCAAGACAGAGCCTTATATAAAAGTGTTGGCCTGCACCCATCTTCAAGGGGAACGAGAATATTAAGTGAGAAGTTTGGAAGCTTCATAAGCAACTATTTAAACTAGCAGAGGGGGGCAGTGAACCAAATGAAGAAATCTGTTCCCCCAACCTAGAGGTATTGTCTCAGCAGGAAAATGGAACAGGAAGCCTATCCACTGCAACAAAAGATAATGCCAATCAAAACCGAATGGAAATAGGCAGAAAGATGAACATAGCTAGCAGCAGGAGAAGCACAAACACAACTTTAAGACCTATGTGTGCAAATGCTAGAAGCTTAGGAAATAAAATCCCAGAACTAATTGCAATAATGACAAGGGATGAACTGGATATTGTGGCTATTACAGAGACATGGTGCAATGAAAATCATGACTGGGACATAGCTATACCAGGATATACTTTATTTAGGAAGGACAGAATGGGAAGAATTGGAGGAGGGGTTGCAATATATGTGAAAAAAAGTATAAAGACTACCTTAATACAAAGTATTGAAGAAAAAACTGAGGCCCTTTGGGTGACCATAGAAACAGGGGAGAAGGCGATTTTTCGTATAGGGGTGATCTACAGACCACCAGGTCAGGAAGAGGAACTTGACAAGAGCCTATTGCAGGACATCAATAAAATGGCTTTAAAAGGAGAGGTGATAATCATGGGAGACTTTAATCTACCTGATGTAAACTGGGAGCTGCCTGTTGCAAGTTCCACCAGAAGTAGGGACATGCTGAATTCCTTGCAAGGAGCATCCCTCCAGCAATTGGTGAGGGAGCCCACTCTTAAGGACGCAATACTAGACTTAATACTTACAAATGGTGACAGAATATCTGACATTAATGTGGGTGAAAACCTGGGATCCAGTGACCATCAAGCAGTATGGTTCAAAATAAAGACAGAGACTGACTCATCGCACACAAAAACAAAGGTGTTAGATTTTAGGAAGGCTGATTTTGTAGAGATGGGAAACTCTGTAAGGGATTCTTTGGCAGAGTGGAGGAACTTGGAAGGAGTGCAGGATAAGTGGGAAAAATTAAAAAGTGCAATTCTAAAAGCAACAGAACTTTGTGTCAAAAGAGTTAGGAAAAACACAAGAAAAAGGAAGCCATTAAAAGAAGTAGCAAGTATTGTGAAAGCAAAAAAGTTGGCCTTTAAGAAATTTAAGCAGACGCAGAAGAATGAGGACAAAGAGGTGTATCTTGTTAGACAGAAGGAGGCTAAGAAGGTAATCAGATGTGCAAAAGCACAGGCTGAAGAGAAAATGGCCCAATCAGTGGGTAAAGGGGGGAAAACTTTTTTTAGGTATATAAGTGAAAGGAGAAAAACAAAAAGTGGAATAATAAGACTAAAGACAGAGAGTGGAAGTTTTCTTGAGGGGGACAATGTAATAGCAGATAATATTAATAATTATTTCTGCTCAGTATTTACTGCTGAAAGAGAGGGGAAGGGGCCACAATTAAGTTGCAAGTATAGTCAGAAAACTGAGGGAGAAACAAGTACATTTACAGAGGAGAAAGTCCTCACAGAACTCTCAAAACTGAAAGTGGATAAATCAATGGGGCCAGATGGGATACATCCAAGGATACTAAAAGAGCTCAAAGGGGAGCTGGTAAAACAGCGAATGTAGTCCCACTGCACAAAAGTGGAAGCAAAGAAGAGGTAAGCAACTATCGACCAGTGAGCCTTACATCAGTAGTAGGGAAATTGATGGAAACACTCTTAAAAGAAAGAGTTGTAGAATATCTCAAAACCAGCAATTTACAGGATCCAAAACAGCATGGGTTTACTGGGGGAAGATCATGTCAAACAAATCTTATTGACTTTTTTGACTGGGTGACTAAAGTAATAGATCAAGGTGTAGATGTAGCTTATCTAGACTTTAGTAAGGCTTTTGACACTGTCCCACATCGTAAACTGTTAAATAAACTTGAAAGCTTGGGATTGGATTCTAAGATAGTTGAATGGATAAGAGCATGGTTGCAGGACAGAAAACAGAGAGTTGTAGTAAACGGAGTACAGTCAAAGGTGGGAAAGGTTACAAGTGGAGTACCCCAGGGATCTATACTTGGACCAGTGCTTTTTAATATCTTTATTGGTGATAATGCAAATGGAATTGAGGGTAAAATGTGCCTTTTTGCAGATGATACAAAGGTATGCAACAGGGTAGCCACACCAGGAGGGGTAAAACAAATGATTGATGATCTAGGTAGATTAGAGGAATGGTCAAGAGCATGGCAACTACAGTTTAATGCCAAAAAATGCAAAATCATGCACTTGGGTTGCAAAAATCCAAAGACTAAATATAGTATAAATGGCACTATAATGGAAACTACTGAGGAAGAGAGGGATCTAGGTGTCACTATTTCAGGGGACTTAAAGGCAGGTAGGCAATGTAACAAAGCAATGAAGAAGGCAAGTCAGATGCTTGGTTGCATAGGGAGAGGTATCAGCAGTAGAAAGAAAGAAGTAATAATGCCACTGTATAGGTCATTGGTACAACCTCATCTAGAGTATTGTGTTCAGTTCTGGAGGCCATATCTCCAGAAGGATATAAATACATTAGAGACTGTACAAAGAAGGGCAATTAAAATGGTGCATGGCCTACATCACAAAACGTACCAGGAAAGACTAAAAGATCTTAATATGTATTCTTTAGAGCAGAGAAGGGAAAGGGGGGACATGATAGAAACTTTCAAATATATCAAGGGTTTTAACAAGGTACAGGTGGGATACATTCTTCACAGGAAGAGGAGTAGCAGAACACGAGGACATGCACTGACACTAGAGGGAGGAAGATTCAGGGGAAATTTGAGGAAGAATTACTTCACAGAAAGAGTAGTAGATAAGTGGAATTGCCTCCCATCAGAGGTGGTAGAGGCAAATACAGTAGTACAATTTAAACATGCTTGGGATAAGCATATTGATATCCTTACAAAAAAATAAGGATCAAATATGGTTTGAGGTAACACGTTTAAAAAAGGGGCAGACTAGATGGGCCAAGTGGTTCTTATCTGCCGTCAAATTCTAGGTTTCTATGTTTCCATGTAACTGGGATCTGGTAATTCCATAGATAATGTTCAAATACACACAAAAAAAAAAAAATCATGACCTCCCCTAATGAGGTTCGCACACAAAGACTCAGGGGAGCCTTTTAAATGATGAATCTGTTAAAAGCTATTATTTAGGGATCATGATGTGTGATCATCAGAGAACAATCCTGCCTATACATCTGCCCACATCAGATGCCGACATTAGTAGCACTGCCTATACATGTGCCCAGTTGGCAACATTAGTACACTCACACTTTACTCTCCTGTTTCCTTGTCATCAGTCTTGCTACCTTGTAGCCCCACCCCTTCGGTCCTGTGTAGCCATTGTCCCCTTTGTCCATGTAGCCCTGTACGTGCTGCTAAGCTGATTGTTAGGAGGCGTGAGGAGCTCTGGGGCAGATTTATTAAGCTTGGAGAAGAGATAAACTGGAGATAAAGCGGAGAAAAGGTAAAAGGAGATAAAGCACCAGCCAATCGGCTGTGTTTGAAAAAGACAGTTGGGAGTTGATTGGCTGGTGCTTTATCTCCTTTTACCTTTTCTCTGCTTTATCTCCAGTTTATCTCTTCTCCAAGCTTAATAAATCTGCCCCATTGTGCTGCCGGCGCCACTGCCTGTCATGCATTGTGACAGGCGCAGCGGCAGCCACAGGGGATGTAGGGCAGGGAGAGCACCTCTCCCTGATGAGCAGGTAGCACCAGCCCTGGCCGGATGTAATGTGGTGCAAGTCCGGCCACTGAAGGTCAACAGGCCTTAGGTCAACACAGACAAAAAGGTTAACATGTCTAAGGTCGACAGAGCAAAAAGGCCGACACAAGCATTAGGTCTACAGTCAAAAGGACGACATGAGCTTTTCACTTTGTCCAGGATGTTGATATGCTTGGGATAGGCATATTGAGATCCTTACAAAAAAATTAGGGATCAAATATGGTTTGAGGTAACATGTTTAAAAAAGGGGCAGACTAGATGGGCCAAGTGGTTCTCATCTGCCGTCAAATTCTAGGTTTCTATGACATCATATTGGTGCACCGCATGCGCTCATCATGTTTCGGGTATTATTTTTATTATAATTTTATTTATAAAAAGGTGCCACAAGTGTTTCGCAGCGCCGTACAAAGGAACAAAACAGGGAGACAAAACTTGGCATAACATTGAATAAATGACAAAAATAGAGTACAAGTAAAGAGCGCCACAGTTCAATACACATTACAGCTTACATATAAGTAGTGAGGACTCAAACATACAACTAGAGGCTTGAGGCCAATGATGGAGAGGAGTATGCAGACGAAGATGGTCACTGAGTGTTTGAGTATAGGAGAGCTGTGAGTGACATGTGAAGAGAAGAGGGCTTTGACAACAGGAGGGAAGAGGGCCCTGCACGGAGGAGTTTACAATCTAATAGGAAGGGGAGACAGACAGATTACAAGAGGTGCAAGCGAGGGGGTGGTGGCTCCTTGCTACACCCGGCACACTATTCTATTCTCCCTCCATGCCCTAGTGGATGGTAGGGCATGAAATACTGCCTGTTGGCACATTTCAGCAAAAAAAAAAGGAAAACCCCATGTCGACCTTCCCAAAGTCGACCTTTTGTCTGTGTCAAGCTTCAGTGGTCGACCCAATATATGTCGACCTTAATGGTGTCCACCTAGAGACCATATCCCATCCGGCTCAGTGTTTATTAAACATTGTTTTATCCTATTAAACATTAATCATATCAGTACTCAGGGCAGCCTATGTAGTGACAAACTAAAATATGTTGTTTTGGGATTTAAGAAATTTCAGTTTTGTTTACTGGAAAACAGAATGGATTGAGGATGACAGAGATACATTTTCCAGAGTTCGGGTGAGCAGCTAGGGCTCCCCATCACTGTACAGATACTGAGGTACCAAGTGGAATGGGTGATGGCGTTTATTAGAAATAAAACACAGACATTGGCACCTTCTGAATATAAACCAATTCCAATTTATACAAGCCTGACTACAAATTGAACAAATTGCGCAAATTGCTGTACCTTGCGGACTTGAAACAATTTGCTATCACTGCAGAGGTCACAGAATCGTGGCAGTAACATTTGTTCCACGGTCTGTTTGCCGAGCATGGAAATCATTTTGCAGATAATCTGGGGAGAGAAGAGTTATTCAGGTGCACATTAAATAACACAAGGAGCTATGACGTTGGCATGGAGTCACACAGGTCAGGCCAAGAATGTGAGAGACTGTACTGCAACAGAAATATGAAGAATGTAGTTTGCTTGTGCAAACATGCAACACAAGTTTTCTCATTTTTGTCCTCTTACTCACATTCACAGCTTCCACTTTGTATTCATCATCATTTTCTGGTGCAGAGAGGTCAAGCAGTATAGGGCAAACCTTGTTCTCCAGATCATTCTGGTCTATAAGGTCTTGCTCTAGCAGTATCAGTAATGCCTCCTGGCTTGCTTTTCTAACCTGTGTTAAATATACAGAAAGTCAAACAGGCTAAGACCATATATACATGAGATGTATTTTTTACCATTGCTGTTTGGAACATATGGAGCAAAGGACACATAAAAACCAGGTATCATCGAACACCCTACATAGAGACAGACCAGTGCAGTTTATGTGGCAGCCCTAGCATCTCAGATTGATGTGGGAGATAGTTTAGTTATTCTGTCATAGGTCAGGCACATATGAGTTACATAGCTCATGTCTGTAACAAAGTCCAAAGCCACCTTGATAACAAGCTTATTTATTTCACTTCCCTTCCCTTTATATGCAACAAAAGGAAAATATACAGATTTGAGTCATTCTTACAAGCAGAAATCTTTGCGAAACACCTGGATGTGAATATTGTTTCCAAACGGCAATGTTGCCATACACCAAGGGTATACGACATGCAGCCCTCCAGCTGCTGTGAAAGTACACATCTCCTGCCACAGTTTTAGCATGCACTAGTAGCACAACTGTAGCAGAGTCTGTGGGGCTGTGTAGTTACACAACAGCCAGAGGGCTGCATTTTTAATTTCCCTACTATACACATGGCAAACAAACATGCTGTGGGTTATACAAATATTTATAGGCTTACATTCAATCAATTATACACAACTTCATAACAGTAACTTAGTAAGCAACTGAGCAAAGTCATGAGACTTCATCTAGCAGCAACCTCTAAAAGATATAACATTTTTGTGACATTGTCAGGATCTCAGTGGTCACAATCCAGATGGCGAGTATTCGTGTTATGGCCCCCATACACTGGACCGATATGGTCTGATTCAGACGGAAATCATCTAAGTGACATGCCGTCGGGTTCGACATGCAGCCCTGTGAGCATTGGACCCGGACCCTGTGGTTGCACCGGCGGGACATTAGGTGTCTCGCAATGGACCCATCAATGACATTTAATGCGTTGGGTCCGATCCATACGTGTGTGCCAGCGTTGAAGCCGCTGGCACACACCTATGTGTAGCGTCCGGGTGGTGGCAGTGGGGGGTTGGAGCCGTAGCTGGGAGTGGCATTTGCTCACTGTGGAATGCAGTGGTTGGGGGCCATGATTAAGGGATGTGGCGAACTCCTCCAAGGGGACTTGGCCAATCAAAATACAAAATAACTAAGCATTTAATATAAATAAATAAATCCATGGCCCTGCTCCCCCAGTTTACTGACCCTCTAGTAGAGTTATATAATGTAACGGTACTTGTTTAGTTTCACGGCGGCAGCATGGCCACGCGCTACTTCCGGTTTCGGCACTCGCCAAACTTTCTAAAAAACTCCAAGCCAACGTGGATAGTTCATACCCCCACTATCCACATGGGCATGTAGTTGATTTTAGATAGTGTGGCGAGCGTATCGAGCCCGCAGCGTGGGGCATTAAAATGATGGAACAACTCAACAGTAATATCAACAACGGTGGCTGAATGGAGCAACACTTGAATTGCTCTGCCTTTACGCCATCTAGTGACCGGCAGTGCACAAAAGCTTGAAGTCCCCCTCAAAGAGGTGAAAAGCAACATTAGCCTTTTATTATAAAGGATTTGTGTACAACTAACCCTTAGAAGATGGGATGAGGCCCTCAGGAAGTGTGGCCCACCAGGATCCCGTGTGCACCTGTCGCCCTACCACAGAGGAGGAACGGACGTGGGAAGGGACATTGTCATGTAGGCAAAGTACAGCAAGTACATATTTTCATGCGGATACATCAACAATTACAGGCCATCACCGCAACGTGATCAAACAATCCAGGCAGCGGCGCAGCACTGCAGCGTGAACTACTCACCATGAGGCTGGTCAGTGTCCGCATCCTCCTCCTTCACTCACTTCAGTCCATCCTGGTGCCCGCAATATATGTGATGCGGCAGCCGTAAGTCACACTTCTGCTGACTCAGCCACATCACTCCGCATCTACATCACTACCAACTGAGGTCTTTAAAGACAACCCTCTGACCCCAGAACATAATACAAAGGGCGCGCACGCCGGTCCGGGGCGGAGCTTGTCCTATACATTAAAATGGAGTGCCTGGTTTTCAAAACCGGGTAAAATAAGCACTATAGCTGGTCCAGTGTCCGTTTGTGTGTCTCCAAAACACTGTCATCTGTTGACAGCAAGTGAAACTACATTTCTTTCACATATGCACAAGCACAGAGGAAATCACAAGATGGACTAGCCTTGGAAGCATTTGCTTTTGAGTGGGCTTACTAGTTAAATAAAAAGAGGTGCTTTCCAGAACCTATAAAGGGGAAATTTTGATAGCACTTGCAGGGACAGGCAATTGCTTTTCATCATGCTTCCAATGAAAACTACACTTGAGGCATAAAATAACTTAGGAGTTGCCCTTTAAAGTGTCACATCAGCTGTAAATCATATAGAGCAAGTGGACAAACCGGTTCCCAGATCACGGAACTGGTGGAGTGCACTAAAACTCTTCACAGAAGACATACTGTTATTGTATATACCTATAGGCCAGGTTTTACGTATGGTTTAGTCAAATTGACACACAGTGCAGATGCACACTCCACATGATTAATCAATCAATAATCAAGGTTCTTTGAATATTTGCCAAGAAATATTTGCCCACCAACCAGCATCAAGGTGACCTCATATCTCTGATTGGTCCCTAATACTAAGGGCAGTATTCAATGACCAAAATCGCGATGTGCAGTGAATCCTGTATAGGATTCGCTGCACAGTAGTCATGTTCCGGAGCCTTGCTGTCCCCGTATTCAACGTCGCAGGGGCTCGCTGACCCTGACGGCGAATCTTAACCCCTGCGGTGTCCCGCAGGGAGCCGGGGGACGACGGCAGGCAGGGAGATGGAAGTCTCCCTGCCTGCCCCAGAATATATGTGGAAGGGCCAGCAGGGGCCCGGGTATTCACTGCTCCTGATCGTGTATATGTAATGATCGGGAGCAGTGAATATATGAATATCTAATGAGCGGCTCTCGGCCCCCTGCTGGCTGTTATGCGTAAAAAATAATTTTTTTAAATTAAATATATATTCATGTGCTATGAACACCTGAATAAAAATAGTATGCCCCTTCACATAATAAAATTCCTGATTTTTTTTACACCAAATGTAAAAAAAAAAAAAAAAAATATTTTATTTAAGTTAACATTCCACTTCACCATGAAAAGATGGCGAATTGCTACACGGCGAAAATCACTTAGAAAGACGGCGAAAAGTGCATGTTGAATAGGGTGATTCACTTTCGGACACAAAAAAAAAAAAAAATCACCTTCCAACGCGAAAATAGCACAAATTCACCATAAAACATGGGAATTGGCCTCATTGAATACTGCCCCTAGTTTGAATCTGGGGCGCGGGACATCAAAAAAGCCAGCATAAGCCAGTCACCCCAGGGCAGCACACAGGTGGAAAACTAAGCTATTAGTGTGTTAATAAGAAGGAAATAGAAGATAGGAGTTAAAAAGTGTTAAAAAATTAAAAGTGCTAGAATGTATATTAGTGGAAACACTTTTTAATCTCTAGCTTTGGCTTCCTTCTTATGTGAAAAACTCTGCTATTAGGGTGTTAAATGCGTGCTGCCCAGGGGTGACTGGCAGCATGCAGAAACCATACACAGAACCCCTAATTATTATATTGAGACCTGGCTCACCTGGTTATTGGGGTCTGTGAGATAGCGGATGAGGATGGGCAGTAGGTATTCAGTGAATGCACGGGGAAACTGAGGCCGGCTCTCCTGCAGAAAGATGGTTATCTGAGGAATTTGCTCCATCAGTTCTGTCCTTACAGTGGGTTCTGCAAGAGGGCAGAGAAAAGACACAGTCAAACTTAGTGCTATATTATGTAGAGTGCAAACCTATACTAATACAGGAATTTCTTAAAGCACAGGAGGGGAATATAATAGGATGAGATATTCAGAAAGTGAGAGATTTGGTAAAAAAATTTTTTTTAAAGCGGCAATCATTCACACTGCAAAACCAAATTGGTTGTGCAGTGTAAATGATTGCTGCTTAAAAAAAAAACCTGGAGATTTCTTAGCAAATGTCTCACTTTCTGAATTTCTCATTCTATAAAATTTCACTCTTAGGGTCCGATTCAGACCTGTTCGCTAGGCTGCGTATACTTGCAGCCTAGCAAACTTAAGCGCGGCCCGCCACACACGCATACACATCCCCTCGCAAGCGGACGCCCGGACAAAAATCATTTGATGGTCGATCTATTTCTCCGTTTATCCACGAACGGAAGTCTACACTTACTTTGATCCTAGACAGAGATGGGCAGCCACCCGCTCCACACAGGCATCGACCCGCCTGCATTCATGCACAAACCCCCCCCCCACTATGAGACACGGGGACGAATTCTGACCTGAATGAATGGGTCTGAATGAGCCCCTTAATCCAGAAGCATTCACTTGGAGGACACAGACTCAGCAATGGAGTGTCTCCTCACAAATAAGAATATTAAGCATTATGACAGCAGTTTATTTCTAAGTTACATTTGAACACCTATCCTTAAACATTCCCCCAAATGCAAAGACTTGCTGTCCTAGATCTCAGTAAGTTCCGTAATCACATTCTGCAATGAAAAGCAATGTATATGTCCTCCAAACCACCACATGCCATTCCCCTTTACAGAAATTCTGTTTTATCGGGTTTGTTCACGGGAAAATACGAACAGAGAGGAGTCTATGTACAGGCAGGAGCATGCTCCTGATAACCTTCCATGATACCTTCTGCTTACCAGCTTTCAGTACAGTGGTTGAGTGATCACATGAGCGGTGTCACATCAGTTCCTGCACTCACAAACAGCCTATTATACAGATTGCCTTCAGCAGGGCCAGGAGAATCGTGTCAGCGGGATTTTCCCAATAGTGGTGTTTGCGTTCAGGCTGTACTATTAAGGCTATATTTCTCCAAAGTGCATGGCACTGGGGCAGCATGGACACATTGTAATTGGTCACAGCACTGAGGTCATGGCTTCTAAGTATTATAATATAGGAAGAGTGTGCTACCACCTTTGGATATTGCTTACAAATTTCTCAGACATCAGTCCAGATAAAATCATATTTTCAAGAGCTATATTATAAAATGTTACTGCTGATAATCAGTTTAAATGTACTGTACGTATTATAATATGCTGACTGGACAGCTGACCCATGCTGCAGACAATCTCTGCACTTTCTGAGATCAGCCAAATTGTGATTGGAGATGAATGTCCCCCTCTGTTCACTTCTCTGGAGACTGCACTCCATAATGCTGGCCGCAAGGCCTTTTGTGGCATGATTCCGGCAATGATGCCGGAGGTCAGACCCTGTTCCTTCACTGCCAGGTCCAGGGCAAATAGTGATGGCAGCTTGCGGCATGTGATGTGTAAAAGCCAGGTAAGTGGTTAAACAATGCAAAATTTGTGAAGAGGGGAATACTCTTACCTGCATCTTCTGACAGACGAACAACTATCTCCATGACTGTCAGAAAATCATCTTCAGTACTGCTAAAATCTCTCAGTACATCCAGCAAACCACGCGCAATAATCTGTCTGTAACAGAAATGTATTAATGCTTAGGGGGGGGTGCATAGTATGACAGCAGAAGACCTCACACACCCTATCTTCCTTCAACTCCAGTGTGATACGACCTTATTCAAATGTACCAATAAATACATAAACAGAGTAAATATACTTTTGTGTACATAGTTTAGTACAGTTTGTTTAATTGTACCCCACATGTTCAGGGAATGAGCATTCCAACACAGCTAATTTGGATTAATCAACAGAACAATGGTAGAAAATGCAGTTGTCGCATAGGGCTTTCTTCCTTTGCAAGAACATTCATTGCAATTTTCTCCCATTTTACTTCTAACTCTCTAGCACCTCCACTGTATTTAGTCTTTACTTCATGTTTGTGTGGAGTGAAAAGAACCCTTGGCCAGATGATTGTAACATTCAGAGAAAAAGTCTACAAGTGGGCTGGGCTTGTGGGAGGGGGTGGCCTGTTTGGTGTAATTCGGTTACATTACGGTGGTTTTACACAAGTGTTCTAAATGCTAGTGCATCTACAGCTACGGTAGTGTTCAGAGCAATGATGAATACAAGGCTCTCAACTGTAATGTCTAATATTTCACATAAAATGTCTGTGGCATTATCTAATGCTGCCCATACACTTGTGAGATATTGCATGCAAACATTCGATTTCGACCACATCCGGCTGATAAATCGAATGATTGTATGCATTTTTAAGGGGACATTCAACGCGATGCGCGGGCACGCCAGTCGAATGTCGGGTCTCAAGATCTTGGACAAATTCCTTCTCAGATGGACAAAACCATGTGCACTGCAGGGGGGCAGATGTAAAAGGTACAGATAGAATTAGATTTGGGTAATTTATTTTGTTTCTGTGCAGGGAAAATATTCACTGCTTTATTTTTACACTGCAATATAGATCTCACTTTGAGGAAAAACCCCACCCTAATTCTCTCTGCACCTGTTATAACTGCCCCACCTGCAGTGCACATAGTGTTATCCATTTGAGAAGGAATTTGCCTCTAAGAGTGAACTAGACCAGCGGTTCTCAAACTGTAGGTCCTGACCCCAAAGTGGGTCCCGACCTGCTCAGCATGGGGTCGCGACTCCATGTTGCTGACCATCAGGCTGATGACTTTTCTGGAAAATCTGTTGAATTGTCTGTTATTTTAGACTCCACCAATCGTTTTGAGCATCTACAATGCTGCTGCGCCATGTATGTGCTGTCTGCTGACTACACATGTGATGTGATGACCTTCTGCAGTAACTTGCTGGGGTCCTGTAATTATTTTTATTGTCTGATGGGGTCCCAGAGCAAAATAGTTTGAGGTCCCCTGGACTAGACTAAGGCCCCTTATGTGTTGCACATAATATTTATCGAATTGCAGGAGCAATCGCATGTGGTTTTTAACCACATGCGATGCTCGAATGCAATCCGCAGGTGGGGGGTGGAGGGAACGCTTATTCATCGGCATGGGTAGAGGGGGTCGGAGGGAGCACTGGCGGCGTGGGAGACTGCGGCGTTATGTAGCGCTAGCGAGGGTCAGTCAGCAGTGGCGGCAGAAGTGTTTAAAACACTGGGCAGCCCTCTGATCTCAGCCAATCAGAGGGCTGCCCAGTGTTTAAACAATTCTGCCGCCACCACTGACTGACCCCCGCTGCCCGTTAGCGCTTCTTGAGCTACATAACGCCGCCCTCTGCCAGCACCGATGTGCCATCTCAAGTTGGTATGCAACATCCGGAGCTGCAAAGGGGCACTTTAGCACCACAAGATATGATCGTGTTCGATGGACATCGCACTGTCGCATCAAATCCGAAGTGTATGGGCAGCATTACAGACAATGAGGGAGATTCATCAAATTTTGGAGATGAAAAGTGGATACAGATAAAGTACTATCCAATCAGCTCCGGTCATTACAGTTCTAACCCTTTCACACTAAAAACCCAGGTCAAACATGGGTTATTGACAATTTCAAGCCATGTCATAGCTGCTTAACACACTGCTGGCTGCATCTGGGTTATTGGCTGATCCTGTTTTCTGCTCCTGAGAGATGATATCTCCAAGTGCTGGTGGCTCTCTGCTACTTTTAGTGTGACCAGGCCAGGATAACATACAGTAGGGAGGTTGTGACCTAATGAAGGCAGTAATTATAAAAGGGGCAGGAGGAAAGGATATGGGTGGGGTGAAAATGCCTTAGCGCTACTTTTGGATTGATGTAAAAATGGTAATTTCCTTTATAAATGGGCATGAGACAGAATTTTGACTGTGTTGTTTATAGTTGTATACTGCTGATGTACTCCAAAGGGAAGAGAACAGCGCGTGTGTTTGATAATGCTACCTGATGGCACAATTGGTACAGGGTCCAATGTTTGTGAATGTGTGAGTGTGGCATATGATTGTACCTGGGCCCACCACTAAAATATGTAAGAAAATAATAATAAACCCCACCCACATGCAAATGTTAATGTGCTTGAAACAATGAAAATAGCAAACATTTACCTGTTAAATATATTATCACTAAAAGCATATTTTTCCAGTCGGGCAAGAGGCGTTAGGTTGTCCTGTCCGGGAATGTCCAAGAAAGCACTTATCCTCATGCTCTCACAGTCTGGTCCATAATCCTCAAAGCCAACTGGAATAACAAAAAAATGTAAAAATATTCATTATCTTCCTCTTACAGAGGACAAAAATTTGCACAGGTGTCTGGCAAGTTCTTGCAAATGAGGTGTGGTGTTTCGTATATATATATATATATATATATATATATAGCTCTTCGTGAAAAACCGGCAATCGGTACGTGGGGCCGGGGTCCTGACCTCATCCTGTTTCGCCCTGTAGCACAGCCACACATCCTATATTATCTAAATGTTATGTATTCAAACACAGCGTGTTGTTTACCATTTCGGGTCACATGACAGCAAGTTCAAAAGTCTTTTAGAGACATATGTTATATCTTCCCTCCTGTAGAAAGACTTATTGCACATAATACACTGCCTCCTCTAATAATAGAGTATGATATTATATTCAATTGCAGACGTTTCTCATAGTATTTTATATGTTTTAAATTGTCAATCACACTCAGGTGCATGTCCTGGGCAATTAGTCCCCAGGTATAAATATGAGCCTGGAGCTCACAGTTGTATACTTGCTCCTGAAGAAGCCGGAGGTTAGATCCGGGGAAACGCGTTGAGCTTTCCTAATACCCTCACCTGTGCTGCTGAGATTTGGCGACTGACACTTTCTACCTCCCTAACGGGATCCATCCTTAATATTGGTCCAAGATACATCTCTAAAACCACGGTACACAGACCATCCCACTTACAGACGTCCTCCCTGGAGAAATCTGGAGTTCCACCTTTTGGGATATCTGCTTGATCCCTAATCCTTCCAGTTTCCACAAAGGACATACTACATCGAGTGGAGAATTTTTGAGTACCAGAGAAAAATTTGAGCGCTAGGGACAGGTGTACTGTGCTGCGTACAGATGGCTGCCTTCTGGTAGAGGGATGCCGCCCTCACTAAAGGTAGACAAAGAGAACAAAGGACCAGTGGGCGCCTTCTGTACGCTAAAACAATTTATTAAACCAAAAAACACACAAAAAAAACACAGTAAATACAATTACAATAAAAAACAGTACTTTGCATGCATGCAACAATTCAATAAAATAATTCTAAAAAGCCATTTCACTGCATTAGCATGAGAGGTATTGATAATTACCAGTTCCTGATTGGATGGAAAAATTGGCAGGTGTGGGCAGATGTTACAGTCTCGCACAGATTTGTTGTAAGCAAGATTTTATAGATATTTCCAGGTGGAATTGGGGCTTTCAGGACGGACCCACACCGTATATATCACAGGGATTCCTTGATGGTACTTGGTATTGTCTCCTCCACTCACCCGGGCAGGTGCAAATTTGCCCGATGGATGTATCAAGTAGGTGCCTGATATATTTTAACACCCTTTTGGTCCGAGTGCTGCAGTAGCCAGTGGCCCTACTCTGGACTCTGTGCTCCACTGAATTAGTAGCCAGCCCAGCCTTTCTGTGTGCTGGTGTGGACAGCGTAGATATCCAGTGCACACAGCGGCTGACACACTTGCTTCCCAGCCGGCTGCCTGCGTGCACAGTATAGGCTTGAATGCCGCAAATCACTAACAGTCAGCTGGCATAAGTACCACAAGCTTCTGGTGCAGACAGCGGCTGCTGGACTCACTTCCCAGTCGGGTGTCTGTGTATGCAGTGGGGACCTGAATGCCGCAGATAAATATCAGTCAGGCGGCGGGCTGATGGTATCGGTGTAGCGCCCTACAGGTCCTCAACTGCTGATCCTCCTCTCTGGGCTCCTTAAAGAGGCGTTTCGCTGCGCTCAGGCAGCTTTATCAATTTCAGGAATAAGGAGTATGGTTTGAAGGGTGGTTTTATACACACCACTTGATTTACCACAGGTGTGTTTCTCCTTTGCAGGTGGCAATTAAATGGCTAAGATTCCTGCCTTCCTTAGCAATTGGGAGGCGGCTACATTTAAGTATATAGTAGTTACACAGCTTAAAAATTCACATGTTACGTTTTTTTGGGTCATTTATTTTTTTATTTTTTATTATTTATTATTTGTTTTTGTTAACACTGAGACTGTTACTTAATTTACATGTCCAGTTAGTTCTATTTCACCACATGATTCTATTGTTATTTCAAAGGGCCATATGAGCACACACTCTAATTTAAAGGGAAAGGCATCTCTTTCACTATTTGTGTCACTGTTTCTACTCATGTCGACTTTTCACTCCAATGATAATCCCTACTTTTCAAATAAGTACATATATTTTAGGGGACTTATAGACTTCTAATATAATAGAAAACTAATAAAACAATAATCCCTAGTACTCAAACAGGTAATTAGGTAATTATCAATACCTCTCGTGCTAATGCAGTGAAATGGCTTTTTAGAATTATTTTATTGAATTGTTGCATGCATGCAAATTACTGTTTTTTATTGTAATTGTATTTACTGTGTTTTTTTTTGAGAATTTTTGAGTCCCTGCCTGCACAGGACATACTCTGGACTGTGATCCATTGTCTGGACAAACAAACACCTTCCAGACCGACCAGGATGGTAATATAATTCTTGTCAGCACCTTGAATCTAATATCTCAGCCGCCCAGTGTATACAATCACTATCCCAGTGATACAAAACAACCCCAGTCCCCAGACTTTATGTCTAGGTACCCGCATGCAAAGTGTGATTTTTAGAGTATTTACTTGTTTTATATGTATAATAAATTGTTTAGATAATTTTTGAGAAACGTCTGGTACAATTATTTGGAACAGCCATCGCAGGCACTACTCTTTCGTTTTTACCATTGTACTTTTTAGGGCCCGACCGCCCTGTGCCAGCCGCTGTTTTTGCGCACCACACACACACCTTTCTCTCTTTGTGAAAATGCTGAAGTTGCAGAACACACAAGTGATCAAGAAGAGCGATTTAATCTAATTTTTGTCCAGCTCAGAGATTAGGCTCTGTTAAAATGCACAGTGATGTTCTTCAGGCTGCAAGGGCAGGACACTAATCACTTAAATCCAGAAGTGTGAGTAGAATTTTAATCCCTTCTCAAGTGGCATTTGGCTATATCAGATGGAAGAATATTTAGCGCTGTCCTTTTTCGACAGCTATTAAAGCTTACCTGTGGTCTAGACCAGTGATGGCTAACATTGACACTCCAGCTGTTGATGAACTACACATCTCAGCATGCCCTGCTACAGTTTTACTTTTTGGCCATGCTAAAACTGATGCAGGGCATGCTGGGATGTGTATTTCAACAACAGCTGGAGTGTCAAGGTTAGCCATCACTGGTCTTGACACAACAGAGGCAGACAATTTGAAGAATTAAAAATTAGAGTATAAAAATCGTGATAAACTAGTAGTTCTTTGGGAACGGATAGCCTTTTTGTTAACTGCATTTTTAAAACTTGTTTAAGCTAACACCAATGTGTGAGGTCTTTAACTCAGTGGTTCCCGAACTGGGTAACTTGAGGCACTTGCAATAGTCAATGCATGGCTTTCATCATAAAATTAATTTACAAACAGAAGTGAATCCTATCCCTCACCATATAAATTGGACCTAAGGATGATATAGAAAAGCTATTCACTTATTTTCATATTTTTTTCTAAATATCTCTATATGAAACTTTTGGCCTAGGGGTGCCATGAACAAATTTGATATTCTAGGGCACAATGGTTAAAGTGTTTGGGAACCACAGCTTTAACACCTTTGCTCACAAGGAGAAGTTTTCCTTGTCCTAATCCCTGCAGGGATCCAAATAAAGTTGATTAAGTCTCTTATAGTGATCATCACTTAGACATAAGAAGGGGCGGGGCTGAATGTGTGAGACGGCATAAGTAAGGTAAACAATTTTACTGTACTTTATCTTCCCCATCTGGACATGTACATATTCTGGGGTACCTTAACTTAAGGGGATGTTATTTTCTGGTAATCAGGTCAACACCCCTGCAGTGCAGAAATAATTATTATATTAAGAGTCCAGGCATGAGGGCATATTTCCTGGCATCAATAATGTAATGGCACTTATTTGAAAGAAATAGTCCCCTATTTAAAAGGATATGGCACCTTAGAGGTTTTCATGTAGTAATCAAATAAAGCTGAGCAATATAGCGGCCAATCGATCAAAATATTGTAAGTGGGGTCAGTGGGTATTGATACCAGATGTGTCTGAATGATGTGGTTTACAGACATATAACTCCCTAGAAGAAGGCCGAAACGTGTTGGAGAAACACACACACCAAATACCAGAAACCGAACTACCAAGTCAAGACAAAACATCCCGCTGAACCCAGAAGTGGCCAACCAAAGAAGACGCGGCAGAAGCAAATCTAGCATCGCAGACGAAGAACACCGCAGATGGGGTGAGACGGCCGGAAGCGGAGACAGTGACACCCAGGCACCGGAGCGGGGCGAGGTGAGTACAATGGCACCGTCGGCAAGGGGAGCAATCGGCCGAGTCTTCCACAGCACCACCCATTGAGCACCCCCTCTGCCAGAAAAACCATGCACCCACCACCGGGAGGAAACCAGTACAGCAGCCCTCCCCGGGCGAGCAGCACTGTAGAAGCCACAGGAGGAGAAGCACAAGGTTCCTCCGGACTCAACACCACCGAACCCCGAACCGGTTACACCAGCCCACGACCCAGTCACACCAACCTGCGCAACCGGAGACTCCGGCAAAACCCGCCACCAACAAAACCAAACCAACAGAAGCGGGCACGGCACCAGAAAGCACACTTGAGAGAACGCAACTACTGCGTCTTCACCTCAGGAACCCCGCACAGAAAACTGCCACCAAACCTCCCCCCCCAACCCTAAACCCCAAGGAACCCCACCACCACCCAAGCCCAGTCCCACCCACAACCTCTCAACCAGCAGACCCCGTAGAGTACTAACCATTAACTGTAATAACCACCTATATGTATTGATGTTTATTTGATGCATCCATGTAATTGGACATCGTGCCATTTATGTAGGACAATAATATATGAATAGCAGATTTTTTGTATTTCATGTCGTTTTACCCACAGTAAAGTGATTAATTCTGTTTCAACAATACCCAGCCTCTGTCATTCATCAGTCACATATACAAAGAGGAGCGGAGTGCAGCACAAATACCGGTACTTATGTACTATCTGGGCGCCCTATTTAGAAATCGGGTCGGATCGGGCAAATCCACCCGATTTTTCCATAGGAATCAATGTTAAAATGGACTGAGTCCATTTTAACATGGAATTCAATGGGAAAAAGGGGTCCTTTTCATACCCCTACTATCCAAGTGGGCATGGAGTTGGATATAAACCTGTGGCGAGCGTAGCGAGCCACCGAGCCCGAAGCGTGGCGAGCCCCGCGAGGGGACACAGAATACCGTCGCTTCGCTCGCCACGCTTCGGGCTCGGTGGCTCGCCACAGGTTTATATCCAACTCCATGCCCACTTGGATAGTAGGGGTATGAAAGGACCCCTTTTTCCCCATTGAATTCCATGTTAAAATGGACTCAGTCCATTTTAACATTGATTCCTATGGAAAAATCGGGTCATCGCATCGCATCCGATGGTCGCATGCGATGCGATATCGCATCTGATTGTATGCCTTAACTTAAGGCATACAATCAAAAAATCGGGCGCCCAGATACTACATAAGTACCCAAATACCTGTATCACCTCGACTCTGCAGCAAAGCAGATACTCAATACATCGATATGTAGTTTGTTGCCATCTGTACACTTGTTGCAGGGACTAGCATCAAAGCTGGGTGGACAAATTCAAATGCTTGCCCTGCTGTGATGTGACCATCGACAGATCAGGCAGCCAATAGGTAAGTGTAAACGCTTGCCTCAATCGATGTTTATGCAGCAGGTTCGCCCATATCTTGCTGTGGTGAATATCCAGCTTTTGGAGCTGCATATTCAGTTGGAGTGCATCAGTTGGAGCGTTGACCATGCTACATTATAAATGTCAACATGATTACTGTTGACCATCTGACAGGATACCTTATGGAAAATATTTTCCATATTTACTTTCCTCTCATACCACCACTGTTGACATTCTGTCAACATAATTATCAACCAACCATACAACATCTGTCCCATAATATCCTCATCAAAACCCTCCTACATGAGATTTCAAAGCTTCATTTAAATATATACTGTATTTATAGACTTCTTAGCTCTAAAAAGAGTCATGAAATTAACCTAAATAGGATATGAAAACAGGCCTAACTTTTATCAAATAAAAATGTATCTCATTAATGAAGAACCATCCTACCAGACAAGGGCTTGCTGAAAGCTCTAAGATTATATATCCACCTTTAAAAGTACAATAATTATACAGCACAGTTAAACCAAATTCTTAATTCCGTCCAACACATCGCCAATAGATATGGTTAAAGGCTAAGCTCAGAAGACTGAATAATGGGCAAATCCACCCAATCAATTGCCAAAGAACTGGAATATCGCTAATACTTTGGATACTTAAAGACCATGGTCTGATTCAGATTTGTATATAAAGCAAATAAGTTAAGTAACTGTGTCTGGATTTAACCATGCAGTAGTGCATTAAACCGTGCAGGCAGAGCAAATACAATTTTTTTCTATGCAGGGTAGATACTGCCTGATTTTGCATGTAGCCCACATATGATAGACAGCTTAATTTTTATAACACAGTTTGGATTATAGCCCCACCTCCAGTGCAATATGGGTTTTGCTTTGCTTGCTAATCAGAATCAGGCTGCATGAGCCATACAATGTTAAGCTGTACACTGTGCAACTATTAAAAGTTGTTGTTGCTCTTCATTCAACCCATGTCCCTTAGAATAAATTTATTGAGCTTTCAATAGTGCTTTATTTGGATTTCTTTCTAGTACTTAATATTAAGTCTGCACTGTTAAAAATAACCAATTTCTTGGAATTCAGTTTGTCCAGATTTTTCTGTTTTATAAAAGTTGGATTTCGATTTGACCTATTCAAATGAGGGGGACCAAATGACTGCCGCCCTGGGCACCGAAACATCTAGTTTCGGCCCTGCTGTGGGCCTTATTCTAGTTCACTCTGACAAAATCCTTCTTAGATGGACAAGACCATGTGCACTGCAAGGGGGTAGATGTAAAATGTGCAGAGAGAATTACATTTGGGTGAGTTATTTTGTTTCTGTGCAGGGTAAATACTGGCTGCTTTATTTTTACACTGCAATATAGATCTTATTTTGAAGTAAAACCCCACCCAAATCTAATTCTCTCTGCAGTGCACATGGCTTTGTCCACCTAAGAAGGATTTTGTCAGAAAGAGCGAACTAAAATAAGGCCCTGTGTGCCATGGCTACCGGGGAGCAGTTGCAGCGGTGCCTCGGTTTGGTGGTCTAGAATCCATTAAAATTATTTACGGTCAATGTAAAAAAGGCAAAAGCAGTGCTTGTGGCTTCCAATTATAAAATATGTGGATAAACAGAAATTAATCCTGTTCCTCACAATATAATTGGACCTAAGGAGGACAAATAAACAAAAAATATTGTTTTCTGAAATTCTCGGTAACAAACTTTGCACCTGGGGTGCCGTGAAAAAGATTCTGATATTCTAGGGGGCCGTGATAAAAAAATGTTTGGGAACCACTGGCCTAGGGGAAAAATTTGGTACAGGCAAAAACATATGGGAGACTCCATGTGTGTTTGCCTAATTTCGAGCAACAGCGTGTGTGGTTTCGCCTGGTGTTCTCTTTCTCAGAAAAAAAAAAAAAAACTTTTGTGAAAAGGTACTAAAAATTAAAAAAAAACATCTGCAATTGAATACACAGGCATTGAACTGGTCTTGTTTTTTTCAGCTAAAATAAAAAAAATGGGACTGATTGGATAACCACCTTTGCCTTAATTACTGGTTTACAAATCTAGTTGATACATTATTTTTATATAGATACTAATAAAATGTAAATTCTAAAAATAAGAGTGCCCCCAAACCATCTTTCCTCTTGTTGACTTCACAAATTCTCTGGATTCCCATCTTAATACAAATGCCTAACCCAATAATTTCAATGAATGCCCAATTTTCCGGTCTTTAAAAATTTGATGGGACTAAAGCCCTGTACACACAGGGCGATATTAACCAGAATTGCTGGCTAAATATTGCCCATATTTTCTAGTGTGTACAGGGTGATATCACTAGGAGCCCGCTCCTGCAACCAGTCCTCTACTGGTCGCTGGAGCATGCTCCTTCGATTTTGACTAGAAATCGCTGGTGCACAGATCAACTGTGCACCAGCGACTTCTAGCCAATATGAGGTCACCATCACCTCCCCCGGACCCTCCCTCTTGCAGCCACGAGGAGTGAGGACAGCAGCCGCCTGCACACTTCTCCCACCACACCAGGGCACATTAAAGTGAGTGCCCCTTGTCCTTTTTTTCCCCCTCCAAAAGTACTGCCCAAAACTCATGTCAATCAAAAAATACATTTGAATAGAGGTTAGAAAAAAAATTTAAAGACAGAATTGCTTGCAATTCAGTCAAAAACGCTGGTCGCTGATGAAAACTGTACACTGAGCAATATGGTCACTGAGCGGTCCCGGAAATTTCCGGGCCACGCTGCGGTAATGCAGCGGGCAGTCCCGGAAAATTTCCGGCCATGCAACAAACCTACACGTGTGCGCTAGTGGTGCCTGCAGGTGTGCACCACTGGCGCATCATCTCACCAGTGACCCCCACCAGGTAGCTCCCTCCCCACCTCCACTGTTGTAAACCCCCCCCCCCCTTCACCTTCCCCTGCCGCCGCCAATACTTCGGGAGAGACAGCGGCAGGCTCTGGGATGTTCGGCACGGCTCGGGGGACTCTGGATTGCTCGGGTGTTCAGGCGCCTGAGTCCTCCCGAGCCTGCCGTCTGCTGCCGGTCAGTGTGCTGCTATGATTGGCAGTGGCCGCAGCAGCAGGGGAGCTCCGCTAAAGACCACTGGGGGGGGAGGGGGGGGGGGAACTCATCTGCCCCATCAGTGGACAGTTTTTATGGGACAAGAAAAACCTGTCCTATTTATGTACTCCTGCCCCAGAAAACCCCACAACTGAAGGGGTTAAGCCAAACCAATTCACCCCGTGTGTACAGAGCTTAAGAAGCAGAGCCAGTAGGATTCCAAGAAAAATTCTTAGGAACAAATTTAAAATTAGTGTAAGTTTTTAGACGTCAAAGAGGTTGCCCATAGCTACCAAAAATATTCTACTTATTTATCTAGCACCTTCCAGAGGAGCATAATATCTAGTATCTGAGTGGTTGCTATGGAAATAATCTGTCACTTCTAAAAACTTAACACTTTAGACTGGGGGCCACACATTGTGGTACAGCAGGACCCCAATTGGCCAGAAAGAAGCCTGCACAAAGTCCACCTATGTGGCCGCCCACACATGCAGTGTTGGACAGGATGGTATTGGAACGTGTGTGTTCACAAAGTGAGGCTGTGCCGTACTGTGTTCTACTTCAAATCCGTGTCAGCAGTGGCCGGATCCTGTTCTACATTTACCCCTGTATTTTTTATAGAAGGAACCAGAAATTTGTCTGGACGAGCTTGTATAATATCACTTATGATGCTCACTAAATAAATACACATTTCATTATTTAGGGAGGTATCTATCAAAACATGAAGAAAGTGAAAATATATCAGTGAACTCTCCTAGCCAAAACAAAAGTGGGCCCCCCTTACTTACAAAATTGGGGTCCCTGACCTTTTCTGGGTCCCAATGGAATGAAGTTTCTTAAATATTATCTCTTTCACACATTCCCCCACCCCCTTTGCTCCTTCCCCAAACACCCGGGATTGCACATATGCATGCCATATACACAGACTCATCAGCCACATCACCACTTAAGCAGCCAGAGCAAATCCCTCCCTGGCATATAATAGAAGAGGGGCACACGCTGGTACAAGCTGAGGGTGTACCTTAGTACATACCCATCCTGGAAAAAATTAGTCCCTGGTGCTCATTTTCAGGAAAAATACACACTTTAGCGTGTATTTACGATCACTGCACCAGAATTGTCACACAGTGATCAGCCCAGCATTAGCCCCACCGCCTGGCAGTATAGGGCCCAATAACTCCACCCCCTAGCAGTACAGCTTGGGCAGCACAGAAGCCACTAGCGCCATCCACAGGTAGGCCCACCATTCTCTGATAACAGGACATTGGGCACTCGCCCAAGCAAGAACGACTGAGGGTGGGGTTGTGGCCAGCACACTGGCTGCTGAGGACTTGCTGCAGCCCTGTGCAGATGTCACTGGCATAGAATATAGTCAACACACTGGACCAGGCAGGTCCCAGAGAACACACCCATCCTAGAAAAGTGAGTCCCTAGTGTTCATTGTAAGGTAAAATACGTTTTATAGAGTGTATTTGTGAACACTGTATATAAATCACTAACCAAGAAGCATTTCTGATTGTGCAAGCTGTGTTTGAAAAATGACAGTTAGGGTCTGTATGGTTAGCAAGGGGAGAATATACAAACCGTGCACAGGGCCATGGTGGGAATCTAGCCCATGACCTCAGTGCTGTGAGGCAGTAATGCTAAACCATTACACCAGTGGTGTAAAACTCACAGCACTACAGCTGTTGTGGAACTACACATCCCAGCATGCCCTGCCACAGATTTTATATAACATATTGCTAAAACTGTGGCAGGGCATGCTCGGATGTGTAGTTACACAACAGCTGGAGGGCCAGGAGTTTGACACCACTGCATTACACCGTCCATGCTGCCCGATTTTTATTTATCTGATTTGCATTGCTACCTTCCTTAGTAACAAATTACCGGGAAGTGTTATCAAAACAGATTAGATACCCACAAACAGTACAATGCACACCGTGCATTTTAAACTTTAGATTGCATTGCATCTAGTTCTAAACACATGAAATGTGCTAAAGCACTGTGGATTTAGAACTAGATACGATACAATCTAGTTCAAAAAGTACAGGCAGCAGATATTTTATGTGCTGTGCAATAGGATCACATGTCACAGTGTATGGGCGTCGATTGAGCTTGAGTCAGAGATGGAAAAATATTGGATATACTTTGTATGCAGGGAGGGGGGTAGGTGTTTTTTGTCCATATGAAGAGCCTTACGCAACTCCAGTTTTATATTTAGTTATAGTTTCTTATATAGCGCAGCAGATTCCGTTGCGCTTTACAAATGTTGACAACATTGAAAGAACAAAGTGGGTAAAACAGGCAAGCAGAGGTTGGAGGGCCCTGCTGCAATCTTACAAGATGCAGGTATTATTGCTACTGGTCAATGAGCACTTGCAACTATTCCATACTTGGTGAAAAAGATATACCTCCAGTTAGGCATAGTTTCACTTATGCCCTGCATGCCTTAGCCTGCATTTGCATAAGTACATCCTCACTGAGGGGCAGATTTATTAAGCTTGGAGAAGAGATAAACTGGAGATAAAGCGGAGAAAAGGTAAAAGGAGATACAGCACCAGCCAATCAGCTCCCAACTGTCTTTTTCAAACACAGCCGATTGGCTGGTGCTTTATCTCCTTTTACCTTTTCTCCGCTTTATCTCCAGTTTATCTCTTCTCCAAGCTTAATAAATCTGCCCCTGAGTTTGACAGGGTAAATTTAATAAAGCTTGTAAAACTGAAAAAAGGTGATGTTGCCTGTAACAACCAAATTCTCTATCCATCAATTTTTTTTTTTTTTTTTAAGAGAAATGATACACAGAATTGGATTGGTTGCTATGGGCAACTTTGCCACTTTTCATTTTTAGAAACTTTAATAAATGTAGACTTATGCCTCAGGTGTAAATGCACCCAAAATGCATACATGTCTGCAATGCATGCTCATGTCTCTGGTCATGCAGGAGAATATACGCAAGACGTGTTTTGCATCCGCATTCACCTCTGCATCAGCCCCCTTGCTTTTACTGAGCTGAAACGAAAGAGCCGTCTCACACTACATCATTTTTCAGTACCTAAATACTACTAGGTCTCATTGCACAAATGACCATAAACTATTTTTTCTTATATCTTTATAGTCAGCCACAAATGTGAGCATTTCCCCATGTAACTTATGAATTATATGAAGGAGGAAGTGCAGAAAACTATTCTGCTCAAGTTGTCCCTGCAGTACAAACTCACAGTCATCCAGGTCATCTTGTAGGTCCACAAAGTACAGTGGGATCCCTAAGAGGAAAAAATAAATAAATATAATGCTCCAGTATTTGAATGTAACAATAAAGTATAGCAGAAAATTTAACAAGGTGGAAATATCTTAAAGAAAAAAAAAAAAAAAAAACAGACAACATACAACGACAACAAAAACAAATCAAGCTAGTGCAGTGGTGCTCAAACTTGGTCCTCAGGACCCCACACAGTTCACGTTTACCAGGTCACCCGGCAGGTGCACAGGTGCAGTCAATACGCACTGACATTTTAAAATATACACAGGTGGAACTTTTTTTTTTTATTCTGAGTTGAGACCTGGAAAACATGCACTGTGTGGGGATCCCAAGGACCAAAAGGCTGAGAACCTGTGTGCTAGTGGAAGTTATGACAAGAATTGAACTTGGTTTTGGCACATGTCTAAACATTACAGGAAATTAGATACAAGTACATACAGCAATCCTAATTAAGCCCTGTGGCATTAATGAGCTGCACCAAGCGGTGTAGTGTATGAGCTTCTTTAAATTTGCATCTTATTCACACCACGGATGCAGTAATGTAACACTCAATCTGTACCAGACACAGGGCTGTGACTAACAGCACAGAAATTGGTTTTAAACTTGTATAAAGTGCCATATAAAGCACAACAGCAGTTGGCATGACAAAAACTATACCTACTGCATTTGAATAAAGACTGATTCACACACATTTGTAAAAGTGCTGCATATGAAATGAATCAGTGCAATCTCGTTAAGAGGTTTCACTGTGTCTTTTAAAAAACATTGCCAAAAAATGCCACAAGCTGGCATCATTGCAAAAAGCAGGGCAGAACAACTTCCAGGAGCTAAGTAGTCAAAATGCCCTCAAATACATGAAACAAACAAAAAAAGGCAGAACCTTACTTGTTTGTTTTTTTAATAGAAAAGATTTCCATTGATAACAATGGATCAACAATTTCGCTGGCTCATTAAAATAGTCTGCTGGCTCAAAGATTTTATTAACTGCATTCAGAGTGTATTTAACTGTCCCTTTTGGGTCTCTATACCAGAGGAGGTAAACAAATGTTAGCTTCATGCTTTCCAGCAAAAAGTCCTGCATAGGGGACGTCCTTTCTGGTACAGAAAAGAATGTGCATTCCACTCGCTCAGCTGTACAAGTGCTTGCTAGTATGGCCAACCAGCTGAACATGTAAATCAGAGTATAAGGGGAAAAGGTGACTGTAGCACAGCCAGAATGGTGGGGATGGCCTTGCAATAATTGCACACTGAACAGGAAGCATTTAGCAAAAGCACCTTAAAAACAAAAAATACAAATAATAATGACTGCTTTGACCTAAGTTTTAGAGGTCACATGCATGCCCACCTCCTTCAACTTGTACATAGGAGGGCTACATTAAAAACAATACAGGGATTTTTTGATGCAGAAGATTGCACTCTGGTGTTCTGTA